>NC_140170.1:34570222-34790222 GCF_963971535.1 Notolepis coatsorum | reverse complement strand
TAAAAGTTTTGTGTACTAACATTTCTGTTTAGTGGTTACCAGATGCCTGTTTATAAGTTCCAGCTGAGAGGTAGGAGCTGGAAAACATAATGGTTCCATAGCCTGAAGTATTATGTAGTACAGGTCCAAAGTCTATAAAAATCCCACAGAAAATGAATGTTTTACAAAGGTTTTTGTAAAAGAAATTCGGCATGATTATCCAAAATGGCCATCCACTTCCATTCATTCCGATGCTCTTGTCAAAGCAATGGACTTCTTCGTCTTCTTGTGTCACCTTCCCCCACTCTCAGTGCCCGCAGACGCTCCTTGGCTACAACAGTGGTCAATCATTTTCGCCATCAGCGGTGACTGGCCAGTGCAGGGACCGTTCACAACCAGACGTGGTCACTTGTCCGAACAGGTTGTCAAATGACGCTCGCCGGATGTTTCATCTTGTAACTCGAGAATGTAATCACTCAATAGGTTGAGTGTGGTGACGATCGAAAGGCGGCAAATTCAACTTTCCAACAATGTATTGGTTGATCGGCGAAAACGCAGCCCGGAGCCGACAGACGAGAGCAAAGTGCCGCGATGTGCACGCGAGTGCGTGACAGCCCGCCGACGGGCCGTCCGATGTTTAATAATGCTGGAGTTACAGGAGAATATGAGATCCATGGGGAGCTGCCTGAGTGGGAAGCATAACAGTGGGAGTCAGGTCAAAGGATTGTACGAGAGAGACCACTGTGTCTGACTGAGACGAGTCAGGCAGGTTAAAGTCGCCCATTAGGTGGAAGGGATTGTCATCTTCTGGAAAATAGCTTAGAAGCATGTCCAGCTCGTCTGGGAAGTGATCGAGGGGACCTGGAGGGCGATAGTGAGTAACAATGGTGAGATTGAATGGATTAGAGACAGATACGCATGATATTCGAGAGAGGAGAGTGACAGATCTAGAAGTGATATTGAGTTTGTAGACTATGAGGGAGAGGTCAAGAGACCAGTGCCTCCACCACGTCTGGAAGGTTGTGGTGCATGAGAGAAGTTATAGTTTGTAGATAAGGCTGCCGGTGTTGTCGAATGATCTGGCGTCATCCAGGTCTCCGTAAGATCCAGACGCTGGCGGTTTAGACGATGGGGGTAGGCAGTAATGAAGTCAGCATTCCTGACGGCTGATTGACAATTCCATAAGCCTCCATGTACAGTGATAGGTATATTTGTGGATGGGGGGGGGGGGGTAGGCGAGGTTTGCAGGATTGCTCCCAACAAACTAGCGTGGATGGCTTGAAGCTGGTCTGGTGGAAGAAAGTGTTTGAATGGGTAGGAAACACATTGTTAGTATAGCTGTGAATAGCAGGAGGAAAGGTGAGGTTCTCAGGTGAGGAAGAGAGATAGAGATATTACAAAGAGGAAAGGAAAGAAAACATTTGAATAATAATAAAGTTGAATATAATAATAGTGGAATAGCAGCAAGAACATAATAATAATAGTGGAACTGTATTTACTGTGTGGTTGATGGACTGTGTGCAGGTGTATTTACTGATCAAAGCTCCTCTCCTCAAAATGACTCAGAGACTCCTCTTGCGTAGGTAGAGAGGGGGGGGGAGCTGCACCGTTCTGCCACATCAATACCCATCATCAAAACGTTACTAGATATAATCGCGGGAGTATACTGTATGAGTCGTTTTTGCCTTACTCTGCCCCCTCGCAGACGGTGAGCTCCTTCAGCTCCCTGCTCTTCTATTTGGAATCGAGCAAATCCATCTAACATTCAAGATTTTGAGAACATGTTTAGTGAAATGGAATGGGGCAAACGATGGCTTCAGCTGGGACTCCAAGGACTCTGAGCAAAGGACTCTGAGCAAAGGGATGCACTTTGAAATCTGCTCAGGGCAGTGTTTGATACAGTGTATTACAGGCGTATCCAACCTTGCTGTCATGGACTTCATATAGTGATATGGAAATTGGGTCCCTAGAATGATACCTAATGAAACTACTGGTATTAAATGTGAAGAATTACTGATAGACTGCACAGAAGCCACTTTGAATGCCATGGAGCCTTACTAGCCAGTTGTCATTGACCTGCTTACAAGGCCGCCTTGATTTCATACCAACTGTGAAACCATGGGGATACACATTGAACACTGAACAAACATTGAACATTTTCAGATCAGACCCACAAGGTACCAACACCAACTGCACTACTGTATGTATATTTTCAAATCTGTCAAACGAAAATAGAATGTGAGCTCACAATCTTTGTGTATTTAAAATGCTTTAAGTATAGAAATGTCTTGAACTTGGCCTCACTCTCGAGAAAAGGGTGTATTTGACTTTGGCCATGGCATATGCAAGTTTTAGAAAAACCTTATATTATAATGTATATGTATAAATAGTATTATTTGTATGCTTTGATCAAATACAGGATATATACTAACAAATGTATCTCATCTGCCCCAGTTTCTCACGGCCAGACACAGCCCGGAGGTGGTAGAAAAGCAACAGCAAGAATTATTAACATGTTAGAGAGGGGGGGAAAAAGAAAGATATTCAAGATTGATATTAAACGACTCCTTCATCCATCATTGCCTCCGTCATTGCTAGAGTGTATTGGCCCTAAAGTTTGAAATTCCTTTGAGTTTTGAGCTTGGGGAGGGACGAATCTGCAATTGGGGTCGACAGGCCTTGAAATAGAAGTAGAATACACCTCAGGTTAAAAGCCCCAATCTGCAGTCCAAATGAAAAAAAATAGAATTGGATATATATTCTCGTTCTGTTTGATTGACTAAACTAGTATAGAAAAGATGAATATGAGTTTTTAAATTGTATTACTATTTTGCTGTATTTCGTGTCTGTAAAATGTGTATTTACATTGCTGTTGTCACATAGGTACATACTTATCATATAGATATAACACATATGTAGAGGTTTAAATATATATATATATCTGAAAGGGTTCAACTAAACAAACACAATAAACATGGATGTCACAGGACACAATCAAGCTAACATGGTAAATAAACCAGCAAGACAAAGCAAGGCTACTAAAGAGAAGTGTCACAGGACACAATCAAGCTTACATGGTAAATAAACCAGCAAACACAATAAGGCTACTAAGTGTACCAGTGTGAACCAACAGAACACAGTCTCACAACAGTGGCATAAGGCCCTGTATGTTTGTGGGATCTCAGGTTATATTATCGTATAGCTTACGCTCTGCTCTATTGGAACATATTCCATATATCCAGTCTATATACTGAATACATTTCTCCACATGTACCTATACACACCCATCCATCTGGCCACACCCCCATCCGCTCCTCTACATAAGCAGGGGTGTGGCCATACTAACAGCTCCTTCCTTATTTTCACCACGGCGAGTGTCTGTATACACCACTTGATTTTAGTGTAAAATGGTTGGAAAGGAGTTACGTTGAAGAGAAGGAGCTGCATTGACATTATATCTTTGTTTTCTCTCTCACAATTTTTTCAGCAAATACAGCGATAATGTCTTCGCCACCGGAGTGTCTAGAAGATGATGATCATTCGACCTCCACCGGCGTTTTCGTATTAGGGGCTCGCGTCGCTGAGCGAATCGCCGCCGGCATTCCTCTGGCTCTGTTACTTCCGGCTCTGCAGTTGGACGCTTTGCTTGGGAGGCGCTCGGCCTGTGTTGTTGTGGGGGGAACGGCTGCACAACTTACGAAAGCCGGCTCCAGGCTGGTATCCTTTTTCGCTGTTTCTTAGCGGCGTGGAGAGGGTTCTGGTTTGATGCCCACGTTAACATGAGCTTCTCATCGAGAGCTTTGTTTACTGGGACCGTGCTCCGAATCTGCGGTTCAATTCCCCGGGTCTCTGGACAAACGGATCCCCTCTGTCACCGTACGGGCCCCGCTTTTCAAGATGAAAAATACCTGGCGCGAGGGAGGTGAGCTTGGTGTTTCATTATGAGAATATCCCCATGCTCAAGTCGGCTGCAGCCCATGAGGGACTTGTTGCCGACACCGCTGTGTCTGGTAAACACTGTATTGAAGACTGTGTTGCCTTCTTTTTCTCTTCTCTCTTCGGATGAGGAGAGGGACAGACAGCGGCTGTCTGAAGTGTTGGCCTATATTGTTTTCTCACGTTGTACAGTTTCAGTGGTAGCTGCTTAGCTTGCTTCCTAGCCGGGTTGAGCTACCTGTTAGCCAGTTAGCTGTTTAGCTACGACGTTAGCTCCGTACGTTCGCTCGGCTGGGAACGTTAGCTTGATGCTATCAGTTAGCCTAGAGTTAGCTGTTAGCTTGTGCTACAACCGTTGAACATTAGCCGTTAGAATAGCAGGCCCTAGCACTCTGACTACGACGTCATCTTTGACAGAAGATGTAGTCTGGCCTGCACCATGACCGGCTGCTGGAGGGGGGCGTCTCGCCGGAGTGAGGCTCCGGCCATAGCTTCTTTTGCCCCGCCAGCGAGAGGCCTTTCGTCAACGTGGAGACCAGCCTGTGTTGCGGCCTTCACATCCTGCGTTTGTTGGTGCAGGTAAGGGTCCATTGGACATTACCCCACTCTTCCTTCCTTCCCCTCCCGAATGTTTTGTTAATAACGATGTTTTTTCAAAAATGTATGTTGCTTCACTACATTTGGAGATACGACATGTGCTATGTGTGAATTGTCTTGGTCGCTTGTATAGCTTTGGTACCGCTAGCCAAAGCTTGTGCTTTTCTCTCTACCTAGAAACAGCGTTGTTTTTTACGTGAGTCAAAATGAACTGGGTTTTTGTTGTGTGATGAGAAGTTGTGTGTGTTCATGTAACGTTAGACAACGTGGCTGAGCCCACAACTGGCTGAGTTACCCCCCACTCCCCTCAAACATGATTTTGTTTACAATATATTGTTTCACTATGTTTTTGGGGATACGGTGTAACCCCTCAGCTTCTGCTGGGGTTGTGCTCTTGCTTAGAGAGGCAATTTTTTTCTGAAAATTGTTTGGTCGCTGTCATGTGGACTTAGCAAGGCCTGTGGCCAGTACTTAATCAAGGACTTGTGTCTTCTCTCGTTATGAAAAACGGCGTTCCTCTTACGGTAGTGATGGAGGGTTGTGTGTGTCGTTAAGACCCACAACTGGGTTAGGTGTTGGCATACAGAAGTTACATGTGTAAGCTCTTGTACCAGGGCCCTTGGCCCTCTCTTGGTGTGTGTTTTTTCTTCCTTTAGGGAAAGGTGTAAAAATTCAGGTGGCAGGTTCGCACATGAGCCTATGTGAAGCTGTTACCTTGACAGGTATACATGCGCTTCATGTAGCACGCTATGACTGGTACAAGAGCTTACACATGTAACTTCTGTAGGCCAACACCTAACCCAGTTGGGCCTCCATCACAACAAAAAAGGGCGAAAGTACACTCTCACTACTGTAAGAGGAACGCCGTTTTTCATAACGAGAGAAGACACAAGTCCTTCTACTCCGGAGCTTTAGAGAGCATCTTGACTGGAAACATCACTGCCTGGTATGGCAACAGCATGGCACAGGACAAGAAGGCCCTACAGAGAGTGGTGCGCTCAGCCGAGCGTACCACGGGTATTGCACCAACCCTGCAGGTCCTATACAACAAGAGGTGCAAATCCAGAGCCTGCAGGATAATGAAAGACCCTCACCACCCCAACAACAGCCTGTTCACGCTGCTGCGGTCAGGCAAACGCCTGCAAGCACCAGTAACGAGGACAGAGAGACTTAATCTCAGCTTCTTCCCCCAGGCCATCAGAGCCTTGAACACTGAACTCTCCACGCACAAGCACACATGAGCACACACACAACACACACACACTGTACACGCTCACACACTAGCAGCCACTTTAACATGAGCACACACTCACTCATTTGGACACTTTACAGAAGGAAAGATCACTTTAAGAATAGTATAGCTTGAGATTGTATAATATAGCATTGTATAACAGTGTACATAAAAGACCCAATGCCTCATCCGTAGCTAACAGTGTACTGCACTGCCACAGGACCTAGCATGTCCTACCATGCTCTGTAAATAGCTCATGTACAGATACCGATATGCCTACTTTGTTTACTTGTTTATTGCACTATTGGTTGGACTCTTATTAATATTATTATTACTTGTACTATTGCACATCGTTGCGGGCGAGGCCCCCGCATTTCACTGTATACCTGTATGCCGTGACAAATAAAACTCTTGTATCTTGTATCTTGTATGGCTCTGCTTTGTCATTGCATCGTATCAAGGGTGAGGGGTCATGAGGGGGTGAACTGATAAACCCTCCCTCCCATTTTTCTGATTGGTCAGGGGGTTGGACCTCCTGTCCTTCGGGCTTCCTGTCACGTTGCTGGGTCAGCACGTCACAGGGTAGGGAGGGGGGGGGGGGTTTCCTGGTCCCAGGCCATATTTGGGCGGTGGGTCACGGAATTCCCCCTGCCATAGAGTACGTCACTGGGCGCGTTTCTATTGGTTGTGAGACTTCCGTGAGTTCTTTTCAGGCTCCATGTTGTGGACCTCTGTTATTGTCAAGATGAGTTATGCGGTGCGTGAGAACTTAAAAAGAAGTTCTGCTCTGTTGTATCTGTGTCTTGAGCTTAGTAGGTGATGCAATGCAGTAGAGCCAATTTGTTCTTCTGCTCCCTACTAGTAGTGTATATTGGGTCAGAGCCTCCTCCTCAGGGAGTTTCAGAGCCTCCTCGGTGAGTTTCTGTGAGGTTTTGCCCGCTGCTCACTACCTTTTCTCTGTCTTCTTTAAGCCTACTGTTAGGAATTCCCTATTCTCTGTCTTCTTTAAGCCTACTGTTAGGAATTCCCTACTCACTCTCTCTAGCCCCCACCCTCTCGTTCCTTACCCTTAGTGGCCACACCTGTTTGATATTCTATTATCTCTCGCACCTGTGGTGGCAGGCTAATTAGTCCCCCTGTGGGCTTTAAATACGAGGGCGCTTCCCCTCGTTTTGGCGTGGGGTCGTGTTGTATACTTGCCGAGTCATATTCTCTAAACATCTAGACTCTTTCGGGAGATCCTCTGTCTGCCTATGCTGTTCCATTCTCCGGCGTCGAGATGTTTGCTCCAGCCTTCGCCTGCTGTCGCCGTTGCCTGAGAGTGGGACTGGTCTGCGCTCCCTAGACTTCCACGGGAGGCATCCCAGTCATCCACTTCAGACCCCCCGCGCAGCTGTCGTCCTGACGCACATCCAGACCAGCGCAGACGCTCTCCAGTCCACAGCGCGCAACGCGCATCTTCCAAGGACGCTCGAGCTTGGCACGCTCTCCAGACCAGCGCGCAACGCGCATCTTCCAGACCTTCGAGCTTGGCACGCTCCTCCGTACCAGCGCGCAACGCGCATCTTCCAGACCTTCGAGCTTGGCACGCTCCTCCGTACCAGCGCACTGACGCGCATCTTCCAGACCTTCGAGCTTGGCACGCTCCTCCGTACCGGCGCACAGACGCGCATCTTCCAGACCTTCGAGCTTGGCACGCTCCTCCGTACCAGCGCTCTGACGCGCATCTTCCAGACCTTCGTGCTTGGCACACTCCTCCTGGCAGACGCACCCCGATGCGTCTCTCTGTTCCGACGCGCACACCAAGGTGTGGCGCGCCACTCTGTTCCTCGGCTCCGACAGTGGCTACCCGGTGGACGACATCCTCGCCACCGCCACTGTTCCAGCTCCCTGTTCCGACGCGCACACCAAGGTGTGGCGCGCACTCTGTTCCTCGGCTCCGACAGTGGCTACCCGGTGGACGACATCCTCGCCACCGCCACTGTTCCAGCTCCCTGTTCCGACGCGCACACCAAGGTGTGGCGCGCACTCTGTTCCTCGGCTCCGACAGTGGCTACCCGGTGGACGACATCCTCGCCACCGCCACTGTTCCAGCTCCCTGTTCCGACGCGCACACCAAGGTGTGGCGCGCACTCTGTTCCTCGGCTCCGACAGCGGCTACCCGGTGGACGACATCCTCGCCACCGCCGCTGTTCCAGCACCCTGTTCCTCGGCTCCGACAGCGGCTACCCGGTGGACGACATCCTCGCCACCGCCACTGTTCCAGCACCCTGTTCCTCGGCTCCGACAGTCGGCTACCCGGTGGACGATACCCTCGCCACCGCCACTGTTCCAGCACTCTGTCCCTCGGCTCGGACAGCCAGCCACCCGGTGGCGATGCCCTCGCCCCGTTGCTGTCCCTGTACCTTTACGCATACGCCTGGGTGAGTTTTGATTGTGATGTCACTCACTCAGCGTAGTGCCCTTGCCCCCGTTCCCGTTGCTGTCCCTGTACCTTTACGCATACGCCTGGGTGAGTTTTGATTGTGATGTCACTCACTCAGCGTAGTGCCCTTGCCCCCGTTCCCGTTGCTGTCCCTGTACCTTTACGCATACGCCTGGGTGAGTTTTGATTGTGATGTCACTCACTCAGCGTAATGCCCCTTGCCCCCTTCCCGCTGCGTTTCCTGTACCATTACGCATACGCCTGGGTGAGTTTAGATTGTGATGTCACTCTCCCAGCGTATTGCCTCTGTTTTTGGTTCTCACTTAGAATAGTATTTTTGGACTTTACATCTCCCCCTGTGTGTTTGTCACACGAAGATATTATTACTTTGTTCACTTTGTTATTTGGACTGTTCTGCACCTGCTCTGTTTTTTCCCTTTTGTGCATTAACTCTCTCCTCTGTCCTGCAGAGCGGCCCAGATGTTTTCCCACCAGTCCCCAGTTCCTCCCTGTACCCCAGCCCGCCTCCGCGGGCCTCAGTCCCCTCTGTTCCCTAGTTCTCCCCTTCTAGTTCCACCTAGTTCCTGGTCCCAAGTTCTCCCTTTCTAGTTCCACCTAGTTCCTGTTCCCTAGTTCTCCCCTTTCTAGTTCCACCTAGTTCCTGGTCCCAAGTTCTCCCCTTCTAGTTCCACCTAGTTCCTTGTCCCTAGTTCCCCTAGTCCCCGTTTTCTCCTGTTCCCTAGCTCTCCTAGTCCCTAGTCCTCTCTCCCTAGTTCTCCTTGTCCCTGGTTTACCTAGTCTCTAGTTCCTCTGTCCCAAGGCGTTCCCTTAACCTTCCCTTAGGCGTTCCCTTACTTTCCCTTAGTGTTCCCTTTTCCTGCCCGCCTCTTAAAGGCACCTTTCCTTCCCCTCATATTATATTCCTGTATTTGTGATTCTCCCTTAAAGGGACAGTGCCCTTTTCCCTGTTTTTCCCTGTTCACAATAAATATCTGTTTCTTGGCAAACCACCATACCTGTCTTGTGTTGTGCGATTGGGGTCGGTTACAAACCATAACAGTTTCAGAACCTCCCTCTCAGTGAGGGACCCTCCTCAGAGTTTCAGAGCCTCTTCCTCAGAGAGTCTTAGTTCAATTGTTACATGAATCTTTTTGGACACGTAGCTCAATGTTGCATATATCTTTTCAATTATTACTCACGTGGGAAGTCTCTCTCTGGGGGTTCCCTGTCTCCTCTCTTTTATAGGGCAGGGTTGACAGGGGTGTTTTCCCTCGGACGTGTCATATGGGACCCATATCTGTGTCTTGGCCAGCTTCCTGCCGCTCTCCCAGGCGGCTTGGAGGGAACGTTATCTGGGTTCTTGTTAGAATTACCATTGATATGTTTTGGGTCTCGACGTGTACATAGTGCTGGCCCTGGGTGCTTCTGTGTGGAACCACGCATGGGCTTGCGCGCCTTGGTTGCTCATCATTGAAACAGCGTTTTTATGGGACAACTAGGATGGAGTTTTGTCTCTTCCGAGCGCCAGTGTACTAGGTTAGTCTCGATGAATTCTCGTTCATCTCTGGGGGGAGATAACGGAATAGATCAAAGCATTGGCGGAGGGGTCTCACGCCTTTGGGGTGGGCCACTGGGCACGGTTTGGTGGCGCCCTCTGTGATGTTTTAGATCGACACGCGTACTTACCCCCCTCCTGGGACTGGCGATGGCGGCGTGAGTAGGACACTGGTTCTGGTCGCGCCAGACCAGGTCAGTTAACCCGTTGTCCACCGGGGCGCATATCTGCTGTTTTGGTACCCTTTTCTGGTACCCTGAGGGACTTGTGCTTTTTCGGCGGGAAAATGCCGGGTCGGCCCGGGCGTTGCAGGGTTTGATGTTATGGAGATGTTCGTGATTATGTCACTGCGTGTTATCCTTCACTGTTGCTTGGTCCATATTGTGTTGTACCTTGCGCTGTGCTAAAGGAGCCTGGTCCTTCTCCATTCTTTTTTCGCCCCTCTCTTCTCCTGCTTGGCGGGGCTGGGAGGGGGCTGTCGAGGTGGTTCTTGTTGTACCCCTCTGGCATCCCTGTGTACGTCCCGGTCCGCCGGGCCCAGGTCCGAACTCATTCTCGTCGACCTGTTGGCCTGGGTTAACCCCTTCTTGGAAACTGAAACACTTGTACTGCTGTATAGCCAGTGTATACCCACAGTTGTGTTTTGGAGTTTTTTCTTGGGGGGTTATAGGAACAACCGCCTTCTGTTAAACTAAACATAGGGAGGTGGTTGGTTTCCAGGTGTGTTGATAGCGGAGCCGACTCTCGGGTTAGGCCGGGCTTGACCACGTCTGCCTGCGAGTGTGCGCCCGCACTTTTCATGACGTCTGCCAATCGTGTCTGCCTTCTCTGCCTCGGCCCCTATAGAGGGTCTGGTTTTTTTTGTGGAGGCTGCGACATGGTGCACAGCATACCGTACGCCCCTTCCACCGGGGTGCTGTTTTCAGCAGACCCCTTGGTGCCTGTCTAGTCCGCAGTGCTCCAGGCTCAGGTCGAGTGACCTGTTGCCTGGATTGAGGGATCAACCTCTTTTGGGGGTTGTCTCCCCGGTGCGCTGCCTGGTCCCGCTGTGGGTGTAGCCTCTTGAGTGCTTCAGGGTGGCGTGCTGTAGGGGGGAAGGGCCTGCTCTTGGATGGGCCCTGTCCGAATACGCTGGCGATGTGGGGGGTGGTGTCACTAGTGACCGCCTGGTGGGGTCTCGATGCTGCTGCTACGGCCTTGCC
Source organism: Notolepis coatsorum (assembly GCF_963971535.1). NCBI lineage: Eukaryota > Metazoa > Chordata > Actinopteri > Aulopiformes > Paralepididae > Notolepis > Notolepis coatsorum. Next base: position 34,779,297 of record NC_140170.1, on the reverse strand, counting down.
ACGGGGTTGGGTTTTGCCTTCGACCCCGTGATATTAGGGGTTGTAACAGGGGTTTTATTTCTTCCCGTTCGTTCCCTAGTGGCATGTGGGTTGCGCGTTTGTATAGTCGTGGGTTCTTCTGTGGGAAGGTAAGTCCCACGGTCTGCTCACCCTGTGCGTTTGAGTTGCTAAACCCCTCTTCGCACAGTCGGATCCGATTCCCTCCCATCCTCCACTAGGGGGGTCCGGGGGCTCTGGTCCTCCCTGGTTCTGATGGTTGTGGAGGGCCTCAGCGGGTACATTTGTCGAGCTTCCGCTCTGCTCAGCTCCTGTGTTCCAATAGAGCAGAGCGTAAGCTATACGATAATATAACATACGGTTATCTCTATAACCAAGCGCTCTGCTCTGACTCACTGAGGACCCCGTGGTCTTCGCCTTGGTGGTGAAAGACTTGGGAAGGAGCTGTTAGTATGGCCACACCCCTGCTTATGTAGAGGAGCGGATGGGGGTGTGGCCAGACGGATGGGTGTGTATAGGTACATGTGGAGAAATGTATTCAGTATATAGACTGGATATGGAATATGTTCCAATAGAGCAGAGCGCTCGCTATACTCATATAACTATGGTTATAGAGATAACCGTATGTTTTATCCACCCGCCCCTTAATGAGTAATGGCTCTCAGCTGGAGTCATCACCGGACATTCAGGAGACTCTACAGGAAGGGGTGGGGTTACCGGGGTATGAGAAGGGGAAAGAAAGGAGGATTACTAAAAAGTTAACACAGCACCATACTATATATAAATACAAAATGACTTACTAACCTGATGTTTAACATGTTATTATAAATACAATAATAATGGCCAGCCTACTGTACCTATGTAACAGCTGTACACACTAGACTACTAGAGTATTGATACAAGGACTAATACTGGTACACAACAGGTGAATATGAGTTTGTATTGTATTTTGCTGTATTGTGTGGCTGTAAAACTGTACAACAAGGTTATTTTCCAGCTAGAAATCAAACTCTTGAAGACCGTCGATGAAACCCGGCCTTTATAGGGTTACAAATACATCCAGACTGGGGCAAGACACACAGGGGCTATTGTGATTAGCATTGTAATGATGGGATTTGTGTGATATATTTGCCAGATAAGGATGTTTGTTTATCGTTCACGTATGTGTGTGTGTGTGTGTGTGTGTGTGTGTGTGTGTGTGTGTGTGTGTGTGTGTGTGTGTGTGTGTGTGTGCGTGCGTGCGTGCGTGCGTGCGTGCGTGCGTGCGTGCGTGCGTGCGTGCGTGCGTGCGTGCGTGCGTGCGTGCGTGCGTGCGTGCGTGTGTGTGTGTGTGTGTGTGTGTGTGTGTGTGTGTGTGTGTGTGTGTATGGGGGATGAAACAGGTCGCAGAGCGAACGAACGATCCACTCACCGCATCACTGCTCCGCGTGCACACACTGCTCCGCGTGCACACACATGCACTCATCACGTGCACACATACACACGTGCGTGCGTGCGTGCGTGCGTGTGTGTGTTTTCCAGAGAACCTGCACGGGGAATCGCCGGCATCAATATTAATGAAGCCTATCAGAATACAACTGCAGCCGTGTATCTCTCTCCAATGATAATCTATCATCCTTGTTTCCCAGTCATAATGGGAGGGTCTGGGATGGCTGTGTCGATCTCAGTCTAAAGGGGAAATTGATATTTTGATATGAAGATGCTGTTTTTATTATTATTATTATTATTATTATTATTATTATTATTATTATTATTATTATTATTATTATTATTATTATTATTATTATTATTATTATTATTATTATTATTATTATTATTATTATTATTATTATTATTATTATTATTATTATTATTATTATTATTATTATTATTATATCTCTATGTTATCACATTTCTTGTTGTGTTTTACGTTGCAATAAATGGAGAAACCCGCCTTTAATATGTGAATAATCTCTCTTTATTGTGTATAATCAATCACTCTATCTCTCCCCCTCCATCTCCTATTCTTTCTTCCCCTCCACCATATAACTATTGTTGTCTTTTTCAGTCACATCTACACAGTTATTGACTTGTATACTGCCCTGGCTGTCAAGGCAGACAGACCGCAGTAACTTCAAAAAAGTGAAACTGAGAAAAATGGCTTTAAAGTTTTTTGACTTGCCATCCAAAATGTGTTATAGGTAGATAGATGATAGTACCCAGATTTAACATGTATTAATGAAGTAATCTTTAGGCATACAAAAATATGACATGATTATTTTAATTAACCCCCAAAAAGCAGATACTGCACTCTGCTGCACAGTTCCCTTAAATAATTATACAGGTAATATACAGGCAAAGTGCAGTAACTTCAAATACAATGTTGTTTTCCCTCCAGCTTTCATAACTTAACCTAGCCATTTTATTTGGATCATCATCATTCCAATATATTCAGGTGTTAAATTTCATTTCCAAAATGGCTAGGTTAAGTTATGAAAGCTGGAGGGAAAACAACATTGTATTTGAAGTTACTGCACTTTGCCTGTACATTACCTGTATAATTATTTAAGGGAACTGTGCAGCAGAGTGCAGTATCTGCTTTTTGGGGGTTAATTAAAATAAGTATGTCATATTTTTGTATGCCTAAAGATTACTTCATTAATACATGTTAAATCTGGGTACTATCATCTATCTACCTATAACACATTTTGGATGGCAAGTCAAAACACTTTAAAGCCATTTTTCACTGTTTGGAAGTTACTGCGGTCTGCCTGGTTTTTGAGTGTGATTTTGTAGTTACTGCAGTTTTTAAAACCCCATATCTCCAAAACTGAGCGACATTAACATCTGAAACTTGGTCACAAGATAAAATATTTATTGACAAGTTCAATTTCACTCATAACTCAATTCTGACTTTTTTTGAGTTACTGCGGTCTGCCTTGACAGGGCAGTATACGCTGTCAGAAAGACAAGAACAACACTTTATGTATTATTCCTCTACACCTAATACCAAGCAAGTTTTGTTGTATTGTGTCACCAAACCATGTTTTTGAGGAGTACAATACAAAGTCAAAGGGATACAGTGTGAAACACTACTGAGTTAAACGCATACAAAAGTCCTAATGTATTTTCCCATGCTTTATTTTCCTCTCAGACTGACGCGATACCTTGGAACAATTTTGTTGCTTGAAGAACGCCAGTCCTTTGTGCCGGTGGCAATCAGGCTCCACAACCAGGCAGGGCCAGGACGGGCCAACTGCCGTGGACTGGAGGAGCTGGGTTGTGGACTGTAACCAATTAATTTAATTATTTAACATCATGATTGGACTTGTTTATTTTTCTTTTCACCACTTTTAGCTCTATTTTAGCCCTATTTTAGCAATTTGTATCCCTATGTATTTGTCCATCCTGTTTTTAACACATACTAATAAGTGTATGTTATGTTGTATTAACTGTTTTTACTGTTTTTAAATTGCTGTTATGCTGTAAAGGACATCTGAATCTCCCCTCTGGGATAAATAAAGGTTTTCAATCGGTCTGAAAGAAGAATCAAGTCGAAATACACAAGGTCTGTTGTGGACGGATAACACGTTTGTTTGCATTCTTGTAGTGTGGCTTAAAATATTGTTGTTAAAAGGGCACTTCACCGAAAAACAATGCTGATTTGTTATCTCAAAACCCATTTTGCACACATTCATTTAGTTTGATAGTTATTGAGAGTAAAGTAAAGTTTGAATATGGCCACCAGTGATGTCATCGGGGGGGACATTGAATCCTTGTGTTGTGTTAATTACAGCTCCATGAAATGATGTAATAAATAGTAATACCTTGTTGAATATGACTGGTGGCCATATTCAAACTAATTTACTCTCAATAACTGTCAAACTAAATTAATGTGTGCAAAATCGTTTTTGGATGTGTGTGAGATTATAAATTATGCAAAATAGATCCCCATATATGTAGCAACCTGAAAATATGCCTATTATTCAGATGTGCTGACTTGCCTTTTATCTCCCCTTTGTGCACAAAGACATGTTGACTAGTTTCCATTGATATTCTCACGAACAATGACACGGGTGTCTCTTTCTTCTATCGGCTGGAATATGGATTATACGCAGTATCTCTGGTTTAGATACGCGCATGGACCCAGCACCAGCTGCCTACAACCAGTCTGCTCCGGCCGGCTACAACCAGATCTGCACCAGGCTGCCTTCAGCACACGGGAGTTTGTCGCGACCAACAGAGGTCGCCATCACCCAGCACACGCTCTCAGCCCAGCACTGCCTCTCTGCTCCAGCTCCGCCTGCTAGCACCCTCGCCGAGAGCGTTCAACGCCATCTTGCCACCCGGACGGTGGTGGTGCGGCGCGGCCGCCATTTTGGGTTGAGTACAATTGAGCATCAATGCTCTGGAGCTATTACACAGTACACAGTGTGGTGCAGCCTGCGGGCGAAGCTAATGGTTGCTAACTACAGTTCTAGGGGTACCCCATTAACAATACATGCCGGCATTAGCATAGGACTTTGTTAGGTATTTGTGGGCCCACATTTTGATTTCCTTTGAGTGTGATAACGTGTTTGTGTTTAATAATATTTTCCCATCTAATTAACCCTTTCCCTGTGGGGAGGTTACAGACCTGTTGCATTACAAGTAAAGCCTAGAGAGGTATTATTCTTGCCGTATAATTAAAGCCTGTCAGAGGTATTATACAGGGCGACCCAGACGTGGGTGAGGAGTCAAACACATTGCAGTATATTACCCCTGATACTAACTCAGAGGTGGGTGTAATATACGGGTTTATGAGGTATTGAGTTACAAACGGAATTATAGTGGGACTTCAGTCCATTTGGTCACTATTATTAAATCATTGTAACTGACCAGTATAATTAACATTAAAGAATTAGATGGGAGTTCTGTGTGCGTGTCTATCCATGAGCCGTTTAACAACTCTTTTGGTGTGGGTAACGTTAACATAATTAACCCCTTCCTATTCCACCTTTCCCTTTTCATTGTAAGGTTTCTAGGGTCATTGAGGGAGGGTACTGCTTGCGGGGGGAACCCAGGGTATTTATTTACAATTCAGTCACTAGGTGTGGGAGGGTTTAAGGAGCAATTGGGGGAAGTGGGAGCGTGTTGGGGAGTACTGCTGACCGCCCTGCTGCAGGGGAGGAAGACCAGAGTACCAGACCAGGTTGGTAAATCCCGGGCCCCATCCACTCACACTACCAGCCTCCAGTCGAAGCTCCAGACTCAAAGACGGAGGTGCAGTCAGACAGAGCTCTACTGTGTCTCGCTACCCAGTGATTGTGCCCACCCGTTCCCACAAACCAGGGATAATCCACCCTGCTACATATATAATATTTCTACAGTATCTATCTATCTATCTATCTATCTATCTATCTATCTATCTATCTATCTATCTATCTATCTATCTATCTATCTATCTATCTATCTATCTATCTATCTATCTATCTATCTATCTATCTATCTATCTATCTATCTATCTATCTATCTATCTATCTATCTATCTATCTATCTATCTATCTATCTATCTATCTATCTATCTATCTATCTATCTATCTATCTATCTATCTATCTATCTATCTATCTATCTATCTATCTATCTATCTATCTATCTATCTATCTATCTATCTATCTATCTAATCTTTCTACAGTATATCTATATATCTTTCTACAGTATCTATCTATCTATCTGTCTATCTATATATATATATAATCTTTCTATGTGCAACTCAGGCTAACCTCATAACATCTTGCAGGCAGGTCTGTAGCTGCTGCTGCTTGTCTCTATTGTCTTTACCTCACGCACCACGTCTTTCTTCCCGGCCTGGTGGGCAGTATGATGGGTTTGAGGTAATCTCATACATATACTGTACACGAGCCTATGCTCCAGAAGCCACCGCGGAGAGTGTATGAATGAGGCGTGTGTGGGTGTGGAGTGGTCGAGTGTGATCGATGTGTTGTGAAATAATGGGTGCAATCTGTATACTGTGTGCTCTGTGTATGCACATATGCATTATGTGTGGATGGTCTGAAGAATTTGATTTGTATAAAAGAGTGAGTGAGTGTGAGTGTGAGTGTGAGTGTGAGTGTGAGTGTGTGTGTGTGTGTCAGTGTGTGTGTGTGTGTGTGTGTGTGTGTGTGTGTGTGTGTGTGTGTGTGTGTGTGTGTGTGTGTGTGTGTGTGTGTGTGTGTGTGTGTGTGTGTGTGTGTGTGCGTGTGTGTGTGTGTGTGTGTGTGTGACTAGTATGTGTGTGGTGGTATGTGTGTGTTTCTGTATCTAAGGGGGTCTTGACTATTTGCATGTTATTATCAATATGTATTAAAAACGTGTGTGCATTGTGTGTGTGTCCGTTTATGTGTGTGTGTGTGTGTGTGTGTGTGTGTGTGTGTGTGTGTGTGTGTGTGTGTGTGTGTGTGTGTGTGTGTGTGTGTGTGTGTGTGTGTGTGTGTGTGTGTGTGTGTGTGTGCGTGTGTGTACACATGCATGTGTGTGTCTGTGTGTGTCTGTCTGTCTGTCTGTGTTTGTTTGTGTCCAGGAGGGGGTCTTGAGTGTTTGCATGTTATCAATATGTATGAATAAAAGGGACCCAACTCCTTCTGCAATCAACTGCTCGTCTCCGCCCCTCCCTATCACTCTCCGCTGCTGAAACACTGGTTAATGCATTCATATCATCAAGACTAGATTACTGTAACAGCATCCTCTACGGCTCACCAAACACTATCCTCAATAAACTCCAATATGTCCAAAACTCTGCTGCCCGCATGCTCACCTCCACCCGTCGCTCTGATCACATCACCCCTGTCCTCCACGACCTCCACTGGCTTCCAATCAAATACAGAATACAATTTAAAATACTACTCATCACATTTAAAGCCCTCAACAACCTTGCCCCTCCCTACCTGTCCGACCTCCTCCACCGTCACATTCCCACCCGTCGCCTTAGGTCTGCAGATGCCAACCTCCTAACACCTCCCACGACCAGGCTCCGGACCTGGGGCGACAGGGCCTTTGCTGCTGCTGCCCCCTCCCTCTGGAATGCCCCCCCCCCCCCAGCCATATCCGTGATGCAAACACCGTGACACCTTTTAAATCAGCCCTCAAAACCCACCTTTTCAATCTTGCTTTTGACCTCTAATTCTGTCGGTTTTATTTTATTTTGTCATGTATTATTTTTGTTCTGTTTTTGTTCAGTTTTTTGTTTTGCCATAGTTTTGTCTCTCCTACCCATGTAAAGCGTCTTTGAGCACCTGGAAAAGCGCTATATAAGATAGATGTATTATTATTATTATTATTATTATTATTATTATTATTATTATTATTATTATTATTATTATTATTATTATTATTATTATTATTATTATTATTATTATTATTATTATTAATTGTCTGTTTTGCGAGGCTGGGGGGGAAGTAGAACCCAATATGCGGCTTGACAGGAGAGCACCGAAACTGCGGAATGACAGGAGGAAGGAGACGGTGGTTGCTCTTCTCAACGTGGTGTTCTTTTAATATCAAAACTCAGGAGCAAGGCAGGAATATACAAATACAAAACAAAAGGCACAGCCGCGCTGGCGCTAAATACAAACACGGACTGATACACAAAAACAAAGATGAACAAAACAGAATACTAATAAAACTTACTAAGACTTAACAAACAGCAGGGCAAGGCAGACGACAGCAATGAACAACAGGAACGGGAACACGGAGGTATGACACCACACAGGAAGTGGGAACAGGACACACTAATATACACAGACTAATTACAATTGAAAACACCTGGCAGGCCAGTCTAAAACACAGAAACAATTAACACCCAACTAAACACAAAAGCAATAACATAACAACAACCAAAGCAATCTCACAAACAACAACCAGACAGGAGGACGACATTTAAACAAAGGAAGGAAAAGCCCAGGATAACAAACAAGTGGAAATTAACTCAATAACATGTAACCAACACAAAATGGTGCCCGTCAGATGGCGCCATGGAAGGAGGTAGGATACTGCAACGCCAACGGTCACCATTGTTCATATTGTGGCCACTGTTCATATTGTCCTGTCTGGGACCGTTACACTGTCATGTCTCACATCGACTATTGCAATGCTCCGCTAGCTGGATTACCAGCTTGCGCCACCAAGGCGCTTCAACTCATACAGAACGCAGTGGCCTTCCTGATCTCTGATCTACCGAAGTCAGCCCACGTCAACCCACTTCCCAGAGAGCTGCACTGGGTCGAACAAACCGGAACGTTATTGCCATTTATTTATTTACCTTTCTGTAAAAAAAAAATAAAAAATAAAAAAAACTCGTCTCAATCTGATGAAACATGGCAGAGCATTTTGTATTACAAAAAAGTAACTGTACTTACAGTAGATTTCATTCACTGTCTTTGCTGCCCTGTTACGGGCGTTTCGTGGTACTAAATCCAGATTGAATTCTGCCATTGGAAAAGGGAGATTTGGCCCGATCCATACAGTAGATTTATTACTCGGCCATACTAAGGTAATTTATAGGCCTGATATTCTATATTTTATATACACTTGATCGCAAGAAGCCGCTGAATGAGCAACATTTTTCACGTCTGGTCAATGTTAGCATGGTGTTATTCACCGTCAAAGATAAAAAAAAATAATAATAATAATAATTGATATTCTCCTTTGGTTCATTACGATTTACTCAAGCCTAGTAACAGACACAATATTTCACTGGGAATACATTCCCTGAGATCCATAGATGTCCCTAGATACCAAAAACATGCAAATGGACCTTGTAAAAGCGGAGCAATCTTCCATTTACTTAAGTTGAGGTTAAGTGCGTAGATGGCTTTGGACATCCACCTTCTTCTTCTTCTAACTTAAATTACAGCAATGGCTATATCTGAACTTCACCACTAGGCTCCAAAACCAAATAAAATCTGTAAGTGGCACACCGCAAGTCCCAACAATGACATCAGCACAGTGGCGGCTGGTGAAAATTATTCTAGGTGGGGCGGAACTATCTGTAGGGTTCCGCACGGACAATATTGTTGGTTGCTCTCGGCAAATCAATTCTGGTTAGCTAGCATTAGCAAGCAGACAGTTTTAAGATGATATGATGATGTTTTATTGATGTCAAATCATAGCACTTTGAGATTTGGTTCCAAATGTAAAGTGCACTACAAATGAAATGTATTGTTGTTATTATTATTATGTTGAATAAACAAACTATTTTACCCAAGGATATATCCATGAAACTCGGATTTCGGATGGAGCAGATAGCTAACGTTAGCTCAGATCAACCAGACAACTTCCAAATTCATAATTTCCAATGGTGTTGACTAAGTAGCTAACGTATATGTAGTTTTCCTTCAGCTCATGAATTGATCTGAATGTTTTAGGGAACTCTTTTAGGCGACGTTATACCATGTTTTGTCCTGATTATAGCATTAGTGTTAGCTCGCTACTGTTGTGTGGTGGAGGTCTGGAGAGGAGAGAAGATTAGCTGGCTACCTAACGATTGGCTAGCCATCTATCTATCTATATATAAGATAACAAGTGATGACTTCTGTTTAACTCAAATGTTGCATACTGAAGTATATTTTTCGCTAGCTTACCTTACCTTTGAGCATACAGCCTTGTTGATGTCCACATTCAGTGAGTCCACAAGCCTTAATCCGTGAAAAAAAGCCGGCTTGAACTTTCCATTAATGTGTCCATATAAATACATTTTATTAGATCCAAGTCCAACACTGTCTGAAGAGTATCTTGTGATTATTATCAATTTACAACGACGATATATCTATGACAACAACTAGTAGCCGAGTGGAGCATATGGGATTTTCCTGGTGGACGTGATGTCAGGCAATAGAGTGAAAAATTACTCTACTTCAGGCGCTAGAGAAAATCACCCACAGGCATCATATTTGAAGACGCTGATTGGATTAAATTTAGTTGCTAGCTATATCCGCACAATTTGGGTTTAGTTCTTATTTATTTATTCACTGCCATTTGCAGTGGTGGTGCATTGCTTTTATTTATTTTCAGATGTTTCGGATATTTTCGATGCCTCGCTGAGGCATGACTGTAAATGTCAAATGTAATTTTTAACGAGACAAAGATTTGTGTATTTATTATTATTATTTAATTCCGAGTGTAGCATCCTGAATATTCTGCTATTTATTTAAGTGCTGACTTAACCTGTTACTTCCCCTGTGTGCACAAAGACATGATTAACAGTGTTCCTCTTTGATATCTCGCCCGGACTAATGATGCGAGGTGCTCTTCTTCCTCCGGCTTCGATATGGACCATTAACGTGACATTGAATCATCTTTCTTCCTGCCTTGAGTGTCCCATAGTGGGACTAGTTTGCGGTCGCCAGCAGGGGGCAGTGGTGGCAGGCGGAGCGAAGGAGAAAGGAGCAGCGAGTGAGAAGCTAGTTACCTGGAGGGCGGAACAGGAGGAAGTCCTCTTCGACAGTGAACTCGAACGTGAGCGGACGTGTGCTCTCGAAGAGCCCCGTTGAAGAGCAACGGGAGATAACAAGTACTTTGCTATAACACGGGTTATCCTAGAAGTACAAGCGATAGAGAAGTGTGTGAATAAGTGAAACGGGTTATCCTAGAAGTACAAGCGATAGAGAAGTGTGTGAATAAGTGAAACGTGTTATCCTAGAAGTACAAGCGATAGAGAAGTGTGTGAATAAGCGAAACGGAAAGAAGAACCAACTTCAGTAAATAACGTGTTATCCTAGAAGTTTAAGCGGTATATTAGCTTGCTGCTAACGGCTATAGTGACTCTGAGTACACCACAAGGCAAGCGTCGCTGAAGACAGGTGGTGCCTATAGCACGTTGCGTTAGCTGTATAGGCGACAGCAGGAGGGTCAACCAAGACCCAACGGTTTAGCAGTGTTTAAGGTAGCAAACAGTTTAGAGCATAGGTGTCAAACTCACGGCCCGCGGGCCAAATCCGGCCCGCCACGTCATTTGATGTGGCCCCCCAAGAGCTAAAAAAAAAAAAAAAAAAAAAAAAAAATTACATTAATATTGGGTTAAAAAATAGCAGTGTTAAAATAATTGTGGGTTAATGCGTTAATAAAGCTTTAACTTTGACAGCCTTAGTTATTACACATTCTTACACATACATGTATGTTGAACATCTGAGGTAACAAAGGAAAAAAGCCAAAAGCACTTACTCCTCAGACATTCTTTGACAATTTTACAGCCCAAAATACAAAAAAGATCCAGGCGGAATAGGTAACAAAGGGTTGAAGAAATATTGTCTGAACTGTCAGATGCAAACTGGCTGTGTGACATAACCGAGCATCTCGCTCAATTGAATAAGAAGCTGTAGGGACGCAAACAAGTCCCACCCAAAAATCTGTCCGACGTGTTCTTTGCAGCTCACAGTTGTTAGTTCTGCCCCTCTTGACTGTGACAAAAAGGTTTTGAACAAACTTAATGTCATAGCTTGTATTTGATGATATTCTTCTTTGTTATTTACTTGAATGGTTTGATCATTGATTGGTGGAGTAATATGGGGTTCTGATAAACTAAAATTATTTGTTAAAATAACATAAGCTAACATATATTTTTACATTTATGCAAATGAATATGCAATATGTATAACTTGAATAAGTAATAAATACAGAAACACCATGTTTAACAATATGTAAATGTGTAGCTACATTTATTTTACATTACATTAACATTTATACGGTCTTTGGCCCTTTGAGGGCAACCATAATGCTGATGTGGCCCTCTGTGAAAATGAGTTTGACACCCCTGGTTTAGAGTGCGCCAGCTCAGTCAGCAGCCCCGCAGTGGACGTCTCGTCGACGCAGCCGAGGACACCTCTTCTTCCAGCAGAGGTCGCCACAACACAGCCCGCTCCTCCAGTTCAGCCACTGCCCCTGCTGCCTACCCCCGCCCGCTGGCTGTTCTCGCGGGATCGCCCGACGGCCATCTTGTCACCCGGATGAGGGGTGGTGAGAGTGGACCCGCCATCTCGGTTAAGTACAGCGGTACTTCGTGTGCCAAAACAATATTCATTTGAAGCGAACGCTAGCAACCAGCGTCTAGGGGTACCCCCACCATTATAAGCCGGCTTTAGCTTAGGTCTTTTATTTGGTAACGTGGGCCCACATGTGATTTATTTTTGTATGGTAATAATATTGTGCTGTTCTTGAATTCCCATTGAACTCCTTAATATGTGCCTGGGTCTTCCCCTACTCAAAGCGGGGCTCTTGAATTAATGTACTGAGCACTAGGTGCCTATTTTGGGAATAGCGTCCCCTGTATTGTGAGTGAGAGCACCCGGTGCCTACTGTGATTATACTGCATATGAACCACATGAAGTTATGATCTGTAATTGCTACTTGACCCGGCCTTATATAAAGGAGACGTAGATGGGAGCACGGTGTGTGTGTCTATTACTGAGCCTTGTTCTAACCTTTGTTGACCGGGTAAATATATGACTATCAGCATTACTATTTAACCCTTCCCACCCTATTCGTATCACATGGTTAAAGGTCTCTACAGGTTGTCAAGGAAGGGTACTGCTTTGGGGGAGCGCAATATCTTTAGTCAACTAACAGTCACCTGGTGTGGGAGGGCTAACGGAGGTACTGGGGGAAGTGAGAGTGTGTGGGGAGCTATTGCTGACCGCCCTGGAAGGCGAGGAGGACCAGAGTACCACCCCCCAGGTTAGTAAATCCTGGGCCCCATCCGCTCCTGCTGCCCGCCCTCCAGTTCGACGTTCCGGGCCCAAAGACGGGGGTTCAGATAGATTAGAATCTACTGCATCCCGCTACCAGGTGGCCGTGTACAACCACTCCCATAAAGCAGGGATAATCCACCCTGCTACAAGAGGATATCTGTAAAATCGATGTGAACGCAAATAAAGCCCTTAAAATTAAGAACATGGCGCTCAACAGTCTGTCCGACTTACTGATAGAGATAACCTTGATTCAGACTTCATCTGTTGTTGTGTGGGGCACCATGGGAACAGCTAATCAGGTTCTGTGAGCTATTGTCTTGAAACGGCGGAGTGAGTGTGATGCGGAAAGAGAGAGAGAGAGAACGGATGAGAGTTTGTATGTGTGTGTTCTCATTATAGACAGAAAGATGAAGAGTATCCTTCAGTGTCGGTCCTCACTTTCACAAGTGGCTATATTTCAAGGTTAAGTTTACATTCACCAAATGTCCCCACAAGTCCCTCAAAAGTCCTGTTTTTCAAAAAAACAACAGGGCTTTTGAGTTGATGAAATCACTGCGCCCAGGCAACAGTGGTTTGGCAAAAAAAAATTCACAGTATATATCTGCTTAGAAAACGAAAATGTCAAATTATTTTTTATTCTTTTTCACGTGGTAAATATACAGGTCACAACATGTTTACAGGAATGTTTTGGAGTTGTATTTGGAGTGACTGTTGGGAACTAGGCTACACAGGCACATGACTTCCAGTGAATGACGCTAAGCTAGGCTAACGGTGCGGCTGTTGCATGCACAGTAGAGAGAGAAGTAGGACACACATCCTGTCTCATTATGCAAAACACGCCCATTTTAGTTTGATCGATTGAAGCCACGCCCCCTTTTGAGATGATTTATGACATTACGCCCCATCCCCTTTTCTGATTGGTCGAGGGGCACAATGAGGCGGGACTTCCGGTTTCGGAAGGAGGGACTTCCGGTTTAGGAAGGGGCGGGGCTATAGGAGGAGGGACATCCGGAGGCGGGACAAAATGGAGGCGGGATTTTCAGAATAAATCAGCCGAAAACTTCTGTCAGACCATATATGGATTTATGATTTATGACCCTGTGTGTGTATGTGTGTGTGTGTGTGTCTGTGTGTGTGTGTGTGTGTGTGTGTGTGTGGGAATATTTTTAAGAAAAATACAATGTGTCTATAAAGTGTAGAATGTCACAATCTTTAGACACTTCTCCTTAACATTTATTTTTTATGGATTATAATGTATATGTGTAAATAAACAAATGTTTCGTAGAAACCTGTGTGATTCCCCTCTGAAGGCTGTAAAAGTGCACCTTCTCAGTATGCAGGATATCTCTCTGTCAAACTGAGTCCCCTTCGCTGTAACAGTCACACTAGGAGGAGGGGGCATTAGGAGGCGGGAGAAATGGAAGAGGACAGCGAATCAGGAAAGCTGAAAGCTTCTGTCAATGCCAGGGTAAGTATTGATTTACGACCTTGTATACGTGTGGTGTGTGTGTGTGTGTGTGTGTGTGTGTGTGTGTGTGTGTGTGTGTGTGTGTGTGCAGGGTTATTTTTAAGAAAAAATACAAATGGTCTATAATGTGGCTTCCTGGAGAATCTCACAATCTTTAGACAATTATCTTGAAGATATAATTTATGTGTAGATAAAGAGAAAAAAGTATCATAGAAACCTGTTTGGCTGTCAAAGTGAACCATCTCAGTATGCAGGATGTCTCTCTGCCAATCTGAAACCCATGATGTTTTTACAGCAGAGACCTACTGCTGCTAATGTAGCGTTAATACGGCCCAGTGATCAGAACGAGGGGGGAGTTGTTAAAGTCAGTCATAGGTGTGACCTCAGCAGGTTCACCAGATAATCTTCTTTGCGAATATCTGTCACAACACAGCGTTATTGTCTTAGTTATAAATCAAGGTCAATATGTCGACAACAACACCGAAAGAGGTGATGCCGCTCCGGCTTTCCAGAGAAGACGTGACTACACTAGATCTCTCAGAATGTGATCAAAATAGTATTATCTCCCTAAATACTGCTAATAAACTACTGATACGGGTAGGTTTAGTAGGTCTATGTCTAGGCACTGGTATAGGCCTATGTCTGTGTTTATGGGGGGTGTGTGATATTACGCGTGACATAGACGTGGGCATTGTATAAAAAACGATCTACATATATATCTAGAGTGAGGCCTCCTAGAGATAGTGTTCCCTGAATGAAGAACATAATGGCTGACAATATGTCTACACCCGCTATACACACATCAGACAGACTTGCTTGTATTAAAGCATTGCTGCTGGCACCATGCAGATATGGACAGGATATTTATAATGAATTATGGCCGGTCACCGATGGTGTGTTAAGTTTGGAGTATGATGGACGGGTAGAGCGAGTTGCGATCTATAAAATGGCTTTAGCTGACTTCCAAGGCGTTGGAAGAAGGCCCGAGATCTATTTAAGTGAGAGAGAGTTTTGGCAACTAAAAAAAGCATCGTTTGAGGCTATGGATGGCTTAATAGCTAGAAGGCTTAAGGATGGTCAACTAATCACTCTGTTATCGGGTCCGAATGATATTGATGGTTACTATATCTATTACGCCGGTCGTATCTCTATACATACCACCCCTGGACTTAGCGGGGTAGGAGATTTAACTATTTTCAAAAGGTATGTGATGGGACCAGGACGCACCCTATTTCGTGTTCCTATAAACACATGGTTAGAATGTCTTCACACCTGTGGAGCTGTCACGAGTGAGATGCTAAAGGTGCGATCGGATCTGGATCACCTTAGGAGACGTCTCTTTCCGGACCTCGAATTAGGGGAACTGGAGTGTGACTGTCCCAGCGAGGGGGCGATAGAAGGGGCGTGTTATCCGTAAATCATCCTTTTAAAAAAGAGTTACATTGCCCATGTACCTTCTAGAGAGCAATCATGACCTACTTCCCGTACGAACTCTACACTGGATACGAACTGGACTCTGAAGAATCCAGCTCTCCGCTACTCTACATTCCTCTAACCAGTACTGCCTCTCCTGGGGTACAGATACCAGCCTGTCTATACAGAATCGCGGAGCCATCAACACCTCAGGGAGACATGTCTTCAATTATCTGGAGTGGGGTAACGATGAGGACCCCCGAAGCACCAGACCTGTCATCACAGTTGACCATCGTCGATGCAGAGGCTGTCTACACACCCCTAAATAGCTCCTGGATTCCTGGCATCCCCTGGCGATCACACACACCTGAATCGGGCTATCTTGCAGAAATACCTGTCGCTGAGGGGACCGTGAATTCCCCATCGCCATCGAGAAGGCTTACAATACTACCGGTAGTGGTTGACGAGAGAGCCGGTTTCCTGGACCATCTAATGATTAGTTAGATCTAGTATTAAATTAGTTCTGGCCGAAATACTGAAGTGCTGTATCGATCAACATCTCATCGAGCAATGCTATGGCTGTAGCATACAACATCCCAGTCAGCGACAACATGAATGTCTCTTTGAACCATCGCTGTACTACATTGTCAATGAAGCTGCGTTGTTGACAATGCTGTGGAGTGGCCAGCTGACACCGACAATCAGCGCCTTTCTGGGGCGTATGAGTTTACCCATCCCGTCCCCGCTACGACTGCAAGGGATCTGTGAAGGATTGCTGTTAGAGTTTCAGTCATTTAAGAATAGCGAATGTCTGAAAGAAGTGATTAAGGATATACATCTAGATTACCCTGAGATCGATGCTGACGCTGTCTACGACTCTGTAGTTAAATTCATGTCCACAGTGCCAAAACTGGCAAAAGTGTATCGAGAATGATTGATTGCTGTAATGAAATGTTTTTTATGCTTCTGTACAATCAATAAAATGGTGTGTTTAAAAAAAAGAAAATACCTTGTCTCTCCTTCTTTAGAGAAATGTTTGCTATATACTTATTCACTCCTGTATAATAATCCTAGGGAAGAGGTGCTAGAAAATATGGATAGTGTATTGGCCAAAATATATTATGATCCAGCTAACCCAGGATCGTATGGGGGAGTAGACCGCCTACGAAAGGCTGTGGAGACCTCTACAGGGGTTAGAATTGGAACAAAGGTTATCAAAGCATGGCTTTCAAAACAGGATAGTTATACTCTGCATAAACCTGCTAGAATACATTTTAATAGAAATAGAGTGTTTGTTCCAAGACCTCTTTATCAATTTCAAATTGATTTATGCGATATGCAAAACTTAGCGCAGGATAACGATGGTTTTAAATATCTGATGACTGTAATTGATGTATTCTCAAAGATGGTATACGTCAGACCGCTAAAAAGTAAAACGGGTTTAACTGTTACAAAGGCTTTCGCTACAGTTTTAGATGAAAGTGGTGCACCGGTAAAAATACAAACAGATGAAGGCAAAGAATTTTTAACAAACATTTTAAACAGTTGTTAAAAAAACATAACATCCACCACTTTGCTACCGGAAGCGATTTAAAAGCGAGCGTCATCGAGCGGCTGAACCGCACATTGAAGGACCGGATGTGGAGATTTTTTACAGCTAAAAATAGTTTCCGTTATATTGATATGTTGCCGGATATGGTAGAGAGCTATAACAATTCGTATCATTCCAGTATTAAAATGAAACCCATAGAGGTTTCTAAAAATAACCTACAACAGGTATTCCAGAACCTGTATGGTTCAACACCTCTAACTCCTAAGAAACCACCTAGATTTAAGTTTGATATCGGTACGGTTGTACACCTCTCTAAATATAGGGGTGTCTTCGACAAACGCTATGAACAAACATATACGCATGAGACATTTATTATAGAGAAACGTATACCCCGTGTACCGGTAGTGTATGTACTGAAGGACCAGGATGATGAGACTATAAGCGGCACATTCTATGAAGTAGAGTTACAGAAAATTGTAGAGTCAAAGAACAAGAGATATATGATAGAGAAGTGTCTGGGGGATAAGAAACTAAATGGTAAAATATTCACTCTAGTGAAATGGAGGGGTTGGCCGACGAAATTTAACTCTTATATCTTAAAGAGTACTCTCACAGCTGTATGAACAATGTCCTTATATAATCCTAAACTTTGAAGGAGGAATTCATTCAGGATTTTTGTTTGTCAACCCTGGTTATCATAATGGAAGGGTTCTACGTCACTCTCCCTTCCAACGCATGCATGAGAGTTTTCCCCAAGAATATGTGCTCCAGTTTCAGTATTAATCTAGCTAAAGTCCTACATTTAAAAGGAGAATGGTTAGTGGGTTTGGCAGAAATAACCTATCCACATACCTGGGACAATATACCGGGGGTGAATCAGCCTATTTTGAGTATAGACCTCTAAAACGGCCTTGTCTATTCGAACCTCTCAGAGCACCAACTCGTCGGCGACACGTTCGTTCCTCTATTATCCACCGTACAAATCAGAGGGACGTATGGAGACATCGTTAACATACGTTATGATAAGGCGCATTATTCGAGGGTCTCAAAAACCGATATAAATACTATTCAAATAGAGATCAAGACAGATAGAGATAAGCTAGTTAATTTTACGTATGGGAAAGTAATTGTAAAATTACATTTGAAACCTCTGAACGTAAGCGTATAATAAAAAGAAGTAAAGACATTATGGAGACCTATATCAAAACCCAGCCGGTTCGTTAATTATTATGTAAATCAGGTGGGGCATGGATTAGCAGGATTCGCCGGGGCACCAGTACAATATGGCCGAGGCGTGGGTTCTATTTTCTCAAGATTATTCAAGTTTGTGATGCCTTTTCTTAAAACTGGTATTAACATAGCTAAACCCCACATAAAGACCACTGCAGGCAATATCGGAAAAGATGTTTTACATGACGTGATCCAGAAAGTGACCACTAGGATGGGTGAACAGAGCGGTTCCGGGTATGGCGTGAGGTCATCGAGAGGAAGGATCCCTCCTGGATGCAGATCGACAGCTAGGAAAAATAAGAGATCTTATAAAAAGAAAAAAGGTAGAGCTAGACCCGTTAGTCAGAGGAGACGTCCGTCAAAGAAGCGTGTCCGTGCAAAGGATATATTCTAACTGAAGCATGATTCACCATAGGTCGCAAGAATGCTCAAGGTCCGAGCTGGATATTTTCGCAGCTCCCTATACACAGTTATCAATCGAACGAAGCGATTATATTGAAGTATCACCTATAACTGCTCTGACTAGGGATTCACCTATAGAATTGCATATACCCGGTGAGGGAGAGAGATACTTGGATCTCAATAATACGTTATTATATTTAAAGGCCAAGATCACCAATCCTGATGGTAGTAATCTGGCCGCCGATGCTAATGTGTCTCTAATCAACTACCCTCTAAATAAAAAAAATTGCCAAGTGGATGTCACAGTGCAGGATCGTTTAATCAGTCAGTCTAGCTCTACACATCCCTATCGGGCAATGATTGAGACATTATTAAATTACTCCCCAGATAGTCTGAAAAGCCAGTTCAGTGCTGGTTTATTCGCTAAAGATACTGCCGGTGCTATGGAGGATATACGTCTAACAGCTGATGGGGGAAATAAGGGGTTGAAAATCAGGGATCGTGAATGTGCTTTATCCAGAGAGTTCCATCTCCTGGGAGGAATCCATTCAGATATATTTTTTCTATTTATTAAATTAAAGCTCACTAGGGCTAAAGACGATTTCTGTATAATGTCGGCGGCCGCTGGGGGTTATATTCTACATATTCTTAGTGCTACATTATTCGTCAAGAAGGTTGTAATATCGCCAGCTGTACAGTTAGGTCACGCATCAGCGTTACAGAAGGGGAATGCATTATATCCATTATCACGTATTAATGTAAAGACATTCTCGATTCCTATTAATTCTAGAGTATCAACCCACGAGAATATTTTCCTGGGGTTACTGCCAAAGTACGTAATACTAACTCTAGTCGAACACGAGTCCTATAACGGGGTATCTAATAGAACTCCTTTTAATTTCCAGCATTTTAACTTAGAATATGCAGCTTTAAGCCAAGACGGATGACAGATTCCTTCAAAAGCTTATCAACCTCAGTTTGCACAGGGGAACGCTATTAGGGAGTTCTACAGTTTATTCACAGCCACAGGCCGACATCTGAAGGATTCTGCTCTGATTTTTGATCGAAGTGACTTTCTAGCAGGATATGGATTGTATTATTTTAATCTGGACCCAGACGAGGATGGGTTAGCGTCCTCACCCGCATCTACATGGAATCCACATCTGGAGATGAGATTCCGACAGCCTCTGCACACCACTGAAACTCTGATCGTATATGCGTGTTTTGACTCAATTCTTGAAATCAATGACCGACGACAAGTGTTGGTAGACTATTATTAGAAAATGAATAATGTAGAATTACAAACGTTATGTTCATCCTTGTTGGGGTCTCGTTTTCAAGGTGTATGGGCCTGTGATGAGTTAAAAAGCAATTTACAGAATACACTGATTAGACCCTTCTATTTTATTTTTAATACGGATCCTAGCAATAAACCAGGGGTGCACTGGCTCGCTGTGAGTCTTGATAACGAGCGAGAGGGTGTCTTTTTTTATTCCTTCGGCCTTAGTCCAAATTCTAAGGCATATCCTTCACATATCCGAGAATTTCTAGAACAAAATGTTACAGAATCCTATTATTATTCAACTCGTAGTGTGCAGAATGAACTCACAGCCTATTGTGGACATCATTGTGTATATTTTCTATGTCAAAGAGCAAGAGGATACTGTCTGAACGATATCATATTTAAACATTATACAGGGGACACTTTGAGAAATGACCTCCTAGTCAGTACATTTGTCCTAAAATATAAGAAATGTATATTAAAATGCAGAGGTGCCCATAGACAAGCGTGCTGTAGTTTAAGAATGTTAAATGAACGTATGTAATAAATATAATAAAACACACACATTCTGAAGGTATTTTTGTTGTTTTTTATTTAAAATACATAGCACAAATACATTTCACAAACTGAGCCATCTTTTAACAGTAGATCTATCCCCGAATGGTTCATTAAACCGTCTCTTCTTTCTTTGGGGTATAAGACTTTAAGAGGGCAAATTCATGTCGTAGAGAGGTCTCTCCTCATTAGCATCAGAGCGAGTCTTTAGAGCATTCAAGGAATTACGTGCCTCTTTATTTCCTATATATGATAAAGGTATATTAACCTCAGATAAGGCTTGTAGAAATACCTCAAAACCAGGGCCTGGTGTAGAATGCTTAGAGATACTGGTCAGAGTTTTTAGATAATCCAATATGTGAGACCCCTTAATGATTGTACCTTTATGAATAAACTCGCCTCTAAGCTTCCATGATTTGTTGGGTAGAACATTTAGTTGCTGTAGGATAAACCTTGCCTTTACTTGACTTCTAACGGGGAGGGCAGAAACTAATTGTTCTATATCGTCAGGGTTTCTGACCGTAGCTTCGCTCACCCTTGTATCTGGAGGTGTGAGCTTGTAGGTATCTTGTTCTTTCTGTCTAAGTAAACCTAGATATCGATGTAGAAGAATATAAATTTTTTTAGCTTTTTCCGAATCCGTTGCATACACATTCTGGTATGTAATCGCGATGCGTTGGTGTCAACTGGAGATAGCACATGTTCCTCTTTAACTGTAATATCGTTCAGAATATTATACATCCCTGTATGTATTTTATCTGAAGCTTTATCAATGATATTAGTAGGAGGTATAACCCCTGTGGATGAGGCCTGGATCCACTGACTTTTAGGGATAAGAACCATCTTCTGCATGCTAGTCATTATTAACTTTTTTTTGTGAATAAAGACGCCAGAAATGGGATGGCAGCGCTAAGTAAAGGGATAAAAAAAAAAAGTCCCCTGTTTGCATAAGGGCTCTTCTCTTTTTAGAAAGATTAACTTTGCTATCAGCTAATAGCTTTAGGATTTTCTTTTTTCTTCTTAGTTTGTGTGTGTGGGCGTTTTTAAGGGGTATGACACCTTTCAGGACATTTAATGCTATCTCACACATACACCTTAATAGATCGGGTGAAGATCTGGCCAACATCTGTTTCCGAATGGATTGGGTTGTGTTATATAAAGCTTTCAATACGGACATATGACTCCTTATACGACACGACATCTTTATTATTTTCTAATGTAGACGACCGGGGGTCCTTCCTGGGGTAGTAAGCCGGTTCTAAGTCGCAACTGATCAGGGCAATGTGGACGCAGATCTATTAATAGATAGGAATACGGTTGCATTGTAGCCTCTTTGAAACTATCCAATAGGATTGAGCGCTCGCCCGGATACATTTGGCCCGCTAATACTGAAAGTTGTAATCTATCTCAAGGGTTTTTAAATAAAATCAAGTAGCTTGCATTAAGACTAATTGTACGATTATGTTTACCCTGTTGAAATAGATTCTGTGTAAGCATTATTACACTCATTTTACGATGATGTCTGTACTGGGTGAACATTTTAGCCACTTCGAGATGCTCTCCCGCTGAGAATACCATATCATCCAGAATAATTAGGTGATGCTCCATACTGCTAGGGAACAATGTCTCATCGATGAATGATTCTGGCAACCCTTTGACAAACGTTTTTATTGTTTTCAACAAATCATCATACATTGGTTGGTAACAATCATAAATCCACACGATATTATCCGGTACATTCGACAAAGATTCTTTACAATGTTGTAACAGTTTCTGTACAAGATATGTTTTGCCACACTCACTCTGGCCCGCTATAATTGTAGACATAGGAAGCTCCAAACGGGAGTCGAAATCATATTCTGCTGTAAAGGCCATTTTTACTCTCTCAATACCCAAAAGGTCTTGTGGTCCCGTTAAAGTACAACCTGCGTTTATCGTAAACCACTCGGACTCTCTTTAAGACTGAGGCATTAGAGAGAGAGAGATCTTTTTTTACACCTGTTTATGGTGAACTGGGCAGCGTATAGGATGTGTTCGGGTGCAGAAGGGTCAGGGTTTAGATAGTTTTCAACTAAACCACACATGAAACCTGTTTACAACTCTCATAAGTTTGTGTTATTCCTTTTGCTTTCAAAACAACATTATCTTGGTTAGTAAGATATGCGTATGACTTTGGTCCACAAGTCACCCAGTCTATGATGGATTCCCCCGGTCAGAGCTCACTAGTCAACTCGCCTAGGTAGGACCCCAGGGGTAGACTCTCGCTATCCTTATGTGTCTTATAAATCACACTATCAGTATCGTGATATAAAACATCTTCACCAAGTTTATGCAGATAGTTATGCAAATGCATACGTCCGTAGCCTGTCACAAAGGATGCGATGAAAATGTTGGTATTTCTTTGACTGAGAAGATGACGCTCTGTGTAACACCACTGAACTAATGCCACATCATCGCTCAGGAATGCCATATATTTAACATCGTACTCTTCTGAGAATAAAAGTTTGAAAAACTCAGAAGGGTCTCTTAAGAGCACCGTGTGTGGTAAATTAGAGCGTTGCACGAATTTCCCCCAAAAGGAATTCAACATCAATTTGAACAGACACCTCTTTGAAGGGTTCGAAGAGATTGATGTTTTATCTAATAGTATACCCTCGCGTCTCTGGTATTCGGCAATGTATCGATCTATATCAACCTCGGTGACCACATCAGTGGGGTATCCACTAGCTTCTGTCTTCCCTTCAGAAAAGCTTGGATGTAAGAGGTAAAGATATCGTTGCTACGTTCCGTGAAATCCCATACTTGATGGATTTCTGCTACGCGATAACCTAACTCTATAGCTTTGTTAAACTCAGGGGTAATCCATACACCTGTTAACGCTCTCTCTACATCTGTGTGTAGGCAGTCAGTATTCTGATTATTCGCGAGAGCGCACGTTCGACACAAGGGGAAAAGGAGTTTACCGTTCCCTCGGTAGGGCAAGACCGGAAAGTATAGTTCTCTAGGGGGTATGACGGTGGCTTTGATCAGCCCGAAATAAGTGTTTAGGTCTTTGAAATCGCTTCGTATAATAACGGGGTGTCCGGCGGGATAGAAATATTCGGAACTGCGCATCATGTGTGGATATAATGAACACACGTCATTGTACGATACTGTCTCATCAGGTGGGGTTATGTAGCGTAGTCTTATAGCAGATGTATGACCTCCATACAAAGCATCTCGAGGGTTCAAAGGTTCTTCGGTTAGACTGGCCGGGTATTGTTTTAGGAAATCTATGACTTGTACATCTGTATCTTTCAATTCCTTCCATTCATGCTCCCATATGACCGTTGTATCGAGACTGTACGTGGCCTTTAAATCAGCTATCTTAGCTAGACTATCTGTATACATCTCGCCATACAGTTTACAGGTCAAAGGATTCAAATCATGGGCCTTGTAACATTCTGTACAACCATGAAAAAAACATCCATAAAATTCGTAGGCATGTCTCTCTTTACCACCGCTCTCTAGGTCTCTCTCATGATAGCATCGATAAAGTAGGGCCCTACTTTTTTTCTCCGCCGTTCAAGGCATGTGTTATAGAAATACCATGTTTTTTAGACATGTATTCCATCCATTGTATGGCAGCATTAGAGTAACATTTCTGGCTTCTATAGTTGTCGGGGTCCGGTATGGCTAAGGTCTCTGGCTTTAGATATTTTGTTTTGAAAACTCGTAAGCACGCCGCAGCGATGGTAATTGATTTAAAAGGATCCACAGATGTTTCTTTAATGAAATCGTCCCGAAATTTCAGACAACCTCGGCTAAGGATATCTACATCGTTGGTACAATAACGCTTTGCCTCTGCTGCAAAATTAAAGACACCTGTCTTAACGGTAGCGTACCAGATAAAAAATGTCTCTCGTTCTGACGATGACATTCGATCAGGATTATAATCCTCTGGTGATGGATATGGACCTATATACTCTAGGTTCTCTAGAGAGCTGAAGGAATGTTGGAAATAACCCTTCACTTTGTCCTTGAACCCCATGGCTTGAGGTATTTTTGCTAATTTCATGGGTAGAAAGGACACAGAGTCAATATATCTCTGTCGATATGTTTTATCGTCGAAACATAAGATTTTACTACCTTGTGTAATTAGATCAGGGGTTAAACCCTCTTTAACCAACGGATTTAACACCAGATAACTATCGAAACCACGGCTATTATGGGCAATGAACGTGTAACCGTGATAGCGTGGTCTTCGAAAATGTTTAAGGAAGCGTTTAACACAGTCGGGTCCTTTCCATGATTCTTTTCGATCATTAGTCTGACTACATATGAGATAAGGTACATGTTTGTTGTTAGCACCTACAAATGTCTCAATGTCATAAAACAGTATGTTAGCTTTAGACTTTGTGTCGACGGGCACTGTTTTGAAATAACATTTATGATCGCGTCTGGCGGCTGCGTCAGCTAAGGGCTCCTTGCATGTATAGCAGATAAGCACCCTGCATTTATGCTCTTTGGGTTTAGAGGCCGCGATGTAGACGATGTCACCACATTTTTCAAATTTTTTGTTGGTTTCACAAACACTTCGTTGTTTTAGAGCGTTTGTGCGCTTTGCTTTATGTTCATCATAACAGAAAGACGAATGACAAACACGATTACAGTCCTTGCATTTCTGTAACGCTTTTGGTTTGGTGTGGCATTGAACGTTATGACAAATACTGCAGGTAGCATTACAAGTGTGCCCTCCCTTTCTACTGTACCCTGTAAAACATCCAGGACACACGTACGATGTACCCATGAACGAATTTAGTTGGGTTATACCGTAGTAATGTTCACAGTGCAGCAGTAAATGCAGGGTAGGTTCTGGTCCTTCAAACCCCGATTTATAATGCAACAAACCTTTAGCATTTCGGATGCTAAATACGACTATCGGACGTTTTAGAGCCCTCTCAAAGTGTTGTATATCGGTAAAGGCCACAGCCCCTTCAGGGACATTCGCAAGCTTATGCATATCTCTGCCGCGTAGGTAACCTACATCCTGATCTATAGATGGATCTAGGAGCATTGCCAGATTCGTTGCGAAGCATTGTTGATCGTTTGGGTTACTTATGATGTTTAAGAAACGTCTCTTCTTGGCGAGGACTTCGCTAGTTAATACACCCTCGATTTTTCTTCTGACCCCCATCCCCGTAGGGCAGCGCACGATCTGGGCTACTAGTTGTAAAGAGCTATCAGCGAGAAGTGCGAGATTTGATTGCACTACTTTATCGAGTATCTGGTAAAAATCATCAAGATTCTCATGGCCGTTTCGTAGGAATTTATAGACCTCGTCTCCCACACCATCTCCTGTTAAGGATACCTGTATGATATCCCTATCATTTGTAACACTTTGGAGTGTTGTTAACATACGTTCCATGGTGCCCACGACACTATCGTGGAATATACGGAAGTCTGGTACGCCATTCATTGGTTGGAAGTTGAAGTACTCCCTTATCTCAGTATTATTAAAAGGTTCTCTGTTATGTACTTCTGCCATGCCACGACCTGTATGTACAGGGTTCGCTGGTGCTGGAGGGTTGTCCGCGCTTGAGTGAGGAGAGGATGAGGATGATAAAGAAGTCGCGAGCGGTGTTGGTATACGAACTCTCTTCAGTTGAGAGAGGTGTCGAAGTGGCTGTTAAAGGTGTTACTGATGGGGTTGATGGGGCGTGATTTACGATGTGTGCAGGGGACTGATTGTGCATGCACGGTGGGACTGATGTTTGTATATCTTTTAATTCTGCAAAGAGTTCGTCTAGTTCAGTTGAATCTTCAGGAGGGTTACTATCATGGCCATTCATCAAAACGCCTAGATTTACAAGATTAAACTCTGTCTCTTGTATAGCTCTGAGTAATGAATCAGTGTTGACCTGAGCAGGGAGCGACCGTAACCCTGTTAATTCCTCTTCTAAGATTTCAGTTACAGGGGTAATTTCTACAGAATTATTCAACGCTGTAATTACATTATTCATCGCTGTCGAAAGAAGATATTCTTCAAAGTCTAACGGGTTATCTACAGGGGTATTTGTGATAGCGTCAATCACATCTTGTTGATTATCTATAGATATGTTAAATCCCCCATCGATAGCATCAGTAGACAGTAGATACGCTTCAAATTCGGTAGGATCGTGTATAGAGTTATCTAGGATATTGAGGACATCCTGTATTTCTGTAGCGGTCAGATGTTTCTCAAGAATCATATATTCATCCATATTTAGCTATAGCTGTTTACAAAGACCAGCCTCTATCTAATTACATTCTCAGGTATCTGCATTTCTGTTGAACATTTTCACTGTAATAGGGTAGTGCACCGTGGAGTCTCGCATGAGATGATATTACTATACGTTTGCTCTTCTTGACGTGAGGCTGACGCACATCCGGGCCCCGGGTTAGATCTTGAACAAGGCCCTCTGGTTTCTGCAGGGCGAGTAGATCTTCGATAGCCTGTTTATCAATGATGTCTAGTTCCTCTAGCATTGCAGGATCCCATTCGTCATCTATGGTAGGAGCTGTGTATAACAAGAATAAAAGAATAAATATAATTAGCATTTTAAAGAATCAAAGCACAACTATTTATGATCTAGCAGGAGGTTCGTTTTGTACATACCAGACTTGTCAAAACTGTTAAGCTGGTTCAGGATGTCAAGTCCCCATTCATCATTAAAATCTTGATGGACGACAGACGGTTCAGGGTGTAGAGCTCGGAGTAGATCTTCGACAGCCTGCTTATCTATGATGTCCAGTTCGCAAATCGTTGCAGGATCCCATTCAGCCTCTATGGCACGAGCTGTGTAGAAACGAATAAAAAAAGGTCCTAATTAACATTTTAAAGAATCAAGGCATACGTATTTATGATCTACCATTAGACTCGTTATGTACGTACCACATTTATCGAAGCTATCAAGCTGTGTCAAGATATCGGTATCCCAATCGTCTCCAAAATCCAGCGATGCAGCTCCACCTGAGAAGAGTTTTAAAAATATTAGTTCTATTAGCATAAGTCCCTTTTGTAATATTAATTCAGAAATGATATTCTCTATGTATAAACGTACCTTGTGTAACAGTATCCAGCCACTGCACCGTTTCTCGGCCTGTCAAAAAGGCCCTGGCTTTAAAAAAAATTAAAATTAAAATATGTTAGAAACAATATCATACAAAAATATGTTTTAATTAGGTTTAAAATAGACATGCATTTGTTAATTTGTACTTACCATTGGGCAGTAAACTTTCATCCCACAGCATAGGGTAGGAATCTATAACGATAGAAGAAATTATAGTTGTTTAAATGAAGTCTAGAGTTTTATAAATTGTATTGTTTTAAAACACAGCCCTCCAAGTATACCGTTTTCGAAAGCCATTACTGTTGGTTGAATGTAGAGTCTACGCTTTGAGTTTCCTTATACATGTGGGGTAATTTATAACTGGGGGCTTTTAAAAAACATTTAGTGGTAAGTCCTCTGATTGTTCAAACTTACGCCTTTTTTCTGAATGTAAGGGGGGCAGGTACCCCTCTAAGCGTTCAGTTAGTGGTCATCTACTTCCACTTTTATAACTAAGACAATAACGCTGTGTTGTGACAGATATTCGCAAGGAAGATTATCTGGTGAACCTGCTGAGGTCACACCTATGACTGACTTTAACAACTCCCCCCTCGTTCTGATCACTGGGCCGTATTAATGCTACATTAGCAGAAGTAGGTCTCTGCTGTAAAAACATCATGGGTTTCAGATTGGCAGAGAGACATCCTGCATAGTGAGATGGTTCACTTTGACAGCCAAACAGGTTTCTATGATACTTTTTTCTCTTTATCTACACATAAATGATATCTACAAGATAATTGTCTAAAGATTGTGATATTCTCCAGGAAGCCACATTATAGACCATTTGTATTTTTTCTTAAAAATAACCCCGCACACACACACACACACACACACACACACACACACACACACACACACACACACACACACACACACACACACACACACACACACACACACACACACACACACACACACACACACACACACACACACACACACACACATGTATACAAGGTCGTAAATCAATACTTACCCTGGCATTGACAGAAGCTTTCAGCTTTCCTGATTCGCTGTCCTCTTCCATTTCTCCCGCCTCCTAATGCCCCCTCCTCCTAGTGTGACTGTCACAGCGAAGGGGACTCAGTTTGACAGAGAGATATCCTGCATACTGAGAAGGTGCACTTTGACAGCCTTCAGAGGGGAATCACACAGGTTTCTACGAAACATTTGTTGATTTACACATATACATTATAATCCATAAAAAAGAAATGTTAAGGAGAAGTGTCTAAAAATTGTGACATTTAGACACATTGTATTTTTCTTAAAAATATTCCCACACACACACACACACACACACCCACACAGGGTCATAAATCTTAAATCCATATATGGTCTGACAGAAGTTTTCGGCAGATTTATTCTGAAAATCCTGCCTCCATTTTGTCCCGCCTCCGGATGTCCCTCCCCCTATAGCCCCGCCCCTTCCTAAACCGGAAGTACCTCCCCTCCGAAACCGGAAGTCCCACCTCCTCGGGCCCCTCGACCCATCAGAAAAGGGGGCGGGTTTAGGGTCATAAAAGGGTACCCTTCAATCAATCAAACTAAAAGGGGCGTGTTTTGCATAATGAGACAGGATGTGTGTCCTACTTCTCTCTCTCACAGTGAAGAAAA
Source organism: Notolepis coatsorum (assembly GCF_963971535.1). Lineage (NCBI taxonomy): Eukaryota > Metazoa > Chordata > Actinopteri > Aulopiformes > Paralepididae > Notolepis > Notolepis coatsorum. The sequence goes on along the minus strand of NC_140170.1, from coordinate 34,749,955 downwards.
GGGTATGTATCTGCTTGTCTAACTCCAGGGTAGATGGCAAATAAGCTAATTTCCCAAAAAGTTGGCGTGTTCCTTTAAGGTTAGGGTAAGTGGATGAATACCAAATACTCCTCAGAAGTATAGTAATGAGGGCGCCCTCGTGGCGCACCGCATAGTGCCTCGCACACCTACGCGTCTGTCCCGGGTTCGCCTCCCGCTCCCGGTGATATTTGTCGCATGTCTTCCCCACATCTCCTCCCGTTCGCCCCCTCTCCTCCGTGACCAGAAAAGCTGTAAAAATGCTAAAAATAATATATAAAAAAAATAAGTATAGTAATGATCAGCGACCAGCCCTATTTGTTATATAAAAAATCAACTAGGCAAATAGCTCTGAAACATAGTTTGCTACTCACAAAGGAAGTGCAACGGGTGAAATGCGGTGGTAATTGCGTTCCATCAGCATTGTGTCTCGGTGCGTCGGTGTTATTTGCGGGTATTTAAATGAGGTAATATGGGAGGAACATGTGCTCCTTTCTATGCAAATGAGTCTCCTCAAAAAACACTCCCAATTCCCAAAGGTCAGTGCTAATTGCACCGTGCAGTTAAAAAAAAAGCGATTTTACATCTTGAGATTTGGTTGTAACTAAGCGCATTATAAAGGGGTGTCATTGCCAGCATCTCAGGTGATCATGGCAGCAGTAATTTTTGCCACTTGCCAGGCGAAGGCGTCGTAATGCCAGGCGTGCTCGTGAAAGAATATTTCTAATGAGAATATCACTTTTTGATTTAGGTGAGACCAAAATCAACCGGAGACACAGGTTGCCACCTCAAGCAATTCTTGATCTACTCGATGAAATCAAGGATGATATTGAGCCAGCCACCCAGAGATGCCATGCAATCTTATTTAGTATTTAAATATTGTATTCAACTTTGCCATGGCACTTCCATGTTGCCACTGACAACATCTGGTTTCTTTGTTAGTGGGAAGACTGGCATTGCATGCTGTTCACCAGTGTATTGTAATCTGGTGTGAGCCGGCAGACAAGAGCTAAATTTGGGTGATTTTGCGCAAGCTTCCACGTGCACGCCCGTATTCCGATCCGCGAAAATCATATTCACGGGGGACACAAGTTCCCAATGCATTGTCCCGTGGGATTATGCCCCCCCGGGGCGATATTAATTGAGGGGCGGATTTGCGGTGATGGAGAAATGAAAGAGGCTAAATGTAATTAGAAACACAAGGCTTTCCGCGGGCGACTCATGTGGTCCTTGGGGGCTACCTGGTGCCCGCGGGCACCGTGTTGGTGACCCCTGGATATGATATATATAGTACTGTATATGATAATGTGGGTTCTATTCTCTTAACTAACTCTTAACATTAAATACAACTTTCTCACTGGCACAGTGCCTAACTTCGGTCTAAAGATTCAGCACCATTGACAATTCTGCTCAAAATAATTAATTTGGGGATGAAATGACTATGATTATGTATGTCATCATGCAGCACAAGCACAATACAACGAAAATAAATGAATCAATAAACCCATTATTATTTACCTATCCCAAATGAGCATTCCGATGGCCTGTCTGCAGGCAGTCAGCCCCGTGCACGTCGCTATAGATTTATTATAATCACATTTAACATTTTAAGCATTTTATAAGCAAACAAAATTCATTAGATTGGACATTTGAAAATGGTCTCGAATGGCTGCATTTTTCGCCGATCAACCAATACATTGTTTGAAAGTTGAATTTGCCACCTCTCGATCTGCACCACACTCAACCTATTGTGTGCTTCGGCTCTCGAGTTACAAGACGAAATATCCGGCGAGCGTCATTTGACAAGCCGTACCAACGAGTGACCACGTCCGGTTGTAAACGGAACTGACCAGTCACTGCTGATGGCGAAAATGATTGACCACCGTTGTAGCCAAGGAGCGTCTGCTCCGAAAGCGATCCCAGACTAGTACTAATTGCAATGAGAAGGAGGCAGAAGAAGACGAGTTCTTTGTTTTGACTCGCACGTTTCAATGAATGGAAGTGGACGGCCATTTTGGATAATCACGCTGAATTATTGCGCTACACACATTACAAGAACCTTTGTTAAACACAAATTTTCCGTGGGATTTTTATAAACTTTGGACCTGTACTAAGACTTCAGGCTATGGAACCGTTATAGTTTCCAGCTCCTACCTCTCAGCTAGAACCTATACAGGCATCTGGCAACAAGTCAACACAAAAGTAAGGAGCAAATATATTATATTTATTCAAACCTCTGTTTTTCTATTACATTAGCACTCAAAGTGTGTAAGAAACTTCAGAATGTTACCTTTCAAAAGAGACCAGACTCATGCATGTGCTATAAGTATAAAGTATAATAAATCGCTAATTACTTAGGGTATGCAATCAACAGGCGTTTTATGCAAAATATGTAGGACTGTTAAGGAGTTAACAGTAATACATACATGCATAATGCCTCCTAATGGCTGCCCTCTGGCAGGCGTCTGTGCTGCCCTGCAGCTACTGATAACCTTCAGGAAAGAGGCTGTTTGCCTACTAAACTACAGGCTGCTCCTGGTTCCCTCCTCCTCTCTTACCTTGGACTAACCTCACACACACACACACACACACACACACACACACACACACACACACACACACACACACACACACACACACACACACACACACACACACACACACACACACACACACACACACACAGAAAAACACAGGTGTACACACACACACACACACACACACACACACACACAGCCATACAAACACACAGATGTATATACAATCATGCAGATGTACATACACACAAACACACAGACATACAAAAACACAGGTGTACACACACACACACACACACACAAAGACATACAAACACACACACACACACACTAAACTCTGTATTATTAGTACATTGTTTGTGCACTCACATGCATACACACACACACACACACACACACACACACGCACACACACACACAGATGTACACACACACACACACACACACACACACAGCCATACAAACACACAGATGTACATACAAACATGCAGATGTGCATACACACAAACACACAGACATACAAAAACACAGGTGTACACACACACACACAGACATACAAACACACACACACTAAACTCTGTATTATTAGTACATTGTTTGTGCACTCACATGCATACACACACACACACACACACACACACACACACACACACACACACGCACACACACACACACACACACACACACACACACACACACACACACACACACACACACACACACACACACACACACACACACACGCACACACACACACACACACACAGGCTTGTTTCAGCCCTTACTACACTGGCATCCCATACTGTCCTCCTCTAGGATAGCAGGGTTACTATGGTTACAGAAAACACCTTATTTTTTGAGAGTTTGAATCATTATTCACTCTTGACACAAAGGGAGGCTAGACGTTTTTGGAAAACAACAAAAGAATTCCATATAGCTAGGGCGGCTAAGAGGCGCAGTGGGCAAGGTTGTGTGATAGTAAAGGGTTAACCTTCTGTCGTGTGGCAGTGAAAGGGTAAAGAGCGTGTTCTGTGGTTTTCCTCTTCGTTTACTTTGTGACAGACGAGACACAGTGTCCCGTGGTCTCCTCTCAATGGTGTGCTATCCCCTTTACCCCCTTCCTAACCCACACCACCATAGTGTGACAAACTGCCATGTCTCCGATATTGTGCTGTGATTGGCCGGTTGTCTCTTTAGGGGCGTGATCAGATCACACTTTATTGGCAGCTCCTTTTTAGTGGATGTAGCTTTTTAAATGTTTTTATTATTTCATTTTTATAAGTAGCTAGTAGTTAGGGCGGCTACGTGGCGTAGTGGGCAAGGCGCTCGCCACGAATGCGGAGACGCTGGGTTCGCCTGTTCGAGCCCAGCGCTCCACATTGCTTTCAGTTTAGCTGGTCGTCCGTACTAATACACATTGGCAGTATTAGGGGGTGGGAAACTGATGGGTGGGGATCGGGCGTTGTGGACAGCGACTCCTACAGGTCGGTTGGTGCGCCTGCGCAGTAGAATCAGGAAGCGCAGACCCCTGACGCTGAAAGATCACGCCGCGCAGGCGAAAAGATGCGACTGCTGTTACCTCGAGTATCGGAGGGGACTCGTGCTATGTATGACTTAGTCCACATTGCAGCCAGCTTGTGGGAGGCAAGAAACAGCGTTCGAGACAGGGGAGGGTTGAATTGGATGATACGAAATTGGGATGGGAGAAAAATAGAAAATGGGAGAAAAAAGTGGATAAAAAAAAGATTAGATTGAAATGTATTGTCATTATACAGCACAAGTACAATACAACGAAAATAAATGTGCCACCTAACCAGAGTACAGATGTAACAGTAAAGTGCAATAGTAACATAGTAACACAGGTGATTAAACTGGATATAAAATATATAAATACTACTGGGTAATAGTGCTTAATCAGATGCATGTACAGAGTTGTAGTATTAATATGTACAGTAATACAGGTATAAATACCCTCTAGTAGTAAGTCATACTGTAGAACATGACAACTTAGCATGACATCTTATTTAGCACAGCGCCGCTTGGCTCTCAAGGCTGCCTCCTGTTCCGTCTGGGGGTTGGCGAGTGTGGTCATGAACAAGGGGGGCCGCGCATATCCGCAATCTCTTAATACAAAAGTCATTAGAATAATAGAAGCCTACTGTTGCTGGAACGATTCATTACGCACGTAGGCTATACAGTACGTACCAATTAGCCATGCGTCTCCAGCATCTCCTTGCTCTAGGTGCACAGTAGTGGTCTGCAAGGGCCTTGACATTAAGCCTGTGCCCAGGCCGAGCCCATGACGTTCAGGCCCTGCCCGACAATAAGCCCAACTGTAATGCAACATTTGAAGCCCTAGCCCGAGTGAAAGCCCGAAAAAGAAAAAAAAATTATTAGACTTAAAAATGTATTTTACATTTTTATTTGTTTTAAATATTCAAAACACAGTTTTATATGTAACCTTAATGGTAGAATATATAGAAACTGCACCACTCTCTGTTAAGGGGAGAGACCCTCATTCATTGTTACACATTTATGTTCTGAGTTCCCAGACCACACAGGTTTTCTAATAAAAGAACAGGCGTACAACAGAGGTTTTTGTATTCCCAAGATTTGACAACCCTTATGCCCCCCTAACGACTTTGCAGAGTTGTAATCGTAAGCATGAAATGTTTGCATCAAGTTCAAGGCCATATCATTATTAATTTTTAATATTTAAAAAAAAATCTTTTCAGGAACAGCCTAACAGCACTAACCTCAATATATCTGTAAAAGATTACAACTATTTCCGAATTTTAACCACTTATATTCCTGTTTGTTTGATAGTAAATCCCTTTTTATGACAAAAAAAACGCAGACATCTGCATTTAGTTCACATACACGTTTTCAACGCCAGAGTTCAGCGTCGAAAACATGCACAGAGTCCGTGTGAAAAAGAATATGTATTCATATTTACAAATGAATGACTAATTCGGTCAGAAATAGCGTAACTAATAACGTTAGTAAGCACTGCTTTTTGGCTATTATACTCGCAGGGATACAGTAAATGAACCCCCCGATACATTCTGGAAAGCTCATCGCTGATTGTGGAAGAGCCAGCCTACTTCCGCACTCCTGCACTCTGCTCGTCAGAGCGAAGCCGCGCGAGGGAGCTTCCACCCCGGCACCAGGGCTGAGAGATGTGCCGATGAGTCTAGGTAGTCGAATGCCAGGGTGCTTTGACGGCCTACACCAGCCATAGTGCAACTGCGCCACCGTGTGTCATAAACGGTAACGGACATACTGACAGAGCAACAGGCTCTCGGTGGTACGAAAATAGCATTTATTTGATCATTACAGCGGCAATTGAATGAATAAGTGCAGATAAAAAATCTGCATTTTAACATTGGAGTCTATGGGAAGAAAAAGAACACCAAGGTTTTTGCCAGGCTAAAGTGTATAACCTTTTTTTTAGAGGTATTCTAATGATGATCCTTTTATATATTGAATATATATCAAAGATGACCAATCTGACCCAATTTCATGACATAATAATCAACACAGCCATCGTTGTACACAGAAACACAAATACATATAGGCAAAAACACAAAATAGTCGCTAAGGGGGCAGAAGAGTAAACACTAAAAAGGGATCATACCCAACTGGACCAATCTAGACCACCATTACTAGTAATTAAAGCGAATATTGCACACAAACTCAGCACTGCACCGCTATAGAGCACACACACAGCACGTCTAATAAATAGGAAACATCACTGCACTGCTGGATAAAATACACAATCAAATAAAGCGGTCAGATGGCACAGAGGTAAAAATGGAAACTAATTAAAACTCTAAAAAGGAAATTACTTGACGCACAGAGAAGTTAACAATTAAAATGTCATGCCCACCTCAAGCTCCCAATTGCCAGCCAGGAACTGTGCTCCCAGACACCAGGATGGTTGGCCACACAAAACACGTCTACAAAAGATAGATAGAATAACTGATAAATGATAAAAAATAGATAGAATAACTGATAAATGATAAAAGATAAATGGAAGTTGGCCAGGGTGAACAGATCTATCGAATTATTGTGTTTTAACCTGCTCATACCTTAAAAACCTGTGGGGCAGCACAACCTCCTCTGCAACTGTAATCACCTGGGCCCTCATTCATCAACGTGACTTACGCACAGATATGTGCTTAACCTGTGCGTACGACCATTTCTAAGCAAAGTGTGGGATTCATCAATTTCAACTTGAACTTGACTTTGTGCTTATGTGTACGCACAGCTCTGAGCATGCTTAGCTGACGCCCAGTGGTAGAATATCGTTACTACGGCATATGCGCTGCTCAGTTCATGCATTAGTTTCAACGCGGAAATAAGCTTCCGTGCATTAGTTTCAACACTGGCGTGTTCAACTTCTGTATGACCCGTAATTCATTATAGTTCATTGTAAAATAGCGACAGTAGTGTAATTATAACGGGCTCACACGCGAACAAGAGGTTGGCCTGCTTGTTTGGCACAGGGGGGCAGACGCAGAACACCAACCTCCAAACGCGATTAAATATTGTTTCAAATAAAAAGCGAATTATTTTGTGTCATGTTTCCAAATAAGATTGGTCACGAAATGCTTTCTACTTCAATTTGTTGGTTAGAATAGATGACCTCCGTTGAAACTTCACTGAGACTAACAGTCTATTTGTGAGCTCCCGCACAGATGTGAGAATAATAATAATAATAGCTTCATTTTATATAGCGCCTTTCAAGAGACCCAAGGTCGCTTTACATAGATAGGTGGGGGGGAATAACAAAGTAACAAACATAGTGGACAGACACAACATATAAATATGATGATGGAATTCATTCAAGTCCTCTCCACCCTCGGGTCTTTGCCACCGGCACGGTCCATCGTGATATTGGAGATGGATCGAGCAATAGACTGTTACTGTAGCTGTCAAAGCTCTATCACAAATGCAGTTATGTGAATAGAAAGGGATTCCACTCAGTCAATGTTGCGATGCGCATTTGCCTGATACATGTTGTTGCTGCATGCCGGGAGGAAAGGCATGCTGCATGTTTTCAATTCATTAAATAAAACGGATACTTTTTGCAAGGGTTTACTGACTGTCATACAAATAATCAACCAACTACATACTGTAACTTTTCAGTGCACGTTCTTATTTACATTGTGACAACAGCCTTGTGAGTTCCCGCAGTGACCCGCACACAGACATGATGGAATTCAAGTTCAAGTTTGTATTGATCACATATAGGCAGGCTACACATGGCGTATAGGCTACATCATACATGGCAGTGAGATTCATTGTTCTTGTATATGCTCTTGTATTATTGTTTATATAGGCTACCCAATACTGACATCAAAATAGATTGTATGCCTCTAGAAATCATATGCAGCAGGTAGAAAATATACGGAAAATCCGTCGCGATTTGGAATAAAATTGAGGAGAACTTTAATCCCTGGGTATTAATCAAACAAAACGGGAAAAGGCAGTCATATTCCAGCACGGTCTTTATTAGTGTTTTGAGCTGTCCAGGCAGAATTGCAGCAATGGTCTTAGGGAGCCGTTGATATCTGACATCACCGTGTACAAGTCCGCCTTTTATTTATCCCATAACACGCGTTGTGTCTTCTTGGTTCGGCAGCGCCTCAGTGAACAATCTCCCGTGGAGTTTCTCAGAGTTCCGCTCGGGTCAGTCCATTATTTCACATCCCAAGGGGGGTGTTTCATGACCATATATGGATAATCATGCACGAGCATTGACGGTAGAACAAAGAGGTATTTATCAACACGGAGGAGCATAGGACCTGTGTACGCACGGTTGATAAATCCCAATATTTCTGTGCGTACACACATTCTAAATTCTGTGCTTACGTGTGGAAATAGAACATTTTCTACGTCACGTTGATGAATGAGGGCCCTGGAGTGTAAATGCCAGCTGACGAGAACAAACATGAGTTTGGTCAAAGTCTCACGGGACTTCCTTTAGCAGTACCTGGCCAGAGAACTCCTGGGTCCTAGTGTACCTCAGGTTACATACACCCCCACTTTAAAAGGTTGCCATCCCCGCAACATAATTTACCCTAATCTTAGTCCCATGGCCTGAAGACTACTTGGTGGGAATTAACGGTGGAGCTGGATGGGGCTAAAGGCCGGGGCAGGTTGAAAGGGTTAGAATGCTGACCTGCCGTTGTTCTGTTTGACCGTCTCCCAGCCGCCAGTCCTGGTTGCAAACCGGTCATTAGTCCTGATGGCTGCGGGGCAAAGGAAGGGGGTGATTCTGATGGCTGCAGGGCAGGGCAGTCCTCGACTAAGGGGAGGGGGGCTGATACGGGGCCAGTCTCTTGAGGTCGGGGCTCTAGTGCTGGTTCCACTTGCTGCTGGTCCTGCTGGTTCAGAGGAGGGGTCAGGGCTCCTGACAGAAAGCTGTCGTCCATTTCCCACTCTAGTGAAGGCACTCTGTCCCTGAGAGAAACTTCTCCAGATCCGACAATTGCCGGTGTCACGGTCGGAGGTCAGCTATAAAGAGAATGATAGGTGAGGTGAATAGTGCAAGAGTTCTATGGAATGGATCGCTTCTAATTCTTTGCAGGGATGGTTCACAACAAGGCAAGGCTATTAGGCTTACTTTGCTCGAAGGTAAAAAGGTACAAGCAACTTTGATTAACGATAAAAAGATGATTCGAATGGTTCACTATGAATTGAAAATGGGGGACCCTGATGTAAACAAGACAAACGTCTTTCTCTGGTCTGCATCCCCTTAACAATTGTGTGTATTGAGCAGTACTGTATATTGTACCCATTCTGCAATCTGTTAAATAAAGTTTTCATTCATTGATTCATTCCTTCATTCAAGGTGTGATATCTGCAATTCCTATAGATGTGTCAATAGTGCATCTTAAGATGCAGGCCTGTGTCCACAAGAAATTCCATGACAGCTTTCACCCTTTGCTGTTCCTCAGGTCCTAATATACTCCTCAGTGAGATGCAAGGCAGCCCTGCATCCAGTACTGCAGTGAACAGCACACTCCTCTTCCATGTGTATTTGGCACATTCCATAAACACATGTTGCACCGTAAATGTTGCACATTTACATTAGTTGTCATAGTTCCCACTCCCTTCTGCTCCCGTTGACTTTTACTCCCGGTCCTGCCCAATCACGGGATTCAAAGTGAAATTGACTCCCATCCCGTGGGAATCCCGAAAAGATGTCATCCTCTAGTGTGTAGGTCAGATGAATATGCTCGTGCTCTGTGGGTGTCAATAGGGGGCCTTCGTTTTTCCCATTTAATGGCAACTTCACGTATAGCTTTAAATGAATGGGTGGGGTGCTGCCGGACTAGATATGTCAATTCACGCTGTAGTTTAGCGTCCCGTACATTCTCAACAAAGGTGTCACGAAAGACCATGTCTGGGTTTGGAACACCCCGTGGATCTTTGCTTTTAAGCAAATCCAATAACTCCAACAGTGCCTGAGCAAATTCACGAATGGATTAATTTCCTCGTTGCTGCCACTGAAAGAACTGTTTTTGCACATATGTCTGATCACAGCCACAATTATCCAACAGCATAGTAAAGATGGTGTCACGTACATGGGTTGTTCATTATCATTATTGCCATATATTTTAACACCATGTAACATCAGGGTAATATATTATTTGTGTTTTCTATGGGTGGTGTTGTGTCATCTCCTAATCGCTGTTTCTGTTTCCGCAGATGCCACTCATCTCCCTGATTGGATTGGTTGCCCCTGATTGGTGCATCTTCAAGACAAGCAGTGGAGATGGGTGGTTAAGAGATTGGGAGGTGGCACACATCGGGGCGCCTCATTCTCTGTCAGTTGCCAGTGATCGGAGGATTGGGAGGTTGCCATTGCTTTGTTTGCCACTGTGTGTGGACTCCAGTAGCAGGATATATATACTATTGTTGTGGGCCTTAGAGCCATTTGCCTTCCTGCTTGGAAGTGAGTATATATATATATATATATATATATATATATATATATATATATATATATATATATATATATATATATATATATATATGTGTTGCTCTGGTGCTAAATGTAAATGTAAATGGTGCTAAGTAGAATACTGTATATTATATTATATCATATTGTATTATATATATATATTATTAGTATTCCCTTATACTGTAGTGCTCTATGGCTGGGTGGTTCCCAGTGTTTACTTTATATTTTGCTTAGTGTTGTTTGGTCGTATTTAGATATTGCCTGTTTGTTCTCCAATTACCCTTTGCCCTTTGTGTTTGTGCTGTGGGTTTCAATCCCCACGATAATAAATATTATTTCCCCTTTGGGAACAGTGGATTTAAATCCCCGCTATAATAAATATAATTTACTATTTGGAACAACGCCTTGTGTTTATTTTCTTTACCTGCCTGGGACCTTGCTTAATGCACTACTGGAGGGGCTGGTTTTCACATACAGCCCGCTCCAGCTTATATTCAATATTGTCTTTAGACATTACTATGTGACATGGGGGCTCGTTTCCGGTCTTTCATGTCCTTGTGACATGGGGGGCTCAATGCCGGTCTGCTGTGTACGTTTGACATAGGGGCTGATGGTGTCAGGTAAAGTGGCGTTGTTGTTTTTTGGTATTTATGTATCCCATGCTGTGTTTTTGTATAATAATTAACCATTCGTGTATGCTCTTTACCAGATCTCTTTTTTCTACCACATAGGTAACAGGGGGGTCGCCTGCCTGGCTAGGGGGTGGGGGGCACGAGTCGTGATTCCGGTGGAGCGCGCAATGAAATCGGTAAGCGACTGAAGATATGTGTAGCCCTCATCCCGTTAGGGGAGTAGTTTAGCTGGGATAGGCTAGAGTGACACAGGTGACCCTAGTTGAGTGGTTAGGAACATTTGTTATTGTTTTCATTTGTAGTAGATGTGGTCAGTTGGATTGTTTTGGTTAAGAGGTATAAAAGCAGAATGTGTCTATTATTATTGCGCACGGTCATTGTAACTGAGGGGTACAATTCCCTGACTGTATTAAAGAGTATGATATATTAAACCACTACTAGTTATGTACTTTAATTACTGGCCATACAGTACATGAATATATATGGTGAACACCCACACAAGAATACGGCATTGACACATAAAGTACTATTTAGAGGGTATTTATTATTATTAAGCAACGTTAGGTTACAGATTGAGAATTAGGCTCGCGCTTGTATGGCGAAGAACACACGTAAAGTAAGTCAAGAGCGTAAGTATGAATACTAGGATGGGTCTAAACTGACGCCACCTGTGGTATAGCAATTACATAGGGCACACTAGTACCAGCTGGAGACACTGGGGGGTTCCCTCCGGGTGTAAGGCCGGCAGGGGTAGAGGAATGTTCGGGTACAAAGTCTGGGTCAACGAGGAATAAAAAGGTTCCAGATACAGGAGCCAGTGCATGTACTCCCTTGATCAGTAGACAAAGCAACAGCTATAATCCAGTATTCTCGACAGCATGGAAGACAGCTAGCCAGCCTCTTCCTAGAGGCGGGCTCGAGTGATGATCCTCACGGGGGTAGATCCCAAACGACAGTGGGGTCGACGGTTCTCTGCTCCAGCAGTCACGGTCCCAAAGCAATATAATCCAACCAGAAATGGTTCTGCAGTCGCCGGTGTAGGTTCTCCGGTGTACATATCCAACGGTTCTCGTCTAGGACTCCTCGGGTGGGGGCACGAGTTTAGGCCGCCCAGCCTGGATAAGTGCACTAGCTATATACACAACGAACCGGTGGTAATGCTGGTCACTGAAGAACGGTAGCCGCACGATACACTATAAATGATAGACTATTACTTCACATTAGAATAAGTCGAACTCAACGTTACTGCGTTAAACTCTGACACTTTAGCAATCTATTCGCACGCGGTTCTCAAGGCTCTATTTAGAGGCAAAGTTGCTCACTTCACTGCACGTTGTCTCGTGGTGAAGGCTTTACTAGTAATGAACCAATTGCTGCTGTTTCCACCTGCGCCGTATTTATACGTAAGGTGAATTATCTAGTGCCAACCTCAGTTCTGTCTCGTATCACTGCGCAGACTCTGGACATGTTGAGACATGCCCGGAGTTGCCTTTGAACTTGCCGTTGGGGGCTTGGTCGTTGGCGCCTAGGGGTCGCTGTCCAATAGGAGAGCGAATATCACTCTGGTTTGTACCCAGGTAAAGGGATATTCCGTGTATATATACAAATAATATACAAGGGATATCAAACGATATACAAATATTATACAAGGGATCTCAAGCAATAAATATATATATTCGGTTTAATTTGACCCTTTGTAACAGCCGCCTCCTAATTAGTCTGCACCTAATTAGATAAAGCAAAGACAGATTAATCGTCCTGTCAACTACTCAATGTCTGTTGTGGGGAGCAGGGCAATCTACAAAGTCAGTGGGTCATGATCGTCATCAAGGGAGTCAGGGAGCCTTGGCAACTCTATCAGCCTCGCCACGGGTCGGGTGTATGTCCGTCCCTGGGCAACAACTTCTGCCGCTCTGACCTTTCCGTCGGCACCAGTGATCACTTTGCTTACGCGGCCGGCCGGCCACATAGCTCGGGGTAGTGACTGGTCCACGATCATAATGACTGTGTCCTCCGTCAAGTTGTCTCTATCTTTTACCCATTTCTGGCGGGTCTGTAGAGACGGTAGGTAGTGGAGGAGGAAACTGTTCCAAAACTTGTCAGCCAATACTTGACTGTACCTCCACATTCTTCGGCCGTTCGCTTCTTCGGGTCTGTACACCGTCTGTGGGAGCGCGGGGTCCAGCCGCCCCATCAAGAGAGTGTTGGGGGTGACTGGGTCGACATCTGCTACATCACTTGAGACGTAACCGAGGGGCTTTGAGTTCAATACTCCCTCGATCTCTGTGAGGACTGTCGTGAGGACTTCTTCAGCCACGGTCTGGTCCCCAAGCACGGCGTACAGGGCTGTCTTTATTGAACGTACTTCTCGTTCCCAGGTTCCCCCGAAGTGAGGGGCGTTCGGGGGGTTAAACTGGAGGTCGATCTGAGAAAGAGCGAGGTGGGTCTTAAGTTCTGGGCCCATGGCTTGGAAGCTCTCTCTCAGCTCTCTTTCTCCGCCTTTGAAGTTTGTCCCGTGATCAGACAACAGTATAGACGGTTTTCCTTTTCTCGCTGTGAATCTCCGGAAGGCCATGAGGAATGAGTCCGTACTCATGGTCGGAAGGAGTTCTATGTGTATTGCTTGGGTGGTCATGCATTTGAATACAATGCCCCACCTCTTCTCCGTCCCTCTTCCTTTCTTCACGTAAAGCGGGCCGAAGCAGTCCATGCCGGTGGAGTGAAAGGGCTTGTCGCCAAGTCGGAGGCGACAGGGAGGCAGGTCAGCCATCCTGGGTATACTGGGCTGTGCTCGCCACTTGCGACAGTCTAGACAGGTCCGCTGGAAGCGTCGTACTGCTTCTCTTCCTTGCAGTATCCAATAGCGACGTCGGATCTCAGCGAAGACTCTCTCTGCCCCAGCGTGGTGCACATCCTCGTCGTATTTCTTTATGATGAGCTCGGTGACCTTGTGTCGGCTGTTGAGGACTATAGGAAACTTGACGTCATCCGTTAAGTCCGGGGCTCGTCTCAGACGACCACCCACTCTGATGAGGTCATGGGCGTCGCGCTCAGGGGCCAAGTGGAGCAGTCTGCTGTCTGACGGGACTGGCTTTGATCCCTGCAGACAGTCTAGCTCGTCGGGGAACGAGTCTCTTTGGGCTCGCTGTAGCAGAAGGAGTTCTGCTTCTTCGTAGTTAGCTGCATTAATGTCAGTAGTGGAGGGAACCTCAGGGTGGTGCCACAGGAATGTCTTTAACTGCGCACTCTCAAAGGTGAGGCAGTCGTCTATGTTAGGGTCAGTGGGGACTGGGGTGTGCGTCAACCCACAGAACATAGATTTCTTGGTCTCTGCCTCCTCTTGACTAGCCTCCCGTGGGGTGGGGTTAGGCCACTCTTCTTCCGGGAGCTTGAGGAACTCAGGACCGTCACTGTAGATATTGTGACGTGTGAGGTCATCTAGGGACATCCCCCGTGTGATGACATCTGCTGGGTTCTGTTTCGTGTCCACGTACCTCCAGCATGCTGATTCTGGTAAGTCTTGGATCTCTGTGATTCTGACTCCCACGAAGACCTTGTATCTACAAGAATCGGACTGGATCCATGTGAGTACGGTCATGGAGTCTGACCACAGGATTGTTCTTTGCACCGGGATGGTGAGTTCACGTTGGATTAACGTGGCGAGTTGCGCGCCTACCAGAGCTGCGCAGAGCTCTAGACGCGGGATCGATTGTTGCTTGCGGGGGGCTATCCTTGAGCGAGCCAGGATGAAGGCTGTGTGTATTTCTCCTCCCTCCTCTCGGGCCCGCAAGTAAGCCACCGAGCCGTAGGCCACTTCTGAGGCGTCGCTGAAGACGTGCAGGTCCATCTGGCACGTCTCCAGCCGCACTGTGGGTGGGAAGTAGCTTCGGCGTATGTTCACATTTTGGAGCGAGTTGAGTTCTCTCTCCCACTCTCTCCAGGTGGAGGCGAGGTGGTCGGGTATGGGGTCGTCCCAGCCCTGTTCCTTGTCCCACAGCTCTCGTACAATCATTTTTGCCCGGGTGGTGTAAGGTAGGATACACCCCAGCGGGTCGTATTGCCTTGCGAGTGTTCTGTATACGCTCCGTCTGGTGGTCGGTAGAGGGGTCGACCTTCCCTGCTCCGTGGTCAGGGGTGTGTATTTGTAATGGAGCGAGTCTGTTTTGAAGCGCCAGACTAGGCCTAATGTCATTTCTTGTGCTTCACCTGGGATGGTCGCCATCCAGGTCTCGCTGCTTGCTGCCTTTGTCTCTGGGGAGAGGCTGCGAAGTACTTGAGGGTCACTGCTGGCCCACTGCCGGAGATCAAAGCCGCCTTTGATCAGTGAGGCGCGGAGCTTGAGTAGGAGGGCTTCGGCTTCTTCTGGCGTCGAGACGCTTTGCAGACAGTTGTCCACGTAGAAACTCCTCTCTACACTTTGTCTGACCTCCTCGTCAGCTTCAGGGTCTTCTGTCACATGTTTTTGCAGTGCGAACGTAGCACAGCATGGGCTGCATGTGGTTCCGAAGGGGAGGACCTCCCATTGGTAGATGGATGGTTGCTCATCTTTGATCCTCTCTCTCCATAGGAACCGCAGCAAGGGCTTGTCCTCCTCCACTAGTCGCACCTGCAGGAACATCCCTTTGATGTCGCCGCTGATGGCCACCTTGTCTTGGCGGAAACGTAGTAGTACGCCGAGTAGAGAGGGGCAGAGTGTTGGGCCGGGCAAGAGTTCTTTATTCAGATTCTGTAGTCCGATCTGGTAGCTGCAGTTGAATACAATGCGATCCTTGCCGTTGTGGTGGACCTTGTGGTGGGGCACGTACCATGATTCGATCGTCTGGTCGGCCTCTTGAATGTCAATTTTCTTTATGTGTCCCGCTGTGATCAGCTTGTCGATCTCAGCGCGGTACACAGTGGCTTGAGTGGGGTCTTTGGCTAGACGCCGCTCGGTGTTCAGTAGATATCGCTCTGACGCTTCTTTTGAGGCGTGGAGGGTGGGCATGCCCTCTCGCCTCAAGAGTGGAGTTGCGTATCTCATCACTCCATTGACCTCGACTCTCTTTGTCCTCTGCTCGAGGAGGGTTATGGCATAAGTGTCTTCCTTTGAGCGAACGAGTTTCTTTTCATTCTTAAAGGGCATCGCGTCTAATGTCCATAGCCTCTCGACGTGCTGTAAGAGGGTGGTGTCTTCTTCGTTTATCCTTGAGTGGAGGCAGCGAGTGGCTGTCGGTCGGTTGGAAGACCCGGAGAGGGGGCCTTGTAGTGTCCAACCCAGGCGGATCTCGACCGCTGCTGGACAGCCTCTGGGCCCGATGTGGACCCGGTCCGTTGGGACGATGAGGTGTGCGTGGTCGGATCCTTTGAGCAGGGTCGGGGTGGCGTCGTCGATGAGCGGTATAGGTAGTTGACGTAGGTGCACGTATTTTTCCATCAGCTTTGGGATGGGGTAGGTGTACTGTGACAGGCCTATGTCGTGGCTGGTGAAGGCGTTAGTAATGCTATACTGCTTCTCGGGCTGCCCGACCGCTGCTATCGTGAAGGAGACATTTTCACCCTTTATGGTCTTCAGGTCTCTTCTAATGGTACGGATTGTCATTGTTTCTTCGCTCCCCCGCAGACCCAGCCGGGCTGCGGCGGATGCGAGGAGGAGAGTCTTTTCTGACCCATCGTCTAGGACGCCGTAAGTGTCCATGACCTTGTCCTCGTAGCTTAATATCACTCGGACCACCTTCAAGAGCACTCGGGAGCTCCCGCTCTTCGCAGGGTATATGTACATGACGTTCACTCTCGAGCTGCTTGGGGGTACGGGTTTCTTCTTGTTGCTGTCGTGTAGGACCTCCAAGTGGGCGCCGTCGCACTTGCTGCATTTCTTCTTTAAACGGCACTCAGCTGCCATATGGCTGCGCGCGCAGCGGAAGCAGCGGCGGTTGGCTTTGATCCACTGACTCACCTCGTCAGCGGTCAGCTTCTTGAAAGTGTCACATTGAGACAGCCAATGTTCCTTTTCACAGTACTGGCATACAATCTTCCACTTCCCCTTGGTCGGGGGGGTGCTGTGGTTCTTGTGCTGCGGCACTGACTCGGCTTGGTGCATAACGGTCACTGACCGGCGGTTATCGTTGGACCTCCGAGGTCCATCTCTTGGGCTAGATCCACTCCACACGAATGTGTCCAGTCGTAGGCTGCTGACTTCCCTTGCGAGGAAAGCGGCCAGGTCTAGGAGGGATGGCTCGGGGTTGTCGGGATCACGGTGGTCTCTCTGCCGCCGAAAACGCTCTTGGCGGGCTGGAGGGAGCTTCTCCAGTATTCGCTCCACATTAGAATTTGCATATAGTTCATATCTCCCTTTCTCCTTTTGGGACCCCAGCATCCCTACTAGGGATTGTACCTTGATAGAGAGGTCATCCAGTGCTCTATTGTCTTTGGCTGGGGGGAGGCGGTCGATATCCCTTATTTCTTGGATCACGTAGTCCCATATGCGTCCATAACGCTGGTCGAGGGCCACTAGAGCCGCGGAGTATGGGGTGCTTGAGTTGGAATATGCCAGCGCTATGTTATGCGCTCTGGGCACCTTGAGATGCTTGAGGAGGATGGCATATTTGTACGACTCGTCGGGGACATCGGACATCATGGTCTCCAAACACATGCGTAATTCCGTGTACTGTGCTCTGTCCTCGCGCGTAAAGTCTGGGAACGTCGGTGTGCCAAGGTACGATGCCATGGATGGCTGGCACATTGGTGAGCGTAGGGGAAGAGGCCTCCTGGGCGAGTCTCCCCGTACGTGTTGTCGTGGGTTAGTACTTGGTGGGTACCAGAGGCCGGGTCCCCAGGTGCTGTTCCTCGGTGCTGACTGTACGTCAAACTCACCCGTGAGTTGAGTCGGGGGTTTGTAGTGCAGTGACTCGGGGCTGAAGTCGGGGTTGTACTGGGCCTCCTGGTCCAGAGTACGTTGCTGCTGGTGGGCTTGACATTCCTCCTCTTCCTCTTCCTCTTCTAGGTCCTGGAGTCTTCTAGTCAGTCTCTCGGCGACGTAGGCCGGTTCTTCCCGGTGGCTGGGTCTCGTATGGACCGGTCGGGGAGGGGGGTCGGAGACGTAGACAGGTTCCTCCTATTGGCGGGTCCCCGGTCGCTTTGTCGGGTAGGGGAAGGTGCCCTAGACCCTTGTCGTGATGATCTCCGGGAGCTCCGTGCGGAGAGAGGGGGTGTCGCCCTGGCAATCAATTGTTCTATCATCTGCGCCTGCAGCCGGTCGCGCTCTGCTTCGCGCTGGGCATTGGCGGCGTCGCGCTGTGCATTGGCGCGGTCTCGTTCGATGTTCTCTTCCGTCTGAAGGCGCCTCTCCTCCAGTCTTATGCGGTCGTCCTCACTCCGTTGTTGCGCCTGGAAGCGCTCTCGTTCAGTTGCAGAGTGTTCGCGTTCACTAAGGGCTTGCGCTTGGAGTTGCGCGTGAAGGCGCTCTCGTTCCGCTGCAGAGTGTTCGCGCTCGCTTAATTGTTGCGCCTGGAGGCGCTCTCGTTGTTCGCGCTCGCTCATCTGTTGAGTCTGGAGGCGCTCTCGTTCCATGGCAGAGTGTTCGCGCTCACTTAATTGTTGCGCCCGGAGGCGCTCTCGTTCCGCTCACTAAGGGCTTGCGCTTGGAGTTGCGCGTGGAGGCGCTCTCTTTCCGTGGCGGAGTGTTCGCGCTCACTAAGCGTCTTTGCTTGAAGCCGATCGCGTTCGGTGGAGGCTGTCAGTGTGGCGATCAAGGCTTGCGCCAGTATCTGGTCCACCTCGCTGGGGGATGACACTGACGGAGGTGATCGGGTGCTGACAGGGCTCGTTGGAGATCTGTTCTCCTGGCGCGCCCCGAGGTCCATCTCCTGGGCGCGTTTCTCTTCTCTTGGTTGTGTGTCGGGTTCTATCCCTGGAGCGCTTTCTTTATCCTGGAGCGCTCCGGGGTCTATCCCGGTGACGCTGTCTGGAGGTATAGTCATGTCATGTCCCACCTGGTCCCCCCCGTGAGCTGATTCAGTTTCGTTTGAACCCACTGGGGTCTCTACTGGCAGGGTCGCCAAGTCGATAGGATTTGACATGCTTTGACTATCCGCTTTATCCGTATTTAACGTCTGTTTAGATAAGCTAGGGGGTAGAACGAAAGCGAATTCCTCTAGATATGGAGGTGGCTGACGTTTGCGCTGCGGGCATTCTAGCTTTGGAGAGCCGCTTGGGGAGTGTTCACCGCTGGCCATGGTTAATATTAATATTATATTAAATATTACACTGATACCCTCCGGCTCGAAGGACCAATTGTAACTGAGGGGTTACAAAACCCTGACTGTATTAAAGATTGTGATATATTAAACCACTGCTAGTTATGTACTTTAATTACTGGCCAAACAGTACATCAAATATTGATGGTGAACACTCACAAGAACACGGCATGGACACAGAAATACTATTGGAGGGTAATTTATTATTATTAGGCAACGTTAGGTTACAGATTGAGAATTAGGGTCGCGCTTGTATGGCGAAGAATATACGTAAAGTCAGTCAAGAGCATAAGTCACTAAGAATAGTATGAATACTATGATGGGTCTAAGCTGACGCCACCTGTTGTATAGTAGCAATTATATAGGGCAACACCGGTACCAACTGGAGACAATGGGTAGAGGAATGTTCGGGTACTCCGTCTGAGTCAACGAGGAATAAAGAGGCTCCAGGTACAGGAGTCGGTGCTTGTACTCCCTTGATCCGCAGACAAAAGCAATAGTTGTAATCCAAGATGCTCGACAGCATTGACGACAGCTAGCCAGCCTCTTCCACGAGGCAGGCCCGAGTGGTAATCCTCACGAGGTTAAATCCCAAATGATAGTGGAAATCAACGGTGCTCTTCTCCGGTAGTCACGGTCCCAAAGCAATATAATCCAACCAGGAATGGTTCTGCAATCGCCGGTGCCAATTCTCCTGTGTACATGTCCAACGGTTCTCGCCTAGGACTCCTCGGGTGTGGGCGACGTATTTAGGCCACACAGCCTGGATAAGTGCACTAGCTAAAGACACGACGAACCGATGGGTAATGCTACACACGGAAGAACTGTGGCCGCACGATATACAATAAATTATCGACTATTACTTCACATTAGATTAAGTCGAACTCAACGTTACTTCATTAAACTCTGACACTTTAACATTCTATTCGCACGCGGTTCTCAATGCTCTATTTAGACGCAAGGTTGCTCACTTCACTGCACGTTGACTCGTGGTGAAGGTGGTAAGGTACTGAACTGAATTACTGCTGTTTACACCTGCGCCGTATTTATACTTAAGTGAATATCTAGTCCCAACCTCAGTCCTTGTCTCGTATTACTACGCAGACTCTGGGCATGTTCTGACATGCCTGGAGATGTCTTTGAACTTGCCGTTGGGGGCTTGCGCGTTGGCGCCTGGGGGCGCTGTCCAATAGGAGAGCGAATATTACTCTGGTCTGTACGCAGGTAAAGGGATATTCTGTGTATATATATAAATAATATACAAAGTATATCAAACGATACATATATATATATTCAGTTTAATCTGGCCCTTCACAACAGTCATGGTTGGCTAAGTGAGGACGTTATATATATATTTTTTTTGGTGTATCATAGTCACGCATAAGGACATATTATGGCTGCGTCTGCGTTTGTTTTGGAGGTCTTTGTAGTGGATCCGTCAGAGGATCATTTGGACGGTTGCACTAAGGCGGAATTATGCCTTGTTGCTAAACATTATAATATTACTGTGCAAAGTTCCCAGTCCAAGGCTGATATGAAGGCGGCTGTAATAGGTGGGTTAGTGGAGCAACAGGTGTTCAGCACGGCTCGGGGAGTAGTAAGTCATAGTGATTCACTGTTAGTTCAAGTTTCAAGTTTCTTTAGTTTCAAGTTTCTTTAATAGTTGTCATACAGAAGTACAGAATACTTTCATACAAAATGCTTCTTACTGTTACGCTCCAGAGACTGTGCTAGACAAGATAGTATCAAATAACATAGTATAGCATGTAATTTTAGAAGAAGAAAATGAGGTCACAGTGTTCGGTATAGACATATGTACAATGTTCTGAGTTACCATATAATATACAATACTATGCAGTGTACTAATGTACAGTACTATATAGTGCAAAGCAGAAATGGGATGAGGTACAATTTAGGTACAATTTACAGTAAGGTGTACGAGTTGTAGTGCAATCCTTCATCAATAAATATAAAGTGTGGGGAATGGGTGCTACAGTGTGTTTGTTTAAAGTGGGTGTGTGCTATAAAGTGTGTGGAGTGGGTGCTACAGTGTGTTTGTTTAAAGTGAGTGTGTGCGTGTGGATGTGTGTGCTATGCAATGGCGTCGTTAGCCCTGGGCTTCCGGGGCTTTAGCCCCGGATGTTTTTCTCCTAGCCCCGGACCTTTAAAAAAAAAAAAAAAAAAAAAAAAATTACATTTTTTTTTTTTTTTTTTATTATTTATTTTTAGTATCCCCATTGTCTGTGCTGAATGTTTGTTAGTGTTTGTTATTTTTTGTTGGTTTTTAGTACTTTTAATCCATTTTTAGTAAGTAGTTTTCATTTGATCCTATCATTCTTTCATTCACCGATTTGTGGACTTGAAGATGTGCACTTTAACACAGCAGCACCTGGAGCCATCCATACCCATGTCCAGTGTCCACTGACAAAGACATGCTCATGATACTGTGATAAACTATAATAAGCTTTAATCGAACCCTGGTTCATTTCCTCGGATAGTCCGGTTGGTTTGGGGTGGTGTGAAAGCTCATTCACTCTTGCAAGTGAACCCTGCTACGGTTCATTTGAGATGTGAATGCAAAGCGGACCAAAGGCAGGAAAAGACCCAAAAATCAAATATTTTTTTTATGAGAAGACTGAAACATAATTATAATGAAACACACAATAGTTTTTTTTCGATTGCTTAAGCATGATTTTGAAAACGGGGCCCGGTGTTTCAAAACACACAATTAGCACAACCACACACACAATTATCAGAACACCTCAGATCCTTTGCTAAATTAAACACTTGTCAAAACCATACACTAATTTATAAAAACTACATTTTGTTACCATATGACACACACGTTTCATATGACTCAATTCTGTTTGAACCAGTTACACACACTGCTGTGCTTAACCTAAAACACATTTAGCAATTCTACTTCTCAGTGATTAGAGTACTGTAAGTGAAGTACGCAGAGAATGTGCAAATATACAATAAATTCACCAAACACTACACAAGACCAATGCTGTAGAGTAGACTGATGAAAATATAATTTATTTATCTACATATACCCAAATCAATGATGCAGACTGCTAAAAAAAAACATTTTCTCTCCATATACCCAAATCAATGATGCAGACTGATGAAAATATAAATGTTCTCTCCATATAACCAAATCAGTCAACATTTCAACATGGAGAATCACAACAAAACATGTCCCAGTTTTCATGCTACTATGTGCATAACACTGTAAGCTCAGCAAATATCAGACAAACATAAAATACTGTATCCAGTACAGGTTAAAATTACAGTAAAACAAAAACAATTTTGAAAAAATTTAAATAGAGTACAGAAAATACTAGACATTATCTCTTTGCCTATGGATCTGGCAAGATAATTTTTTGTTGTGATTCTCCATGTTGACATGTTGACTGATTTGGGAAAATGGGAGAAAATGTATATTTTCATCAGTCTGCATCATTGGTTGTCTTGTGTAGTGTTTGGTGAATGCATTGTATATTTTCACGTTCTCTGTGTACAGTACTTCACTCTCTTTCCATTTTGGTTGAAGACAGGTGAACTCACCTGCTGCATTTTTATAGTGCTTAAACCTGATTGGTGTATCTACAATTAAGCAATGGTGTGTTTGTGCATCTGATGGCTGTGTTTAACCAATTGGCTCATATGTGTGGTAATTTGACATTCTGTGTCTAATGTAATGGAAGTGTGTTTAGTGTTTTGCAAATCACTGTGTGTATTGTTTTGCAAAAAGTGTGAGGCTGACATTGTGCTTATAGGGGTGCAAATCTGGGCCTACGTTTTGCTCCTTGAGTGTAAGGTTTTGATAATTGTGTAATACTTTTGATTTGAGTGTTTATGCAATTGAAGAAAACTGTAAAGACTAGAGATGAACTGTTTATTTCTTTTGTACATAGGCTGTGCATAATGTTTGTTTGTTTGTTTATTTGCTTATGTGTATGATTCTTAACTGTTTTTATTTTGTTATTGGTGTATATGTGTGTATGTATGTACAGTATATGTATATATATTATATATATATATGTATATATATATGTGTATATATGTATATTTGTACTCCTGTTGGGGCCTCTTGGACCAGATCAATGTTTTATCTGGCAAAATAAAGGTTAAATAAATAAATAAGAAACTGATGATTTGGTCCTGTTAATTTTGAATTTTCTATGGGAACTGCCCAGATCCCTCTCATGGACATGGACCTCACTTTGAGAACCTCTAATGATTCGAGTTCTTCAGTATTCATTTCTAATTACTCAATAATTGCGTATTTCTGTGTTTAAAAAAATAAAAAAGGGGGGGGGGGGGGGGGG
The DNA here is from genome assembly GCF_963971535.1 of Notolepis coatsorum. Classification (NCBI taxonomy): domain Eukaryota; kingdom Metazoa; phylum Chordata; class Actinopteri; order Aulopiformes; family Paralepididae; genus Notolepis; species Notolepis coatsorum. Next base: position 34,726,228 of record NC_140170.1, on the reverse strand, counting down.
GGCTGAAGCCCCCAATGTTTTCTAACCCTAAAAACGCCCCTGGTGCTATGTGCGTTTGGTGGTTGTTGTTGTGTAGTGTTCATTCATTGTTCGTTTAGCAGCCTGATGGCCTGGGGATAGAAGCTTCTTCTGAGTCTTTCTGTGCTCGCCTTGAGACTCCGGTATCGCTTGCCTGACCGCAGCAGTTCAAAGAGGCAGTTGTTCGGGTGACTGGAGTCTTTAATGATTCTCTTCGCCTTGCCCTTGCAACGCTTGTTGTAAATGTTCTGGAGGGTGGGGAGCCCCCCTCCAATTGTGCGTTCGGCTGAACGTGTCACTCTTTGTAGTCTGCTTCGGTCTTGTGCAGTGCTATTCCCAAACCAGGAGGTGATGTTGCCGGTCAAGATGCTCTCTATTGTACATGAGTAGAAGTTCTTAAGGATCTTCTGACTGACTTGGAACTTCCTTAGGCGCCTGAGGAAGTAGAGGCGTTGTCGTGCCTTCTTCACAACACTGTCAATGTGTGTGGTCCATGTCAAATCCTCGGATATGTAGGCTCAGAGGTACTTAAAGCTGTTGACTCTCTCAACCGGTGCCCCGTCGATGCTGAGGGGGCTGTAGTCCTTGACCCCCGACCTCCTGAAGTCCACAATCATCTCCTTTGTTTTGCTGACGTTCAGGGAGAGGCTGTTTTCCTGGCACCATCCCGCCAGGACCTTGACCTCTTCCAGGTAGGCCCTCTCGTCGTTGTGGACCAGGAGGTTAAAAACACTGGCGATAAATCTCCCTTGCATGATCTTAACCCGGAGGGTGGTGCTATTAGGAAGAATGGTAGTACTCACAGCTGAAAGTGAGGGCGCGGGCGATTCAGATAAAGAATCCACGTCTTCTGGCCATACGCGCTCTAGCCTGCGTTTTGCCTGTCTCCAGATGGAGGAGAGAGCGATGTTGCGCAGGGAGGAGCGAGACAGGGAAGAGAGAGCAGCTGTACGAGACAGAGAGGACAAAGCGGCTGTACGAGATAGAGAGGAGAGAGTGGAGGAGAGAGACAGGGATGAGAGAAGGGAAGAGAGGGAGAAAGACAGGGAACTTCAACTGACCATAGAGAGGATGAGGTTGGAGGCTGGTAGTGGTAGTGCTACCTCCTCTCCAGCTGGGGTTTCCCCGGCTCACTTTAATATCGGCCAGCACGTTAATCTGGTGCCCATGTTCCGAGAGTCAGAGGTAGAGGCTTATTTTTCTGCTTTTGAGCGGATTGCACAGGCTCTGCATTGGCCGGAGGATATGTGGGTGATTTTACTTCAGACCAGGCTCACTGGCAAAGCCAGTGCAGCGGTAGCGTCATTAACTATGGCTGACAGTCAAAATTATGAGCGGGTGAAGAATGCTGTTTTACGTGTGTATGAGTTGGTTCCCGAAGCATATAGACAGCGTTTTCGCTCGCTCAGAAAATCCCCTTCTCAGACAAATACAGATTTCTCCCGTGAACAGAGGAATCTTTTTGAACGATGGTGCGCGGCGAGTAAGGTGCAGGATCTTGCAGCCATGAGTGAGTTAGTACTCATGGAACAATTTAAACTCTGTATGCCCGAACGAACCGAGCTGTATCTGAATGAACAGAAAGTGTCTACTCTCCAAGACGCTGCTGTTTTGGCGGATGAATTGGCGTTGACGCACAAACATGCTTCTGTGCGTAACGATACTGTGTATGTTAAAAACGGTGCGTTTCCCTCTCGGGAATTACCATTTCGGGGAAATGGCGAGCGTGCGTATCGGCCACGCTCGCCTCCGTCTGAAAAGAGACATTGTAATTATTGTAAGAAGCCAGGTCATTTGGTGGCGGACTGTTATGCATTTGTGCGCGATCGGCAGGATACTAAAAAGCCAGCTCAAAAACCAAAAGGGGTGGGGTTGATTAGCACTGTCTCACGCCCAGAGCAGGAGAAACCAGACAGTTGTTTTGAACCTTTTATATTTTCTGGTTTTGTGTCACTGTCGGGTAAAGTCTGTGACCAACGCGAGGTGAGGATTCTTCGTGATACAGGTGGTTCGCAGTCCTTTATTCTGGCGGATGTATTGCCGTTAAATGAGGAGTCGTCTTGTAACTCAAGTGCTATTGTGCGCGAGATAGAAATGGGCTTCACACCCGCTCCGTTGCATATGATACATGTGAGATCAGAACTAGTCACAGGTTGTTTTTCCGTGGCGGTTCGTTCATCTTTTCCGGTAGCCGGAATTGATTTTATCATGGGGAATGATATAGCTGGGGGGAAGGTAATTCCATTTCTGGAGATGGTGGACGCCCCAGTGTCTGAGTTTCTGTGCGATGCGCTGATTAAAAGTCACCCAAATGTTTTTCCTATCTGTGCTGTGACTAGGGCTCAGGAAAGACGAGAGCAGGCGGTGACGCTGCATGACTCCATCTGAGGACAGGTGGCCGTCTAGTGACGAGATGAAAAGGGGTGTGAGTAGCGTTCAGGGGAAACTGGTAAATCCCCAGTTTTTCGACATGCCGTTGCCTCTAACGCGTCAAGCGTTGATTGACGCTCAGAAAAATGATTCCTCCCTAACAAGTTGTTTTGTGGCAGTAGCCAGCACTACTGATAGTAGGAAACACACCTTCTAAATAGAGGAAGGGGTGTTGATGCGAACTTGGGTAGCTAGGCCAGGTGTGACAGGCTTAGAGTGTGGGGATGCCTGGAATGTAGTGCACCAGGTTGTATTACCAGTGGAGTGTAGACGTCACGTTTTGATGTTAGCTCATGAACATATTTGGTCTGGTCATCTGGGTATTTCAAAGACTTATGACAGAATACTGCAAAATTTCTTTTGGCCCGGTCTGAAGGCCGATGTGGTAAAATGTTGTAGTACTTGTAGTACATGTCAAATTGTGGGGAAGCCAAATCAGGGGGTTCCTTTAGCTCCCCTGCACCCCATTCCAGCAATAGGGGAACCTTTTGAACATGTGATCATTGACTGTGTTGGCCCCCTGCCTAAGACAAAGGCAGGTCACCAATACATGTTGACTATTATGTGTCTTGCCACCCGTTTCCCAGAGGCAATACCTCTGAGGAAGATTACTGCCCCAGCAATTACCAAGGCATTAAACAAGTTTTTTGCAACTTACGGTTTACCAAAAACCGTGCAAAGTGATCAAGGCTCGAATTTCATGTCTAAGACCTTTAATCAATCGTTACAGGCTTTGGGTATCAGTCAGGCACCGTCAAGCGCGTACCATCCTGAATCGCAGGGGGCGCTAGAGCGCTGGCACCAGACGCTGAAGGCGATGCTAAAAAAGTTCTGTGTTGATACGGGTTGTGGTTGGGACGAGGGTGTGCCATTTGTACTGTTTGCTATTCGGGATGCTAAACAGGAGTCACTTGGGTTTAGCCCAGCAGAGTTAGTGTTTGGTCACAGTGTGCGTGGTCCATTGAAACTGCTCAAAGAGAAGATGTTGTCTGGTTCTTCTCCTAAATCGACTGTGTTTGATTTTGTCTCCCGGTGCAAGGAGCGTCTCCGCTGTGCGTCCTTGCTGGCTAGGGAGGCCCTCGCCTCTGCCCAGGGGGAGATGAAGGTGAGGTTTGACAAGAAGGCGGTGGGGCGGCAGTTCGAGGCTGGCGATGAAGTGCTGGTTTTGCTGCCCATGCCTGGGTCAGCTCTCTCTGCCCAGTTTGCAGGGCCCTATAAGGTGGAGAGGAAAGTATCAGACACCAATTATGTTATATGTACGCCCGAGAGGCGCAGGAAGACACGGTTGTGTCATATTAACATGTTGAAGAAGTATCTCACCCGTGCTGGTGAGAGTGAGCAGGAGGTGCAGTCTGGCAGCCCAGGAGCTGTTCCAGCTGTTTTGTTAATGTGTGTTAATCCCCTGCCGGACGACGATTTGAAGGCGTTGTCCGAGGGTCAGCAGACGGGGCGTTTGACTAACTCGGAGTTCATGAGTGAGGTCACTGCCCATCTGTTGTATCTGCCCGAGTCACAGAGTGATGATGTACGTCAACTGTTGTTGTCCTATCCTGTGTTGTTGTCTGATGTGCCTTCCAGAACGACCGTCCTGGAGCACGATATTGATGTGGGGGGTGCGACCCCCATTAAACAACACGCGTATCGGTGTCCGGTGGCGAAGAGGGTGGTGATGAGGAAGGAGGCTGAGTATCTGATGGAACATGGGATGGCTAAGGATAGCCGTAGTCCCTGGAGCTCTCCTTGCCTTTTAGCTCCTAAGGCTGATGGGTCTCCCCGGTTCGCACTGATTACAGGAAGGTGAACGCGGTGACTGTGCCTGACTCGTTCCCGTTGCCCAGAATGGATGACTGCATTGACAGTATTGGTCCCGCTGTATTTATTACGAAACTCGATCTCTTGAAGGGGTACTGGCAGGTTCCCCTGACAGAGCGAGCATCTGATATTTCGGCGTTCGTTACACCAGACTGTTTTTTGCAGTACACCGTCATGGCCTTCGGAATGAGGAACGCACCAGCCACGTTCCAACGTTTGATGCACATGGTGTTGGGGGGTGTGTCTAAGTGTAACGTCTATTTGGACGATGTGGTGGTGTACTCGGACACTTGGGGGGAGCACATTGACAAATTACGGGTGGTTTTTGCACGCTTGGCGGAGGCTTCGTTAACTCTGAACCTCGCCAAGTGTGAGTTTGGGAAAGCCACGGTGACATACTTGGGGAAGCAGGTGGGTCACGGACAGGTCCGCCCGGTGGACGCTAAGGTGACAGCGATCCTGGCGTATCCGGCTCCTTCCACGAGACGCAAGCTACGGCGTTTCCTGGGGATGGCAGGGTATTACCGGTGTTTTTGTAGGAATTTTTCTGTGGTGGTGGCTCCCCTCACTTCATTATGTAGTCCTATTGTACCTTTTGTGTGGTCCGAGGAGTGTCAGTGCGCCTTCGAGGCTGCTAAATCTCTCCTATGCAGTGCACCTGTTCTGGCAGCCCCTGACTTTGCGTTACCCTTTCAGCTGGAGGGCGACGCGAGTGCTGCTGGGGCAGGAGCTGTGCTGTTGCAGGCGGGAGAGGGCGAGGTGCATCATCCGGTTTGCTACTTCTCGTGAAGTTCAAGCTGCATCAGTTGAACTTCTCGACCATCGAGAAGGAGACGCTGGCGATGCTCCTCGCTCTCCAGCACTTCGAGGTGTACGTGGGTTCCAGCGCTATTCCGGTGTTGGTCCACACGGACCACAATCCCCTGGTGTTCTTGGCTCATATGTATAACCACAACCAGCGGTTGATGCGTTGGGCCCTGTTGGTGCAGGGCTACAACATTGTCATCCGTCACAAAAAGGGGGGTGGACAATGTTGTGGCCGATGCCTTATCCAGAGGGTAGGTCTGGGGGTACTGCTCTGATGTTGGTTGTATAGGAAATAATGTTTTGTTCACCCGGTGGGTTCGCTTCTATGGGGGGAGGTGTCACGTACGTGGGTTGTTCATTATCATTATTGCCATATATTTTAACACCATGTAACATCAGGGTAATATATTATTTCGCTGCTGTCGGGCCAAAACCTCATAACTCCATTTATTGAATTTTTTTATTATTATATAAATCAACTCTGTAGATCATCCTCCATATGTGTGTGTGGGTTTTACAAAGTTTAAACAATGGGAAAGCATTAAACCGATCATCTGTCTAAACCTCCTAACTCTATTCACCCTCAAATCTGTGTTAGTTTTTTTCATCTGCTGAAAAGTTGGGTTTTTGGAGTTATGAGGTTTTGTCCCGACAGCAGCGATTTGTGTTTTCTATGGGTGGTGTTGTGTCATCTCCTAATCGCTGTTTCTGTTTCCGCAGATGCCACTCATCTCCCTGATTGGATTGGTTGCCCCTGATTGGTGCATCTTCAAGACAAGCAGTGGAGATGGGTGGTTAAGAGATTGGGAGGTGGCACACATCGGGGCGCCTCATTCTCTGTCAGTTGCCAGTGATCAGAGGATTGGGAGGTTGCCATTGCTTTGTTTGCCACTGTGTGTGGACTCCAGTAGCAGGATATATATACTATTGTTGTGGGCCTTAGAGCCATTTGCCTACCTGCTTGGAAGTGAGTATATATATATATATATCTATTTGTGTTGCTCTGGTGCTAAGTAGAATACTGTATATTATATTATATCATATTGTATTATATATATATATTATTAGTATTCCCTTATACTGTAGTGCTCTATGGCTGGGTGGTTCCCAGTGTTTACTTTATATTTTGCTTAGTGTTGTTTGGTCGTATTTAGATATTGCCTGTTTGTTCTCCAATTACCCTTTGCCCTTTGTGTTTGTGCTGTGGGTTTCAATCCCCACGATAATAAATATTATTTCCCCTTTGGGAACAGTGGGTTTAAATCCCCGCTATAATAAATATCATTTACTATATGGAACAACGCCTTGTGTTTATTTTCTTTACCTGCCTGGGACCTTGCTTAATGCACTACTGGAGGGGCTGTTTTTCACATACAGCCCGCTCCAGCTTATATTCGATATTGTCTTTAGACATTACTATGTGACAGATGGCCTCCGGGTTAGCTCTATCTGTAGCGGAGCTAAACTTAACCTCCCTCTTAGCCTCTCTATCTAAAAGATCACACAGAAATGCTGTCTGTTCTACCAGGGATGTTTGCTGCACAGACAGTGACTTTCGTGCTTCCTCCACCCACTCCTCCACAGTCATATTATCCTGGGCAATAACACCGGAAAAACATGGACACTTCCTCTCCCTGGGTGCATAAATATACACTCTCTCAGGTGCTGGGTTAATAGTGACATTATTACTCTCTGTCGGGGCTAGAGGCCCAGAGGGTCCTGCTTGGCCTGATGCTTTAGGGGTTGGTGTATTTCCCCTGTCTCGAAGCTGAGTATTTTCTGCCTGCAGCTGTTTAACAAGCTCAGTCAAGGCCTTCATTTGTTCTTGAATGTCAGTATCCATCAGACTCATTTTAACTGTCTTTGTCTCCCGCACACACAGGGAAGGTAGGAATGTTCACTGTTGGTAGAGTGCGGTGGATGTCCTCTTCTCCTGGACAACCACTGTTTTTCCTCAAACCCCAAAAAACGACTCTCTGTGCCTCACAATAAAATCAAATAAAACCAAACCACACATGAGACTACAAAAACCTCTGAATCCTGTCAACTGCGCCAAATGTAACCTTTATGGTTGAATATATAGAAACTGCGCCACTCTCTGTTAAGGGGAGAGACCCTCATTCATTGTTACACAATGGGGTAGGGTCCCGTCGGGCTCGGGCAGGGTTGCAGTGCACCTACAAATCTGTTCTGTAAGATGTAGGAGTTATGTACACCTCCTGGGAAGCGTGAGACCACGTAGAGCAGGTGGTTGATGCGCATGTGCCCAAGGTGGACAGTACCTGGACGTGTGGTGGCACAGGGTTTGAGCATCTGGTCCGGCTCCTCAGTGCACAATCAGCAATATATATATATATTTTCCAGCAGCAATAGATGTAGTGTGTGTGTGTGTGTGTGTGTGTGTGTGTGTGTGTGTGTGTGTGTGTGTGTGTGTGTGTGTGTGTGTGTGTGTGTGTGTGTGTGTGTGTGTGTGTGTGTGTGTGTGTGTGTGTGTGTGTGTGTGTGTGTGTGTGTGTGTGTGTGTGTGTGTGTGTGTGTGTGTGTGTGTGTGTGTGTGTGTGTGTGCGCGTGCGTGCGCATGCGCGTGCTGAGCACAGCTGCCCAGGAGTTCAGCTGCCCAGGAGCGCTCTGTATGCATCCTCAGCAAGCCGTCATCAGGCTGCTGCATCGTTAATAAACTATCGATTTATATGGAATTTGTTAAACTTAACCATTGTGTCTGTGCATGGTCATTTGTGTGGGTTCAACTCGTGAACTTGTTTAGTTCTGATTTATTTATTTATTCACTGTCGTTTGCAGTGTTTGTGTAGTGCTCACGATGCCTCGTTGAGTCATGACTATAAATAAAAAAAACGTAATTGTTAATCAAATCAAATCAAATCAAATCAAATTTATTTGTAAGGCCCGACAACACACGTTAATGTCCCCATGGGCCGGACCCGTCTTCTTTAAACAAGTCAAGAAGAAACATAACAATAAGTCAAGAACAAAACAAGAACACCATAAGGTCCAACAAATGTAAAATAAATGCAAATAAATGAATGAATGCAAGCATGGCCGCCTAGTTATAGTTGAAAGTGGGGGTGCAAGATATTTTTTTATATTTTTTTATTTTTTTATTTTTTTGGACAGGCAAGGGGTGATTTTTTTTTAAATTTAATGAACCTGTACGTGCAATTTCCTGCAATATAGAGCCTTCAATCTTGACCAATAAAGCAGCTCTTTTCACTATAAAACTCAGTTTATATTGCAGTATGATAGCCAATTACTATAATAATATATTAATATATATACTGTATATACACTGCATATTGATTTTTCGCTCATTTATTTTTATTAAATCAATCTCCTTTCAAATAGGCCACGTTTTTAATAAGAAAGAGAAAAAAGATATATTTCCATTACCTGTAACTCTTGTGTCTCTTTCTCTCCTTCTCTGCCTCCTCCCTGAGTCTGCAGTGCACAGTCATGACATCGATCTAAAAAAAAAAAAAAAAAAAAAAAAAAAAAAAAAAAAGTAAAAAAAAAAAGGAGGAGGCCCCTTGTCACTAAAGGCCCACGGGCTGCGGCCGTCGTTAATCCGGCCCTGCTCGTCTGCCATATAGATAGCGTTAACGTTTGCAAATGAAGTCAACGTCATCCAGCTCACACCACATATCTAGATAACGTTAGCTAGCGGCTAGCACTAAAGCTAACGCCAACCAGAGAGGGAAACGTTATTATTATTTATTAGAGGAAACCGTATGACCAGATCGCATTTCGGGACCGTGAAACACTTTTATTGTATTGCGTGGTAGAACCGTAGAAGTTCTACCACTCAATAGTAAAGACATGTCTAACATAATCCTTTTATTTGAACAACTTACTGGAAAAGCCTGCCTGCCTGCCACCAATATTATGACACACTCTGTGGGCTTTGATATTTACACTCAGCCTACCTGCAGACTGCAGCGCTGTGCGCCAAGGTCTAAGCGCTGGAGATGGGAGGCACTGGATCAAACTGTGAGGTTTGGTCCGCTCCCCACCCACTCGCTCCGTTCCTTTAAGGTATTTTGTTAATTAATTGCATTCCCCGCCACACGCTTCTTTCCTGTAAGATGCCATGTTGATTGGTGCTCTTCCCACCACACGCTTCTGGAGCAATGATCAATTTCATCCCGCAGCTGTCACAGCTTGTCATCAGCGCCCTGTGGCTTTATATACCCTGATTCCCCTAGTATCGATATTGGATCGTTTTGAATATTCCCTGCATCTGCCTGTCTTTCCCGTCGCTGTTCCCTGTCTGTTGCTCCCCAGGACTTTTGTGAAGTATCCCTGTGGAGAACCCGATTCCCCGTACGAAGCTGCGCCTCGTTTATCTGCCCGCTTTACGCGTTGCACTCTGGTGAGTTTTTGGAAACAGTTCTTTTGGATCACCCGTTTTTTGTGTGTTTGTGAAACACCGAAGAGATCCCGTTTTTGTTATACTGTTCTCACCTAATTTTTGTTGTTGGATTTACACCTTGGATTACCGTATTGTTTTTTCTCTGGACTCTGCTAACTGTGTGTATCACACCAAAGATCAAGTCACTTGGATATTTATTTGGATCAGTCACCTCTCTGTTTCTGTTGTGCGCTGGGCTAACTGGGATTTCTCTCTCTCCCTCCGTTTCCACCTGGAGTGTATGCTGGGAGGATCTGCAGAGCGGCTCAGACGTCACAAGCTCATTCCTCACCACCACCTACTGGGAGAATCTGCAGAGCCGCAACATTCTTCACATGCCAGATTCCCCGTTTGTTCTGTTGCTCAACCTAATTCTATCTTGTGACTCTGAGAATAAATACGCCCTTGCTTTGGCTAACTCTGAAACAACTCTCTCTGTGCCGTTGCGCTTGGGGTCGGTTACAAACCCTAACATTACGATCCAACCATGACGACCCCAGCCGACACAGAGAGAGTCAGAACAGCATTGGCAGGCCAGATAGAGTTAACCAAGGGCCACAGCCTACTGCTAGATGCGGCTGCGGCTGCTGTACAGGAACTCCGAGAGCAGGTCCTGCCTATTCAGGGGTCCCTGGGCTCTCTGGCTAGCCAGCAGTCTAGTATTCTCCTCCACTTACACACGCTGAGTGAAACCGTTAACACCTTGCTTGTAACCCCACTTCCTTCAGGAGCCTTGGCCGGAGCATCACCCGCAGCCCTGGCAGGGCCCGCGCCTCCCGATCCCGCACCTCGGGAGCCCCGTCTCTCCGAACCACGGCTGTTCGACGGTAACTTCGAGGATTGTGCCACATTCATCATGCAATGTGAGTTGGTTTTTCGTCATCAACCTAGTCGTTTCACTTCAAGGGGAGCCCGAGTGGCCTACATGACTAACTTGCTCTCAGGCCGAGCAGCCCAGTGGGTCACTGCCTCCTGGGCAATGGAGGCAGACTTCTGTTTCTCCTACCCAGACTTCGTGGCTGAGCTCCGCAGGGTTTTCCACCATCCAGCCCGTGGTCAGGACCCTGGAGCCCGGTTGGGTACCTTCCGGCAGGGCAGCGGCGGGGTTACAGACTACGTGCTGGAGTTCAGACTGGCGGCTACGGAGAGCGGTTGGAACGATCAAGCACTTCGTCTTACCTTCATGAGGGGGCTCAACGACGCAGTCAGGGACCAGCTCGCGACCCGTGAGGAACCTGAGTCCCTCGAGGACCTGTTCAGCATCGCCATTCGCATCAACGGACGCCTCCAGGAGAGAAGACGTGAGAGAACCCGACAGGGACCTCCAGAGGTACTCCGGACCCCCCGTACTCGTGACGGTACTGCTGGTCGCCCTGCTCCCAACACGACTGGTGGCTTTTCTCCCTCCCGTTCGGTACCCGAGGAGGAACCCATGCAGCTGGGACGTTCTCATCTTAGCCAAGCTGAACGGGAGGCGAGGTTCAGGTCCGGCCTTTGCCTCTACTGCGGTCGGGAGGGACACCGTATCGCCAACTGCCCCACCCGGCCAAAAGACCAGGCTCGCCGGGACCCCGGGAGATCCTGGTGAGCCGTTTTTCTCGTTCCCAGAGCCGTGCACCACCTGGCCATCTGATGAGCGTCACCCTGGCCTGGGCGGACCAACGGGCCACGGTGGAGACACTCATTGACTCGGGGGCTGACGAGAGTTTCCTAGACTTCGAGTTTGCTACCCGGGCCAACATTCCACTTGAGGACCTAGTGAGGCCATTGGAGGTATTCGCATTGGACCAACACCGCCTGGCTGACATCACTCAACGCACCTGCCCTGTCCTGCTCACCATTGCTGGTAACCACGTTGAGAGACTCCAGTTCCTTATCACCAGATCCCCTCTTGTCCCAGTAGTCCTGGGCCGGCCCTGGCTCGCGCTGCACGAGCCCCACATCGCCTGGTCCTCCGGTACCATCAAGGGTTGGAGCTCCTCCTGTCATGCCCAGTGTCTTCAGGCGGCGTCCTGTCCCCCGCCCCGGAGATCCGTTGGGGAGCCGCCTCCGGACCTCTCGACCATACCCCCCGAGTACCACGACCTCATGGAGGTTTTCAGTAAGTCCAGGGCTCAGGCCCTTCCGCCTCACCGGCCTTACGACTGTGCCATCGACCTCCGCTCAGGGGCTCCCCTTCCCGGCAGTCGCCTCTACAGTCTGACCGTCCCGGAGAAGGCAGCGATGGATCAATACATCTCTGAGTCCTTGGAAGCAGGACTCATTCGGCCTTCCTCCTCTCCTGTGGCGGCCGGTTTCTTCTTTGTTGGGAAGAAGGACGGAGATCTTCGACCCTGCATCGACTATCGCCAGCTCAACGAGATCACCATTAAGAACAAGTATCCTCTACCTCTCATGAACTCCACCTTCGAGCCTCTCACCCAGGCTACCGTCTTTACCAAGCTGGACCTCCGGAGTGCCTACCATCTAGTCCGTATCCGAGAGGGCGATGAATGGAAGACCGCCTTCAAGACTCCCAGGGGCCACTACGAGTACCTGGTGATGCCGTTCGGCCTCACCAACGCTCCGGCGGTATTCCAGGCGCTCATGAACGACGTCCTTCGTGACATGCTGGAGGAGTTTGTGGTAGTATACCTAGACGACATCCTCATCTTCTCCAAGACCCTCGAGGAACACATCCAGCATGTCCGCCGTGTGCTGGAGCGCCTCCTCCACAATCGGCTCTTCGTCAAGGCTGTACGTGCAATTTCCTGCAATATAGAGCCTTCAATCTTGACCAATAAAGCAGCTCTTTTCACTATAAAACTCAGTTTATATTGCAGTATGATAGCCAATTACTATAATAATATATTAATATATATACTGTATATACACTGTATATTGATTTTTCGCTCATTTATTTTTATTAAATCAATCTCCTTTCAAATAGGCCACGTTTTAATAAGAAAGAGAAAAAAGATATATTTCCATTACCTGTAACTCTTGTGTCTCTTTCTCTCCTTCTCTGCCTCCTCCCTGAGTCTGCAGTGCACAGTCATGACATCGATCAAAAAAAAAAAAAAAAAAAAGTTAAAAAAAAAGGAGGAGGCCCCTCGTCACTAAAGGCCCACGGGCTGCGGCCGTCGTTAATCCGGCCCTGCTCGTCTGCCATATAGATAGCGTTAACGTTTGCAAATGAAGTCAACGTCATCCAGCTCACACCACATATCTAGATAACGTTAGCTAGCGGCTAGCACTAAAGCTAACGCCAACCAGAGAGGGAAACGTTATTATTATTTATTAGAGGAAACCGTATGACCAGATCGCATTTCGGGACCGTGAAACACTTTTATTGTATTGCGTGGTAGAACCGTAGAAGTTCTACCACTCAATAGTAAAGACATGTCTAACATAATCCTTTTATTTGAACAACTTACTGGAAAAGCCTGCCTGCCTGCCACCAATATTATGACACACTCTGTGGGCTTTGATATTTACACTCAGCCTACCTGCAGACTGCAGCGCTGTGCGCCAAGGTCTAAGCGCTGGAGATGGGAGGCACTGGATCAAACTGTGAGGTTTGGTCCGCTCCCCACCCACTCGCTCCGTTCCTTTAAGGTATTTTGTTAATTAATTGCATTCCCCGCCACACGCTTCTTTCCTGTAAGATGCCGTGTTGATTGGTGCTCTTCCCACCACACGCTTCTGGAGCAATGATCAATTTCATCCCGCAGCTGTCACAGCTTGTCATCAGCGCCCTGTGGCTTTATATACCCTGATTCCCCTAGTATCGATGTTGGATCGTTTTGAATATTCCCTGCATCTGCCTGTCTTTCCCGTCGCTGTTCCCTGTCTGTTGCTCCCCAGGACTTTCGTGAAGTATCCCTGTGGAGAACCTGATTCCCCGTACGAGAGACTCCAGTTCCTTATCACCAGATCCCCTCTTGTCCCAGTAGTCCTGGGCCGGCCCTGGCTCGTGCTGCACGAGCCCCACATCGCCTGGTCCTCCGGTACCATCAAGGGTTGGAGCTCCTCCTGTCATGCCCAGTGTCTTCAGGCGGCGTCCTGTCCCCCTCCCCGGAGATCCGTTGGGGAGCCGCCTCCGGACCTCTCGACCATACCCCATCAATACATCTCTGAGTCCTTGGAAGCAGGACTCATTCGGCCTTCCTCCTCTCCTGTGGCGGCCGGTTTCTTCTTTGTTGGGAAGAAGGACGGAGATCTTCGACCCTGCATCGACTATCGCCAGCTCAACGAGATCACCATTAAGAACAAGTATCCTCTACCTCTCATGAACTCCACCTTCGAGCCTCTCACCCAGGCTACCGTCTTTACCAAGCTGGACCTCCGGAGTGCCTACCATCTAGTCCGTATCCGAGAGGGCGATGAATGGAAGACCGCCTTCAAGACTCCCAGGGGCCACTACGAGTACCTGGTGATGCCGTTCGGCCTCACCAACGCTCCGGCGGTATTCCAGGCGCTCATGAACGACGTCCTTCGTGACATGCTAGAGGAGTTTGTGGTAGTATACCTAGACGACATCCTCATCTTCTCCAAGACCCTCGAGGAACACATCCAGCATGTCCGCCGTGTGCTGGAGCGCCTCCTCCACAATCGGCTCTTCGTCAAGGCGGAGAAGTGCCGATTCCACTCCGACTCCGTCGATTACCTGGGCTTCATCGTGGAGAAAGGCTTGACCCGAGCTGATCCTCGCAAGATCCAGGCCGTGGAGGAATGGCCGGAACCCACCTCTCGGAAGGAGTTACAGAGCTTCCTCGGGTTCGCCAACTTCTACCGAAGGTTCATCCGGAACTACAGTCAAGTGGCGGAACCGCTTACCAGACTGACCTCTCCCGCCCTGCCGTTCGACTGGTCCCCAGCGGCGTGTGCTGCGTTCCGCTCCCTCAAGAAGAGGTTCACTTCCGCCCCGATCTTGCTCCATCCAGACCCCAAGAGACAGTTCATCGTTGAGGTGGACGCCTCGGATACTGGACTGGGAGCTATCTTATCCCAGCGGTTGGCAACGGACCAGAAGGTACATCCGTGCGCCTTCTACTCGCGTCGGTTCCTCCCTGCCGAGAGGAACTATGACATCGGCAATCGGGAGCTGCTGGCGGTTGTGGCTGCCTTGGAGGAGTGGCGTCATTGGCTAGAGGGGGCCGAGGAGCCGTTTACCATTTGGACGGACCACAAGAACCTGACGTACATCCGTGCTTCCAAGCGCCTCAATGGCCGGCAGGCAAGATGGGCCAGCTTCCTCAGTCGGTTCGACTTCTCGCTGACGTTTCGCCCTGGTTCCCGCAACACGAAGGCCGACTCCCTGTCCCGGTTACACTCCAAGGGGGCTCCAACCACTGAGGACCCGACTCCCATCCTCCCAGAGGCCAGGGTGGTAGGAGTCGTCACCTTGGGCATCGAGGGGGTGGTAAGGCGTGCCCTACGCTTCCATCGCGCTCCAGGCAATGTACCGGTTCATCGTCTCTTCGTCCCCGACTCGGTCTGGTCCCGGGTCCTCCAGTGGGGCCATACCAGCCGGTTCGCCTGCCACCCGGGCGTTCATCGCACGTTCTCCTTCCTGGCTCGTCGATTCTGGTGGCCCACCATGAGGAACGACGTCAAGGAGTTCATAATGGCCTGCGCAGTCTGCGCCCGCAGCAAGGCCTCCCACCAGGCACCCTCCGGGCTATTACAGCCGCTTCCCATTCCGAGCCGTCCTTGGTCACATGTGGCGCTGGACTTCGTCACGGGTCTTCCCTCCTCCCAGGGGAACACGTGCCTTCTGACCGTGGTGGATCGGTTCAGCAAGGGGGTTCACCTCGTGGCCCTTCCCAAACTTCCCTCGGCGGCCGAGACGGCGGACCTCCTGACACACCACGTGTTTCGCCTCCATGGTTTTCCCCAGGACGTCGTCTCGGACCGGGGGCCCCAGTTCACTTCCCAGGTATGGCGGGCTTTTTGCAAGGGATTGGGGGCAACGGTCAGTCTTTCCTCTGGTTATCATCCCCAGACTAACGGACAAACGGAGAGGATGAACCAGAGCGTGGAGTCTGCTCTTCGGTGTGTGGCTGCCGAGAGACCAGCTTCTTGGAGCCGTTTCCTTCCCTGGGTCGAGTACTCCATCAACTCCATGGTCAGTTCCGCCACCGGCCTCTCACCCTTTGAGGTATCCCTGGGCTACCAACCCCCTCTTTTCCCTGCACAGGAGACGGAGGTGGCAGTTCCCTCCGTACAGGACCACCTCGACCGGTGGCGTCGGGTCTGGGAGATCGCCAGGACCGCGCTGCTCCGGTCATCAGAGCGCGCCTGTCGTGGGGCTGACCGGCGCCGGGTTCCTGCGCCGACGTACCACCCTGGGCAGAGGGTGTGGCTTTCCGCGAGGGACCTCCCACTTCGGTCCTCGGCCAAGAAACTTAACCCCCGGTTCGTCGGACCTTTCGAGGTTCTGAAGGTACTCAGTCCGGCGGCGGTGCGTCTTAAGCTTCCTGCGTCCATGCACATTCACCCCGTTTTCCATGTGTCCCGGGTTAAGCCTGTCTCTCTCAGTCCCCTGATGCCTCCTGCTCCGGAACCACCTCCTCCCAAGATGGTGGACGGTCACCCCCAGTGGCAGGTCCGCCGGTTGTTGGGCGTTCGACGGCGGGGTCGGGGGTTCCAGTACCTGGTGGACTGGGAGGGGTACGGTCCGGAGGAACGGAGCTGGGTCTCCCGCCGGCCTGATCACCGACTTCCATCGTGCCCATCCGGGCGAGCCGGGTCGGCCTGGTCGCCGGGTGGCTCCCGTGGAGGGGGGGGTACTGTGAGGTTTGGTCCGCTCCCCACCCACTCGCTCCGTTCCTTTAAGGTATTTTGTTAATTAATTGCATTCCCCGCCACACGCTTCTTTCCTGTAAGATGCCGTGTTGATTGGTGCTCTTCCCACCACACGCTTCTGGAGCAATGATCAATTTCATCCCGCAGCTGTCACAGCTTGTCATCAGCGCCCTGTGGCTTTATATACCCTGATTCCCCTAGTATCGATGTTGGATCGTTTTGAATATTCCCTGCATCTGCCTGTCTTTCCCGTCGCTGTTCCCTGTCTGTTGCTCCCCAGGACTTTCGTGAAGTATCCCTGTGGAGAACCTGATTCCCCGTACGAGAGACTCCAGTTCCTTATCACCAGATCCCCTCTTGTCCCAGTAGTCCTGGGCCGGCCCTGGCTCGCGCTGCACGAGCCCCACATCGCCTGGTCCTCCGGTTTTTTGTGTGTTTGTGAAACACCGAAGAGATCCCGTTTTTGTTATACTGTTCTCACCTAATTTTTGTTGTTGGATTTACACCTTGGATTACCGTATTGTTTTTTCTCTGGACTCTGCTAACTGTGTGTATCACACCGAAGATCAAGTCACTTGGATATTTATTTGGATCAGTCACCTCTCTGTTTCTGTTGTGCGCTGGGCTAACTGGGATTTCTCTCTCTCCCTCCGTTTCCACCTGGAGTGTATGCTGGGAGGATCTGCAGAGCGGCTCAGACGTCACAAGCTCATTCCTCACCACCACCTACTGGGAGAATCTGCAGAGCCGCAACATTCTTCACATGCCAGATTCCCCGTTTGTTCTGTTGCTCAACCTAATTCTATCTTGTGACTCTGAGAATAAATACGCCCTTGCTTTGGCTAACTCTGAAACAACTCTCTCTGTGCCGTTGCGCTTGGGGTCGGTTACAAACCCTAACACAAACCATAATGGGGCAGGGGGGGGGGGGTTCGCAATCTTTGGAAACTTAAAAACTTGTTATTAAGTGTCATTGCGTATTATTAATTTGATTGAAATTACGTAGTTATGGTTAGATTTATATATTGGGGGGGGGGTATATCATATTTTTCATATGATCAAAAAGTGGGGGTGCAAAATCAGATGTTTGCCCCCCCAAGCTCAATACTGGTGGGGCACCTGCTTCGACTGCTCCATTATGTAGTCGTCTATGAATGCAAGCACTCCCAGACATACCCCACGCGAAGGTAAGGAAAAACTCACTAAAACCTAACAATAGGGAAAAATGCACCACAGTCAGGGGGGATCTCCCTTCTTAGATGTCAGTGATAGTAGTGTTGCAGACTAACAGTTGGTAAGCATGCACTCATGTGTGTAGTGAAACAAATATTGTCATATTTATTATTATTATAATTATTTAATTCCGCGGATGTCTGTAGAATCGATGAATCATCACCAATGATTTCTCCCAAATGAAGCCGTTAAGAACGCAGGCGCACACCAGTCTTACGACTGCCTTTCTGCATTTGTAGCTACAAACAAATCTCTTTGCAAGTGGAGTTATGAAGAAATTTGTTTGTAACTTTTTCGTAAGTCCGTTCAAGCATGAGGTCCATTGACTAGTCCCTAACTAACAAACTATGTTATTTATTTAAGTATATCTATGGGCAAGGGCTGTGTCTATTCTTAACCAAACCCATGTTTGCTTCTGATTGATCTGATTGGCCACTGACGTTTCTGGTCATGTGACATGTGCGCCCAATCGCGTGGCGCGCCCATTTCCGCCTCGACCAGCAGCAAACTACCTAACGCCTACGATCCACACTCTAACCTTAACCAACTTCGAAAGAGTGCCTAAGCTTAACCGGCGAAATAACTTGCCATCACACGATTGGTTCGACCAGAAACGTCAGTGGCCAATCAGAGCGCAAAACGCGAACGCGGAAGCAAACATGGGTTGGGATAAGAATTTAGGCGCAAGGGCTAGCTAAATGTGACAAGGGCAAGCAAAACAGCACTTAGGGGCCAAAATGCTTGCTTGCTATGCTTTCTGGTGGCTTATTGAAGACTAGTACTTGAAGACTAGTAGACATTTGCATCATAGGAGCTAGCTAGCTAGACCTAGATCTGAACAAATAAGCGTTATACATAAATATAGTAGTATAAATGAGCAGACAACAACTCAATTAGCATCACAGAAGCTACAATAATAATCATAAATAAAGTTATGTATCTTTTATTTAGGGGCTCTCGCCATCATCTGGAGGTTGTTGGTCAAACACCCTGGAGTTGAGGAATACAGTTAATACCACAAAGATCAGTAAATTTACAGTGGCATCATGCTAGTTGCGTTTGAAACAAATATAACAAAAAAAGAATGTTTACAGAATGATTACAGTTATGTTAACAAAAAAAACAGATTATCCTTGGAGGAGAGAAATCGCCATAACTATCAGCCTTAGAGGAGAGGAATCACTGTAACTGAATCAGCCCTGGAGGCGAGGAATCGCCTTAACTGAATCATAGAATTATTATAGGAATTCTGAAGAAAGGGCAGAAGTGATGTGAATCAGGGGGCTGGATCGTGGTTAGAAACGGCCTGTAAAAATGTGTTTTAATGTAAATGCATAAAACAAACACGCAGTACATAAAAGAGAGAGATGGTGTGTGTGTTACTGAGTTGAGTTGAGTTGAGTGAGAAATGCTACTTCCAGACTATGGCAGATAGCAAACCGGATATGATTATTTTTGAATGAGACATGATGTCATGGCAGAAGACTTTAGACTTTTGCTTCACTAGACTTTTGCCTCCTACAACAAAATTAGATATTTTACCAACATTTAATTTAGAAGGTACAATGTGAACTAGAATGAACAAATACGTGTCACCATGCTTGGCTGGTGCAGGTCAGAGTCAGCAGCAGCAGAGAGAGAGAGAGAGAGAGAGAGAGAGAGAGAGAGAGAGAGAGAGAGAGAGAGAGAGAGAGAGAGAGAGAGAGAGAGAGAGAGAGAGAGAGAGAGAAGAGAGAGAGAGAGAGAGAGAGAGAGAGAGAGAGAGAGAGAGAGAGAGAGAGAGAGAGAGAGAGAGAGAGAGAGAAAAACAGAGACACCCACACAGCCCACAGAGAGAGAGAGAGAGAGAGAGAGAGCGAGAGAGAGAGAGAGAGAGAGAGAGAGAGAAAGAGAGAGAGAGAGAGAGAGAGAGAGAGAGAGAGAGAGAGAGAGAGAGAGAGAGAGAGAGAGAGAGAGAGAGGGAGAGAGAGAGAGAGAGAGAGAGAGAGAGAGAGAGAGACGAGAGGGACTGACAGCTGGCGAGACCGCTGGGCAGAAAGTCTTGGCAGCTCTGGAGACCCTATCGTCCACCCTCAACCTAACCCCCCATACCCAGCCCTAGCCTCACCCCTCCCCTCCCCACCGCAGTCCGTCCGGTCTGTGTTTTTTTATTTTTATCGGGGCATCACTTATCTCCATGACAGAAAGAGATTCAGGAAGAAGAAAAGGGAAACGGAGACCGAGGGGGATGAGGGGGGGGGGGATGAGAGGGTAAAGAGAGGGCCAGGAAGGGATGAGTGCCAGCGCCGTCTCTCCAGCTCCCTCGCTCCATCCATCCTCTTCCTCCTCCTGCCTCGGTTCCACTCGACAGCTGGCGAGGGTTTGCCCCCCCACCCCCCCCCCCCCCCCCCCCTCGCCAAATAAAGAAGTCTCTTGATGGAGGGACACTGAGAGGACACAGTACAGAGCCCCCTCTCTCTCTTTCTTTCTCTCTCAACTCTCCCTTTCACCCTCCCTCCTCTGCCCTCACCTCATCCTCACACACTGGAGGTAGAGCAGGTTGTCTGGTAATCGGATGGTTCCCGGTTCGATTCCTGCTCCTCCCGCCAGCGTGTCGAGGTGTCCTTGAGTAAGACACTTAACCCCCTAACTGCTCCCGATGAGCAGGTTGGCACCTTGCATGGTTGCCTCCGCTGTCTGTATGTGAGTGAATGGGTAAATGTGAGGCATAAGTTGTAAAGCGCTTTGGATAAAATATTATATAAAGGTTATATAAATTGTACCCATTCTCCTCTCTCCCCAGCCTCCTTCTGGGAAGTGATGAAGGGTGTAACAATAGACACATTTTCTGGTTTTCACCAATTCATCAGCAATGGATCAACTTCAGATGGTCACAAATTCAAGTATTTTATGCTTTGATTTCTAGATTAGGGAGACAGATGTCTGTGTTTATAGATATTGACTCAACTACGTAAATCATTTTCCAAGGTAGATTTAGCCTATAAGGGGTAAGTTCAGATGGACCTTATGTCCTATTCATTGATGATTTTATCACAGGGTGGAGTCCTTTGTCAGCACAGTCCATGCTTCATACCGAATACCCAGCTCCTCCTTAGTCAGCCACAAAACGAATGGAAAGTCAGTGGCTACTGTAACAAGCACTTAAACATACTTGCAAACACACTGCTTTGCATTTGGTGCGCTGTGGAGAAGGAGCTTGTACAGACTGAAGCATGGCTTTAACTTTTGACTTTGCATTAGGCTTGCTGCAAACTAGCCAGGGCTGCAGGTATCCAATATGAAGTACAGCATGGACCCTGCTGAGAGAAAGCACAGCAATAGGGCTTGGGGTCCAAAGTCCTGACCCAAAATCCTTAGGTACATTCAATATATTTTCTTTTTTGTTTTGTTGTAATTTAAGCCCAAATCCAGAACCTTTTGCCCACACAACGTTGGGCAAATTATGCCACGTCAATGTGGAAAGCCCTACCCACAGCTGTAAAGGAATGTAAATCACTACCCACTTTCAAAACCACTCTCAAAGAGCACCTACGGGAGGCTGCAATTCGAAACTGGCCCCTGTAAATGTCCTAACCAAAACCCCTCCAATGTACAGTAAATGTCCTAAGCCAATAATACACGAGACCCTCTTCTTGGGACCAAGTAAGGTTTCGTCGATAACCCAATGTACAGTTATCCGTTACCCCCCCCCACGCCGCCTACCCAAATTCAGAATATTAAATCTATTAGGGTATTTCCACTTTTACTTGGACTTTACTTTTAGGTGGATAGGGAAATTGTATACTTTTCCCCCATGACTGGTCTACATTTTCTTCCCTGGCCTTCACGCAGATCACCACACACACACACACACACACACACACACACACACACACACACACACACACACACACACACACACACACACACACACACTGACACACACACACACACACACACACACCTACACACACACACACACACACACACACACACACACACACACTCACACTCACACTCACACTCACACACACACACACACACACACACACACACACACACACACACACACACACACACACCTACACCTACACACACACACACACACACACACACACACACACACACACACACACACACACACACACACACACACACACACACACACACTTCTGACCCCCAGCCATCACTCCAGTCTCAGGTCTCCTTGGACCAGCCTTCCAGACCCGTTTTTAATTTGATTGACTTGGAGTGACAAGCAGCCGGAATGGCCTCCAGGGGTCGATATGTCCAGATTTGGAGCCCATCCCAGATGGACCAAACTGCACTACAAGTTCCTCTGTAGAATGGCTGGTCCGCCGACGTTCCGCTCGGAGCCTCTGGGTTTTCTCTCTTCAGTCTATTTTGATCCCTTCCCAGAAATAGGGCAGAGAAAGAGATAGAAGATGATTTTATTGAGCCATTTACACGAGGCAATTGGAATTTGTCTCTCTGAAAATGACTATCTGCAGTTCCAGTTAGCTTTCTCTACTGCCAAGGAATAACTCACGTCTTTACTGATCATTGTTGATGGAAGAGGGTAATGCAGCAATATTATTTGGGATTGAGAGAAAGAGTATTATTGATCTTACCATTATAGCTAACTATTCATCTTGGCTACGTTTTTATATTTATATATAAATAGTATAATATAATATAAATATTTATGAAAATATTTGTTGGTATGTTTTAAGTTGGCAAGGAGTATTGGTTTAAGGTAAACTAAGGCACATTCTGAACCATACAACATTGTACATTTTGTACTGTTTTCTTATATTATTAATTATACAGGGTTTCCCATTAATTACCTAGACTGTTTGCAGACCCATCGTATATTCTATATTATAGCTATGGAGACAATAGTATGGCTAATTTGAAAGGAAATATGTATACTCAAACAGGGAACAACCTGTTTAGTTCTACATACCTTCGTTCCTGCGCTATCCCATGCTAAAAATGTTCCCGTTTCAAAATAATCCAGTTGTGCGCATGATGGGGTTCAAGTTCAAGTTCAAGTTCTTTAATAGTTGTCATACAGAAGTACAGAATACTTTCATACAAAATGCTTCTTACTGTTACGCTCCAGAGACTGTGCTAGACAAGATAGTATCAAATAACATAATAACATAATATAGCATGAATTTAGAAGAAGAAAATGAGGTCACAGTGTTCGGTATAGACATATGTACAATGTTCTGAGTTACCATATAATATACAATACACAATACTATGCAGTGTACTAATGTACAGTACTATCTAGTGCAAAGCAGAAATGGGATGAGGTATAATTTTAGGTACAATTTACAGTAAGGTGTACGAGTTGTAGTGCAATCCTTCATCCATAAATATAAAGTGTGGGGAGTGGGTGCTACAGTGTGTTTGTTTAAAGTGGGTGTGTGCTATAAAGTGTGTGGAGTGGGTGCTACAGTGTGTTTGTTTAAAGTGGGTGTGTGCGTGTGGATGTGTGTGCTATGTGCGTTTGGTGGTTGTTGTTGTGTAGTGTTCATTCATTGTTCGTTTAGCAGCCTGATGGCCTGGGGATAGAAGCTACTTCTGAGTCTTTCTGTGCTCGCCTTGAGACTCCTGTATCGCTTGCCTGACCGCAGCAGTTCGAAGAGGCAGTTGTTCGGGTGACTGGAGTCTTTAATGATTCTCTTAGCCTTGCCCTTGCAACGCTTGTAGTAAATGTTCTGGAGGGTGGGGAGCCCCCCTCCAATTGTGCGTTCGGCTGAACGTGTCACTCTTTCGGTAAAATAGACGTTACCTTTGTCAGCAGGTCCACCAAAACCCTGTCCACTCTTGCTCCGAAGTGTCTTGGGTCAGAAGGGAACAATAAATAACGTTAGTTGGCCCTGGCCGCGCTGTTAGCGTTACATCCAAACAGCCTGTTTGAAAATACTAGAATCTAACATGGTATGGTAAAAAACGCACCTTATCATCCATCCATGATCGTTTTGTCCTCTTCATAATAATCTCCAATAATTGCCGGTACCATTTAATTAATTAATGGATTGGATTTATATATCGCTCTTCATGACACGCCAGTGACCCCAGAGCGCTTACAGAGTCCATTATTCGTTCATACACAGTTGCCTCTGGAGTGCTCTCCCAGCGGCGACTACTGCGGAGCGTTGAACAGAATACGTTACCTCCTCGGCCAGTTTGACTATAGTATTTTTATGATTTACCAGAAGTGCTGAGTCCAATGTAGTCTGGTGAAAACGCACCTTATCATCCATAAGTGTGATCGTTTTGTCCTCTTCATAATAATATCCAATAGTTTGCGATCGCCATTGCCGGTACCTTTCTACCACTCCTGCTGCCTCTGGAGTGCTCTCAACTCCGGCGGCGACTAATCCTGCCAGCAGTGAGTGAGCAACCCCCAGTAAACTAGCCCAGTTCAAAAGGTAGGCGATACTGCCACCTATCGGGATTCGACCGTCATTTCAGTTCCAATTCACTCAGAGCTACCAGGATCACACCCCAAGTTTGTAAATCCTACAATGAATTTACAATACGAAGCCGTTCGAGAATGCCAAATAAGTACGTAAATCGAGTTACAAAGGAATTCCTTGGTAACTTTCACCTATATTTGTGTTTGTGGGGTGATTCTCTGGAATAGATTGGATGAGGACATTAGTAAAACGTAATACAGTTGAAAATTAAATACAAAAGAGTGATTCTTGAAAGGTACAGTAAAGAGGACGGAGGTTGTAACTATGGAGATGACACTTTGAGTGCCACGGGTCCGGTGCCCCGGAACCCTGTTGCGTGCCAACACCCACTTCAATGATAGAGCTCTCATATTTGCGAACGCAAATTTATATCTTAAATTATGTCTAATATGGCCGTCGCTTATCAATGACTTGTTTGCAGTCAACATTGTCGAAACGGATCGTTTTTTAATCGGTTCATTTCCGTTTTATACCAATTTGAAAAACGCTTGTTTTATGAAAGTTCCAGAAGAAAATAAAGATTCTTTGATAAACGCCCTATACTGGAATACACTGGAATACACAAAACACGTTCTCATTTTTCGGCCTATTTATGAATCGTTTTCAAATAAACGCTAGATTATCGATAGTATATGTGTACTTATGCACGCTATAGAAGCGGGCTGAAAATCGATTCTCTTATTTCCTGATCACACAGACACACAGACACACACATACACACATATGGCACACGCTGATATGTGAAAATAGCTCTGATTATCCCAAGCCTGGTAAAATAGATTCCTTACATCAGATTAGATGTTCTCCAAAAAGATAATTCCAATTCCAAATATCGATCGCGTTTATTGATCCAACGCTGGGTACTGGAAAACACACATTTTCCGCTGTTCTGAGGGTGGGCGATTACTTCGATCGTCTCCGGTTACATGTCTGACAAGTAAAATGTGGAAGCAGGACTTTTTTTTCTCCATGCGTTTCATTCAATCCAATCCAAAGGGGTGCAGTACCATCCGGAGAGACGATAGGGGGCGGTATTTTCCCTGTTAGAGTTCAGACAGATCCCCACTGGTAACGTGAGGCTAGATTGATGAAAAATTTATGGAAATCAATAATAATAAAAAAATAACAATATCTCTCGTAGTTGGCACTGAACGGTTGGCATGAACTCATCGTTGGCACTCAAAGTGTTAAAATACATTATTGGTCTTGTATTTGTTTGTTTGGGTTTTTGTTCTGAATATCTAAATATATTCTAAATATACTTTTATTTATATACTTAATATTCTAAATATACTGGATGGACAGCAGCCTAATAATTGTACAATAACTATTATTCATTAACAGTAATGATTGGTAGATGATTTAGTTGGAAGACATTTGAAGATTTAGTTTATCTTTATCTTTATTACGGATCCCCATTAGTCATCAGATGTACTTGGTTATGGATCTCAGGACTAATGATGATGTGGTTGACTTTTGTGTTTATTGTAATAAGGGGTAGAAAGCAAGTATCTTGCTTCTTCCTATTCCTTTTTTTTCTTTCACAGTAAATAATGTTCACTTTTCATTGTTATTTTCTTTATATAATTATCATTTATTATTTTATATTGTTCAGGAAAAAAGTATTGTAGTGTATAGGTTGCGGTTACCTTGCAATGCACCAAACATTCCACTGAAACATGAAATTCCCTATTCATTCCTGGAGTACTGTAGATAGTTGTATCGTAATTTTTTTTTATGAAACTTCTTTATTTTCATTATAAGCATTAAGTTAATGACCTGTACCATCTTCCATTCCTGCTTGAACAGGGAACTGTGGAGGAGCTGTTTAAATCCTACCACACACAAACATGACAAATAGATTTTTGTCAAAATGTGACGGATTCACATTAACACATGAACTGCCACGCAGTTTGCCCCTCTCATACCACTCTCTGCCACCACTCTAAGCCTATGGAGATGTTCACCTTCTTGGCAGGGCTATAACTTTTTTAATTGTATTGCTAAATTGACATTACTATGGCCCATTCAACATCGATTATCTATCGTTCAGGATGTAGGAACGTTATACTTTTTCATTAATAGATTCATATGAAAATACCGTCTAGAATATAAATATGTTTTTATCGTTTTCTGCAGTAATTCCTAGAACGCTAGTTATAGGCCTAAACGCATAATATAGATTATTGCAGTTTATTCGTGATACACGCTATATAAAAAAAAATCCAACTGAATACGATCCTAAACGTTATGACTCATCATGTGCGGATGAACGGGGGGGGGGGGGGGTCATTTATAATTCCGTGATCGTCAGTAAATGCTTTATGTAGTATGGGTGATATATTGATCAGAGCAGTTTGCATTAATAATAATAAACAATCACGCTGAAAGTAACGTTACTGTCCTCTTACCGTTCGCCGATGAGACTGGAGGAAAAAGATCCCACTTATTTGACGTAGATCGACTAGATCCATTTCCGGTTTGTATGGCGAAATAAACGCCCAAATCATATCGATTATTGAGTTATGGCAGCGATCCATATACACGGATGTGTGTCTAGAGTCCCGCAACAATATGTGACCGGGGACGCATTTCCCTGATGCACGGAGATCACCAGAGATCCATTTCCAGTTGTAACTCGCCCGATCATCCACCAGGCGGCAGTATTGAAGCATTGCACGGTTGTGCAGGCTCCCACTGTATCAGCAGAGGCTGGGTGAGGGAATTATGAATACCATGGCGAAAAAATGAAATATGATCTCAATAACGTCGTACGCCGTGGAATGGCGGAATTCGCATGACCTTGAAACCCGTCGTAAGCCGTTTTTGGCGGTGGATGTGTTAAGATCAGGCTGAACATTAGGAATAACAACAGGAATAAAGCAGGCTGTTGCACCAACTGAAAATGGGTCAAATGGGTGCTGAAAATCAAATACCCATAGATGAATGTGATTTGATTACCTGTATCTGGAGGATGGGTCTGTAGGTTCTTCGGTGGAGTAAACACGTTAGTCACTCATTTTCACTCTGTGCATTTTTAATTGCATTGCTCTCGAACTGAAAGCGGTGATGAACTCCCAGATACCACAACGCTAAATAATATATTCAAAAAAGTACTCAGATGTTGATTGTCAGTGGGGAGAAAGAAAAAAGAAAAAAAAAGAAAAAATCCCCTCAAATCTAAATAATATAAAAGAAGCGCAGAAAAAAGTGTATTCAAATGTTTTGATGCCCTTTCTATAACTGTTCAACTATGACAATATAAGCCAGGCATTGCATACATCAACATTGTTCTTTTAATTAATTGATTTATTTAAAATTTGCTGTGCATGTACAGTATGCTATTTTTCAGCAATGCCTTCCTTCACACTCATACGGTTCCACACATTCACACCTGAGAGCTTCCCAGTACAACCCTACTCTCCTGCTGTCACTCACACCTGATAGCTGAGCACACCCCTAGTCGAGAAGATAAGGAGGGTGCTTGGCCTTCCTCTCCCCCGGTCCTCTCCAGCAACCCCCCCCCCCGGACTTGCCCCCCCCCACAAACCTAGTCTTCTACTGTCATTCTAAACTCAACTGTTCCCCATTTTTCTCGGGAACCCCCTCAAGGACCCTTGGGGGTCCCCGGTCCCCACATTGATAACCACTAAACTAGAGCATTAGAACCAGCAAGAGAATGTGGCCAGAACATTGACCCAGAATAAAAGTTGCTTCTCCTAAAATACATCCAGAGTTGAAACAGTTAATATAAAAAGTGAGAGAACTTGCACTTGAGAAAGTGAGAAAAAAATTTCCTAAGTGTCTGACTAAGAGGTACTTTGCCGTGGAGAGCCTCAGCAGGGACAGGCAGGCAGGTCGTCAAGCAATTTGATGTAATAGCACTGGCCCTTGAGGTGAGCTAGAACGTCAACCCTTTGACAGCGCTGCCGCTCAGCAGGGTTTGACGCCAAATGGTTGACACAACAAAATGGAGGTCAACAAGGGGTACGGGACAGTTTGACCTCCTTTGCCTACTTAAGAATAGAGTCTTTTGAGAGCAGCTTTTATTTGAAGACAACTGGTGCCACGGTTGCGGTTGTGACTTCCAGCACCTGTTCCTGCTCCGGTTTCTCTCTCTCCCTAGTACCTCTCCCTCCTGCAGATGTCCCCGGTGTCTCCCTGCCTGTGGTGATGTGTCCCGGCTGCCCCGGCTGTGTCCCGTCTGCCCCGGCTGTGTCCCGTCTGCCCCGGCTGTGTCTCGTCTGCCCCGGCTGTGTCTCGTCTGCCCCGGCTGTGTCGCGTCTGCCCCGGCTGTCCCCCGCTGCTCGTTGCACAGCCACCACCCAGCCACCCGCCCGCCTGCACCCCGGGAAACCTCACTTATACCTCCTCCAGCCATCTCCCAGCATTTGGCTGAGCCAGTGCAGTCGGGTGGGGCGGGTCTCTCTCCTGACGAGCGATGGCAGAGGATTCCACAGAGGTGCTGTCGGTGCTGCTGCCCCTCCCCTGCCTGGTCGACCTTGTGGGAGGTCGGGAGCCGTCCCTCGAGGGGGGGTCCTGTCACGGTTGTGACTTCCAGCACCTGTTCCTGCTCCTGTTTCTCTCTCTCTCTCTCCTTAGTGCCTCTCCCTCTCCTCCTGTGTTTCCACCCAGGGCCAGCAGATGTCCCCAGTGTTTCCCCACGTGTGGTGTGTCTCGTCTGCCCCAGCTGTCCCTCGTTGCTCATTATTTCCCCCTTGTATATCTAAAGGGACACTTCCAATGCTGATTTAGTTGGCACATAATCACACACATCCAACTCTAAACAGTTGCACACAAATT
Organism: Notolepis coatsorum; assembly: GCF_963971535.1. Lineage (NCBI taxonomy): Eukaryota > Metazoa > Chordata > Actinopteri > Aulopiformes > Paralepididae > Notolepis > Notolepis coatsorum. Next base: position 34,697,440 of record NC_140170.1, on the reverse strand, counting down.
CATTTAGTTTGACAGTTATTGAGAGAAAATTAGTTTGAATATGGCCACCAGTGATGTCATCATGGGCATTTAATCCTTGTGTTGTGTTAATTACAACACAATGACATTTTGTGAAGATAAAGATTTTGCAATACCTTGTCTTATAGGGACTGCTATACCTTATCATTTCATGGTGCTGTAATTAACACAACACAAGCGTTCAATGTCCCAGATGACATCACTGGTGGCCATATTCAAACTCCTTTACTCTCAATAACTGTCAAACAAAATGAATGTGTGCAAAACTTTTTTTTTCTTTCTTTGGATGTGTACGAGATGTATTTCCTGTTTAGCACTAGTTGTTTCTCTGTTAAAAGCGTTTAGGTTAGTCAACTACAACTGTCAACCTTCTTCTTCTGAGTCTTCAGGTTTTTCTTCCAGTGTTGTGTTACTTTTGCACCTTCAACCTGCCTCTGCCTCCAAACAAGAAAGCCATTACAGCCACGGTGATAACAACAAGGGGTATTTGGGCAGCAGAGGCCAATCCACACAAACAAATTGCTTTTCAGCCCTTGGCCCAAAGTTTAGTGGCAGGGGTTCCCATTCTAACTGCCCCTGCTGGAAGCTACTCTGTCTCATACAGGGAGATGGCCTCAAGCACTTTCTACCTTTCACCAAGAACCTAAAGGGATATTTCACTTACAGTAAGTAGAAATTTCAGCAGTCTTACCTCCATGTAAGTGCATCTAGGAGTAAGCACATATTGATGACTTTACATCGGTTGACAGCGGCCATACTGTATATCCGATCTGGCCAGTTTCAAGACGGTGTGTGTGCTCCTTGTCTGACACCTCTGGTGTTGATAAGACAACAATTGAAGAAACCTTAGGGAAGAACTGTTTTGCATTAAACACAAAATGGTGGCAATTCTGTATAGCAGAGCACATTCAGCTGGTGTATTTTGTGTCAGTTGGACCCAAGGTGTGGAAGTTATGACCTGATTTGTTATTATAGCACCACCATCTGGACAAAATGGGTGCACCGCCTTGCTTGGGTAGTGAGGAGCCATCCCTCTTGCCAAAGGTGGTTGCTCTGGGACTTGTGGTTTATGAGCTGCACATGTGTTAAGTGGAGAAAGTACAAGAGGGTTCCAGCGCCTTCTGTCCATATATACATTTACATTACATGCAGAACTGGTAACATAAGTTACATTATATAGATGCTGATTGGCGCAGTGGGCAAGGTGCTCGCCTCTAACGCAGGAGACGCTGGGTTCGAGCCCAGCTCTCGGCGTTGCTACCGGTCGTTCATACTAACACAATTGGCAAGTGTTAGAGGGTGGGAAAGCCGGTGGGTGGGGATTTGACGTTGTGGACAGCGACTCCTACAGGTCGGTTTGGTGACGCCGGTGCGGTGGAAGCAGGAAATAGCGGGGTCAGCGTGAGCCTCCCATGCGTTACTCCTCGCCACTGAGAGTTCGAGCTGCTGCGGTGAAAAGATGCGACAGGCTGCCTCCTCGTGTACCGGAGGGGACACGTGATGCAAGGCTTCTATCCTCACTACAACCGACCTGTGGGAGGCATAGTCTAGCAACGATCAAGACAGGGGAGGGAAGAATTGGATATACGAAATTGGGATGGGAGAAAAATGGGGAGTAAAAGTGGATAAAAAAAAATTAAAGTTACATTATATATAACGTACAGTCATCTCATTACAAAACAGTTGCTGTAAAGAAAACATGATAGGTTAATCAGATTACACATACTTACAAAAACAAACAAAAGATAGGAAAAACACCCATTGTGAGACCATGGTCAAAAAACTGAATTTGAAATCTTTTGAAATAGCGGTATGTTATGGCCAGATATGATGATAACAGCACTATTGAAATTGTAGTTCATTTATAATCAAATCTAATTGGAAAATATAGTAGATATGTACAGTAGATAGTCTATAGATGTTCAAGGCAAATAAATCCAGACGTAGTTGAAAGTAATCAGATTATGTTGCCGAGTTGGTGTACTCCAACCGATTATCTTATTGATAACTATTTTAATCCATGGGCGATCGAGCCTTCTGCTCGGCCGCGCCCAGACTATGGAATGCTCTCCCCAACCACCTGAGAGCACCACAAACTGTTAATACTTTTAAACGTGGACTCAAGACCTACCTTTTTAGAAAGGCCTTTTATTAGTTTTTATGTCTTATTCATATGTTGTTCTGCTATGTGTTCTTCTTTCTTATATAACCATTTGTATTCTATTCTTTTTAACTCTGTAGCACTCTGAGACTCTCAGGAATGTAGGGTGCGTTATAAATTAAATGTATTATTATTATTATTATTATTATTATTAATCAGTCAAATTCGTAAAAAATTATTAATTTAAACAAGCCTTCCCTACCCTGTGTGTGCATGTGTGTGTTGAAGAGAGGGGTATCTTTAAAGAGCAGTCCTCAACTCAACACATATCCAATATAGGTTATTTCGAGGTAATTAATTAACTAAGTAATTATACTCTTGCTTGTTCAGTTTGTTGTTCAGAGAAGATTAGCCGCACTGAAAGATCCCCGGTTGCACGTCGTTCCATATTTCACACGTTGGGTTTGCGCCTCGTTAAGCAACTGAACATTACAGCCACTGGAAGAATTTCTAATTAAATGATGAAAATGTATTTCTCTCCCCATCCATTTATCATGCCGAGCCATGCGTACTCTTGAGTCGGCGGGAAAAAGGCTTGAGTGCTGCGCTAAAGTAAATGTTTGAGTCAGTTATTCCCATTTGGTCTGCCACGCCCCACCCCTCTCTCCGCCATTTCCGTGATACTATCTCAATTAGCCACCGCAATGGCCGTCAATGGAAATTCCTTATTGGCCAAAACAATGGCGACCGCGGTCTCCCCGGGTCATTGTAAATATGGACGCAGAGCAGACAGAACGCCCCGGCGGAGGCGTACATTGCCTTCCCATCGCGTCTCATTATTGTTGGAATGAATTGATCTCTCTTTGTGAATTTCCTCTGCTCACAGCGGTTTGGCGTAGCGCCAGATGGAACGCTGGTACTGTGCTTTCAGACTGCAGACCCTATAGATTTACACATACACACACATATAGACACACAATCACACACAAACATAAATGGAGGGAGTTTGTTGGGGATGGCTTTGTTTCCACATTGTGACATTAGTCAGGGTGGGACATGGACGTTGTCACGTCGCTAACGTCCACATTGTGACATTAGTCAGGGTGGGACATGGATGTTGTCACATCTCTAACGTCCACATTGTGACATTAGTCAGGGTGGGACATGGTAAAGGTGGGTGGGGGTGGGTATTGTGATGGGTGGGAGATGAAAGAAGGAACAGTCCTTTTTATAATTGACTGTATTAATTTGTTTACCTGTTCTGTATCTGTAAACATTCATGTGATACTGTTTGCCTTCTGCCCACATCAATAAAATAAAATGTGATCACAACTGGAAAAACATGTAGTTGCTTTATGAGGAACCCACAGTGGGCTCTGGAAGACTTCTGTCTGGCATTCAGCTCAGTCTAGCAGGTGCCAACCTTCTCAGTTTCACACGTTCTCTACCGCGAAAAGTTGCACGAAATCCAATCAAAAGAGCTGCATTATGCCGTGTCCTTGGGTGGAAGTGCAGGGCACCCTGGATTTTCCACTGACAATAGACACCAACCTGAATTGCGTTCTACGTGTTCACTGTAGTCCTGTCTTTTCTGTTAATATTCAGATACCGTGAAGAAGCGAAGAGTAAAACGCCTGGGCAAGACCACAGACCACAGGACCATATTCGCGTTCAGAAGGTAGGCAATGTCAACAAACTGAAAGGATATAATGTATTAATAGTGTTGTGGCTAAGCAGTACGCATGCAGCCCGTAACTCTTAGGGACAGTGAAACATGTTTTGTTGTTTTGTTCTGTACTCCAGCACTTTGGATTTGAAATGGAACAGATTACTATCAGTGAACCATGTAGGAAATGTAGAAATCAAACAGGGACTGAAATTGCATCTATCTGTACTTCCACTTGTGTTTCACTCATGAATCTATATGGACCGCACTGTATGATGTTTCCTGATTTATTTGTTCTGGTTTCTGAATGTTTTCCTCTGTGTTTCTGGTAGGGATGTCCGATATTATCGGCCGACCGATATTATCGGCCGATATCGGCAGTAAAATGTGATATCGGAAAATATCGGTATTGGTAAAAAAAAAAAATTTTATTTTTTTTTTTTACATTTATTTAACCTTTATTTACCCAGGCAAGCAAGTAAGAACCAATTCTTATTTTATTTATTGTCAAAAGTATGCATGTTGGTTTAATTCAACAACAAGAGATATGTAATGTTAATTTTTACTTTTTTAATGATCATATTTTGCACAGATAATGCTTACATTTAGAAAGCCTTTTGAATGCATCCAGTGAAATTATTAGTTACATGAAATTATTCAGTTTTTTTGGGGGGAAACCCTGCATATATCGGTATCGGTTGATATCGGTATCGGAAATTAAGAGTTGGACAATATCGGAATATCGGTATCGGTAAAAAAGCCAATATCGAGCATCCATAGTTTCTGGTGATGCTGGGCCCACCGTAGCGACGGGAGAACTTCATCTGATACTCGGGCCGCATAAAGTTAGTCAAAAGTGCCTATGGCGTGAATGGAGAACAATGCGAGGGTAGTTGCAGGAAAGTCTATGATCACCTCCCTCATTTGCATAAGTGTTAAGAGTTCCCGCCTCATCGCCTCGTGCAAAAAACACGTTCCCACTCGAGGGCATGCCCAGAGATGTGGTGGATCTCCCTCTCTCTCTCTCTCTCTCTCTCTCTCTCTCTCTCTCTCTCTCTCTCTCTCTCTCTCTCTCTCTCTCTCTCTCTCTCTCTCTCTCTCTCTCTCTCTCTCTCTCTCTCTCTCTCTCACTCTCACTCTCTCTCACACTCATTGTTAGAATTGAATATCCTAAGGAGGTTTATATTTTAATATAATATATATCATATAATAAGCTTGCAACAACATGAATGCCCATGGGAGCCTTCAGTGTTTGAGATTGTGGCTGAACTCGGGTTGTACACGAATTAAAAGCCCCCTCGGCAAGTGGTCCCATGAGGCCAGAAACGTCCTGTGACCGAGTGCATGAACTTTTTCATTCATTCATTCAATGAATCAGTCATCTTGTTCTGAAGGTCCAGATTAACACTGAAAGTCTGCGTTTATTAATTTGTATAACTTATATATTGTTTATATATATAAGATATATATCTTTACGTCATCTGTTTGCCTAACAGTACTTATCATTCGCCTTATTGTATATGTCCCATTCTTAACGCCATAGGCGCCAGGCGCGCGCCCCCTCTAGACATGTTTCAGAACATGTTCAGACATGCCCGGACAATCGAGAGAGCGCATTGATCTGTACAGGTGAACAGGCTGAGTCCACAGGGAACTAATATAGAGTATGTGGGGAGAAGACGTGCAGCAGCAGCATTAACAGGAAAACTAACAGAGCGAGAGAGAAGACGTCTGGTGCAGTTGTACACAGACCGAGAGCAGTGTATCGTTATAGAGAGCCGTATGGCTAATTAGATACCACTATAATATTATCAAGCCATTATTGGCACAGTATAGTGACTTGTGTAAGCGAAGTAACGTGGAGAGACTTATAGTTAAACCCAGCAACGTTCTGGACATAACTACTCATTGGAGACCGCCTGCGGGTTTAGCTTCCAGTACAGACGGAGCTAACTAGCTATCATCTATGCCAACGGGCTTTTGGATTAATAGCTATTAACCCTGCCATCGGGCGCTAGGAATACAAGGACCGGTTCCGTACGAGACCCCTTCTCCCAGCGACGACAGGATTATCCCACCAGTCTACAGTTTCTATGGAGCCGGAGCTCTAGAGAGAGCCACCGTCTCCAGCCACCATCTTGCTTTTCCCTGTGCCGCCTCGCTTCGTCTCACTCCATTCAGAGCTCCACCGGTCGAGTATCCGTAGTATAGGAACTATCGTTACCGCTGACTTTGTTGCACTGACATTCTATTATTAAAATAGAACCGTGATATATACTATGTATGTTGCTATGACTATTAAAATGCTTGTTCTACTTGTATCCCTGTCCCCGCGCCGTTAATAGAGTGTCCGCCATTTTGTGTACTTATACTGTCTGGCCATTAACATATTCTTTAGTAGTGGTTTAATCTAACATATCTCAATACAGTCAGGGTTGTGTAGCCCCTTAGCTACAATTGGTCCTTCGAGCCGGATGGGTATCAGTAATAATAATAATATTAGTGATAATATGGTCAGCGGCGGACACTCTCCAATCGGCTCTCCCCCATTAGAGCGCCCTAGGCGCCAGCGTCAGCCCCCTCCCCACTTGGAGAGCTACGCTGTAGAGTTACCCCCTAGCTTATCTACGAGGACGTTAAGCAAGGATAACATTAGTAGCTCAAGTATGCCCAACCTTATCGACCTGTCAACCACAGAAGTAGAGACCCAAGCTAGTTTAAGTGAAACTGACTTAGCTTACGGGGGGGACAAGCGGGGCATGACTTGACTATACCCATAGGACGGCGCGCCCCCGAGATGGACCTCGGAGCGCACAAAAGTAAAGAACGCCGCGCCCCCGAGATGGACCTCGGAGCGCAAGAAGGTAAAGAATGCGCCCCCGAGATGGACCTCGGAGCGCACCAGAGTGAAGAGCACCGCGCCCTCGAGATGGACCTCGGAGCGCGGGAGAAGACAAAGTACAGCGCCTCCGAGATGGACCTCGGAGCGCGTGAGGAGACCAGGTCATCGCCAAGCCCTGCCAACTCCAAATCACCATCATCAGCGTCATCCCCAATCGAGGCCGACCAGAGGCTAGCGCAAGTCCTGATCGCCACGATAACCGCTTCGGCGGAAAGGGATCGCCTCCAGGCGCAACGAGAAAGTGAGCGTGAACATTTCAGAGTGGAAGAGAGACGCCTCCAGGTGCAACGAGAGAGTGAAAGCGAACACCTCAGACTGGAAGAGAGGCGCCTCCAGGCTGACGCCACGGCGCAACGAGAGAGTGAGCGCGAACATCTCAGACTGGAAGAGAGGCGCCTCCAGGCTGGAGAAAACATGGAGCGAAACCGCGCCAATGCGCAGCGCGAGGCAGAACGAGACCACCTACAAGCACAAATGATGGAGCAAGCGCTCCAGAAGGTGACACCCCACTCTTCCACCCGGAGCTCCCGGAGATCATCACGACAAGGGTCGAGGGCACCCTCCCCTCCCCGATAAAGATACACAGGACCCCGCCTACGGGAAGAACCTGCTTACGTTGCAGAGCAGCTAGCCGAGCAACTACCAAGCCTGACGGAGGACGAGGGAGGACAGAAAGCCCACCCGCACTACTCCATCTCAGACCAGGAGGCTCAGTGCAGCCCCGGTCTCAGTCCCGACACGCTGCGTTATGAACCCCCAACACGTCCCAGTGGGGAGTTCGAGCACCAGACGGCACCAAGGAATAGTGCCTGGGAACCCAGCCCCTGGTTCCCGCCCAGCACGAACCAGCGACCCAACGTACAGGGGGACTCGCCACGGATGCCTCTCCCCCCCATGTGCGTCAGTGTCACAGCCATCCATGGCACCCTACATTGGGACACCCACATTCCCAGACTTCACAAGAGAAGACCGAGCGCAGTACACCGAGCTGCGTATGTGCCTAGAGACAATCATGTCAGGAGTACAAGACGAGTCATACAAGTACGCCATTCTCCTTAAGCATCTCAAGGTAACTAGAGCTCACAACATTGCACTGGCATACTCCAATTCACGGACTCCCTACTCTGACACCCTGGCGGCCCTCGACGCACGTTACGGACACACATGGGACTATGTCATTCAGGAGATACGTGAGATCGAACGTCTCCCCCCGGCTAGAGACAACCGAGCCCTGGACGACCTATCCGTCAATGTACAGTCCCTAGTAGGGATGCTCGGGTCCCAACGAGAACGGGGGATGTACGAGTTGTACGCCAACTCCAACGTGGAGCGCATATTGGAGAAGCTCCCCCCATTCCGCCAAGAACGCTTTCGGCGGCAACGAAACTACCGTGACCCGAATGGCCCAGAACAGTCACTGCTGGACCTTGCTGACTTCCTAGCCAGGGAGGTTAGCAGCCTAAGAATCGACACCTTCGCATGGGGTGGCTCGAACTCTAAAGAGGGACCGAGGAGGGCTAAAGACCACCAAAGCAGGCCCATCACAGTGATGCACCAGGCCGAGTCGGTGTCACGACAAAAGAGTCACAACCCCCCCGCCAAGGGAAAATGGAAGATCGCATGTCAATACTGCGACAACGAACACTGGCTGTCACAGTGCGATGCATTCAAGAAACTGACCACCGTCGAAGTAAGTCAGTGGATTAAAGCTAACCGCCGCTGCTTCCGCTGCGCGCGCGGCCACATGGCAGCAGAATGCCGCCTTAAGAAGAAATGTGGCAAGTGTGACGGCGCTCACCTCGAAGTGCTGCACGAGAGCAACAAGCGAAACCCAGCTCCACAAAGCAACTCGAGAACAGAAGTACTCTACATTGACCCCGCGAAGAGTGGGAGCTCCAGAGTGCTCCTCAAGGTGGTACGAGTACTCCTCAGTCACGGGGACAAGGTACTCGACACCTACGCCATCCTCGATGACGGGTCGGAGAAGACACTCCTCCTCGCCTCCGCCGTGACCCAGTTGGACTTGCAGGGTCCAGAGGAGACCATGACTTTCCATACCATTCGTCGAGACTTAAAGACAATCAAAGGTGAAAACATCTCGTTCACCATTGCAGCGATCGACCAGCCTGAGAAGCGGTACAGCATCAGCAAGGCGTTCACGAGCTACGACATAGGTTTGTCACGCTACGATTACCCCATCCCACAGTTGAGGGAAAAGTACGACCACCTACGCCAACTGCCCATACCGCTCATCAGCGGCGCTACACCGACCCTACTCATTGGCTCCGACCACGCGGACCTCATTGTCCCAACTGATGCGGTCCACATCGGACCCAGAGGATGCCCAGCCGCAGTTAAGACCCGACTGGGATGGACGCTCCAGGGCCCCCTCTCCAGGCCTTCCAGCCGACCAACGTCCACACGCTGCCTTTACACCAAGGTGAGCGACACAGACAATACTCTCCTACAGCACGTTGAGAGGCTATGGACACTAGACTCGCTGCCATTCAAGAACGAACGCAAGATGATTCGATCCAAAGAGGACAAGTATGCCATAGCTCTACTCGAGCAGAAGACTACGAGGGTCGAGGTCGATGGAGTGCTAAGATACGCAACCCCACTCTTGAGGCGGGAAGGGATGCCCACTCTGCATATGCCTAAGGGAGCGACGCACCACTACCTACAGAGCACTGAGCGGCGCCTCGCCAAGGATCCCCCCCAAGCAACAATCTATCCCACCGAGATCGAGAAACTGGTAACGGCCGGCCACATAAAGAAAATCGATGACCACGAGGCAGAAGAGACGACAGAGTCATGGTACGTGCCCCACCACAAGGTCACCCACAACGGAAAGAACCGCATCGTGTTCAATTGCAGTTATCAGATTGGACAGCAGAATCTGAATAACCTACTCCTGCCCGGCCCGACACTCGGACCCTCCCTCCTCGGCGCCCTGATACGCTTTCGTCAGGACAAAGTGGCCATCAGCGGCGACATCAAGGGGATGTTCCTACAAGTTCGACTGATGGAGGAAGACAAGCCTTTACTGAGGTTTCTGTGGAGGGAGAGGCTCGACGACGAACAACCCTCGATATACCAATGGAAGGTACTCCCATTCGGCACCACCTGCAGCCCGTGCTGCGCCACGTTCGCGTTACAGGGTTCGGGGTGGCCGAAGACCCCGGAGCCGACGATGATGTCCGACACAGCGTTGAACGAAGTTTCTACGTGGACAACTGTCTACAGAGCGTATCCACGCCAGAAGAAGCAGAGAGCATCCTACTGAAGCTACGGGCTTCGTTAGCCAAAGGTGGATTCGACCTCCGACAGTGGGCCAGTAGCGACCCTCAAGTTCTCCGGCACCTCCCTCCAGAGACCAAGGCCGCGAGCAGCGAGACCTGGATGGTGCACACCCCAGGCGAAGCGCAAGAGATGACCCTGGGCCTCGTCTGGCGCTTCAAGACGCACTCGCTTCACTACCGACACACACTTCTGAGGACGGATCAGGAGACGTCCACGACTAGACTGACCACTCGGCGGAGTGTGTACCGAACACTCGCCAGCCAGTACCACCCAATAATAATAATAATAGATCAAATTTATATAGCGCCTTTCATAGAACCCAAGGTCGCTTTACAATCAGGGCAAAAAATAGGGCAAGGAAAATAGGGGGGGGGGAGAGGGGATGAGGGAAAGTAGGGGATAATGGACCTAATTTAATCTAAAACGAACTGATGGGGAAAGCCTTGGTGAAAAGGTATGTTTTTAGAGCGGATTTGAAGGTGTCCAGGGTTGGGGCGTTGCGGATTTCGGGGGGGAGAGAGTTCCAGAGGGCAGGGGACGCCACACTGAAGGCTCTGTCCCCAAAAGTCCGTAACCTGGTGCGAGGGATGGAGAGGAGACCTAGATCAGAGGATCGTAGGTTCCGGGATGGAGTGTACTGCACAGTACTACACCACCCGGGCGAAGATGCTGATGAGAGAACTGTGGGCCAAGGAGCAGGGCTGGGATGACCCCATACCCAAGCACCTAGCTACCACATGGAGAGAGTGGGAGGATGAACTTGTCTTACTCCGCGAGGTGGCCATCCCGCGGAGTTACTCCCCCCCTACCGTGCGACTGGAGAAGTGTCAGACAGACTTGCAAGTCTTCAGCGACGCCTCAGAAGTGGCATACGGATCATCGGCCTACCTGAGGGCTTGAGAAAAGGGAGTTCTGAACTCCAAGCCCCTCGGCTACGTTCCAAGCGACGTAGCTGACATCGAACCCATCACGCCAAACTACCTCATGATGGGGCGGCTGGACCCTGCCCTTCCTCAGACGGTGTACAGACAGGACGAGATGAACGGACGGAGGATGTGGAGACACAGCCAAGTACTGGCCGACCAGTTTTGGGCCCGCTTCCTCCTACACTACTTGCCCTCCCTTCAAGCCCGTCAGAAATGGGTGAAAGACAGGGACAACCTGACCGTGGGGACCGACGTGATGATCATAGACCAGTCACTACCCCGAGCTACGTGGCCAGCCGGCCGTGTGAGCAGAGTGATTAATGGTTCAGATGGGAAGGTCAGAGCGGCAGAAGTCATCGTCCAAGGGCGGACTTATACCAGACCAGTAGCTAAGTTGAAAGAGCATCCTGCGTTCCCTGACCCCCCTGACGACGACGATAACCCACTGACTTTATAGATTATTCCAACTCCCCACAGCCCGCCAGGAGAAGTTGACTTGACTCTTAATATTAATCTGTGCCCCACATTTTATTTACTAATTAGGTTCGGACTAATTAGGGGGCGGCTGTTCTGAAGGTCCAGATTAACACTGAAAGTCTGCGTTTATTAATTTGTATAATTTATATATTGTTTATATATATCTTTACGTCATCTGTTTGCCTAACAGTATTTATCATTCGCCTTATTGTATATGTCCCATTCTTAACGCCGTAGGCGCCAGGCGCGCGCCCCCTCTAGACATGTTTCAGAACATGTTCAGACATGCCCGGACAATCGAGAGAGCGCATTGATCTGTACAGGTGAACAGGCTGAGTCCACAGGGAACTAATATAGAGTATGTGGGGAGAAGACGTGCAGCAGCAGCATTAACAGGAAAACTAACAGAGCGAGAGAGAAGACGTCTGGTGCAGTTGTACACAGACCGAGAGCAGTGTATCATTATAGAGAGCCGTATGGCTAATTAGATACCACTATAATATTGTCGAGCCATTATTGGCACAGTATAGTGACTTGTGTAAGCGAAGTAACGTGGAGAGACTTATAGTTAAACCCAGCGACGTTCTGGACATAACTACTCATTGGAGACCGCCTGCGGGTTAGCTTCCAGTACAGACGGAGCTAACTAGCTATCATCTATGCCAACGGGCTTTTGGATTAATAGCTATTAACCCTGCCATCGGGCGCTAGGAATACAAGGACCGGTTCCGTACGAGACCCCTTCTCCCAGCGACGACAGGATTATCCCACCAGTCTACAGTTTCTCTGGAGCCGGAGCTCTAGAGAGAACCACCGTCTCCAGCCACCATCTTGCTTTTCCCTGTGCCGCCTCGCTTCGTCTCACTCCATTCAGAGCTCCACCGGTCGAGTATCCGTAGTATAGGAACTATCGTTACCGCTGACTTTGTTGCACTGACATTCTATTATTAAAAGAGAACCGTGATATATACTATGTATGTTGCTATGACTATTAAAATGCTTGTTCTACTTGTATCCCTGTCCCCGCGCCGTTAATAGAGTGTCCGCCATTTTGTGTACTTATACTGTCTGGCCATTAACATATTCTTTAGTAGTAGTTTAATCTAACATATCTCAATACAGTCAGGGTTGTGTAGCCCCTTAGCTACACATCTCATTACAAAACAGTTGCTGTAAAGAAAACATGTTAGGTTAATCAGATTACACATACTTACAAAAACAAACAAAAGAAAGGAAAAAGACCATGGTCAAAAAACTGAATTTGAAATCTTTTGAAATAGCGGTATGTTATGGCCAGAGATGATGATAACAGCACTATTGAAATCGTAGTTCATTTATAATCAAATCTAATTGGAAAATATAGTAGATATGTACAGTAGATAGTCTATAGATGTTCAAGGCAAATCAATCCAGACGTAGTTGAAAGTAATCAGATTATGTTGCCGAGTTGGTGTACTCCAACCGATTATCTTATTGATAACTATTTTAATCCATTGGCGATTGAGCCTTCTGCTCGGCCGCGCCCAGACTATGGAAGGCTCCCCCCAACCACCTGAGAGCACCACAAACTGTTAATACTTTTAAATGTGGACTCAAGACCTACCTTTTTAGAAAGGCCTTTTATTAGTTTTTATGTCTTATTCATATGTTGTTCTGCTATGTGTTCTTCTTTCTTATATATCCATTTGTATTCTATTCTTTTTAACTCTGTAGCACTCTGAGACTCTCAGGAATGTAGGGTGCGTTATAAATTAAATGTATTATTATTATTATTATTATTATTATTATTATTATTATTATTATTATTATTATTATTATTATTATTATTATTATTATTATTATTATTGTTATTGTTTATTATTATTATTATTATTATTATTATTATTATTATTATTATTATTATTATTATTATTATTATTATTATTATTATTATTATTATTATTATTATTATTATTATTATTATTATTATCATTATTAATGAGTCAAATTCTTTTAAAAAAATATTTTTAAACAAGCCTTCCCTACCCTGTGTGTGCATGTGTGTGTTGAAGAGAGGGGTATCTTTAAAGAGCAGTCCTCAACTCAACACATATAGGTTATTTCGAGGTAATTAATTAACTAAGTAATTATACTCTTGCTTGTTCAGTTTGTTGTTCAGAGAAGATTAGCCGCACTCATTGTCAATTGACACCATAAACAGTCCCTTCAAAATGGCTTAAAGAAATAATTTTTTCATCAATACGTTCTCATTTTATAGCGTCTTGAATATAAGCGTTATAAGGGATTTGGTCTAGTATATTTCCTGGAAGGCAAGATACAGGCCGCTAAGCTACTAACGTTAAATCCAGTGGCATTTCGGCTATACAGAAGCTACAGTTAAAACTCAAACTGCATATGATCGGTATGATGGTCCACCATGGATGCATGAAAGGGGGGGGGGGACGTAGTTTCTGATTATTGATTACCAATAACCGCGTTAGCCTCAGTAGCCACATTCGCTGATCGGGTGGATGGCTATCATAACAAAGCCTGATCAGCATGTAATTTACGTGAAAAAGATCTTACCGTGGGCCGGTTGGATCCCCCAAAGGATTTCCCAGTTATCGATCGCCATCTGGTAGATCGATATGTCCATTGGCTGATCATATATTCCTTTACTGCACACTGAAATCCGCATCCCAAAACATATTCCAAGCTACAGGCTATAGGCATAGCTTCATGTTAGCAGAAAACTACATTGGAGATCCAGAAAAAACAAGACAACTTCTGCCACCGGGAACACTGCATTATGGAGATAGCGCCCCTAAGAGGATCTGGCCGGCAGTGGCGGCTGCTGGATGCTTCGCCACTAGGGGCGCTATACCAAACATTTTGCAAACATGTACAAGGCACGCATTGGCGAATATTATCACCATTGCCATCGATCAATATATATCACAGTCAGTCAAATGCAATCACGTTTCCAATAGCCCAACACAAACACGCACAGCTCTCTCTCTCTCTCTCTCTCTCTCTCTCTCTCGCTCTCTCTCTCTCTCCCTCTCTCTCCCTCTCTCTCCCTCTCTCTCTCTCTCCCTCTCTCTCTCTCTCTCTCTCTCTCTCAGATCGATTCAATAAGAAACACATGTGTATATATTGTCATTTTAAACAAGTTACCATTCATTGTCTGAGTGGTTATGCTCTACCCGCGGCGAAATTAGAGAGAGAGAGAGAGAGAGAGAGAGAGAGAGAGAGAGAGAGAGAGAGAGAGAGAGAGAGAGAGAGAGAGAGAGAGCGAGAGAGAGCGAGAGAGAGAGAGAGAGAGAGAGAGGGGGAGAGAGAGAGAGGGGGAGAGAGAGAGAGAGAGAGAGAGAGAGAGAGAGAGAGAGAGAGAGAGAGAGAGAGAGAGAGAGAGAGAGAGAGAGAGAGGAGAGAGAGGAGGGAGAGAGAGAGAGAGCGAGAGAGAGAGAGAGCGAGAGAGAGACCGAATTAACTCACTGTTTACGTGGTCCACTCACTGTTGTCCCGACTCCCCAGACTGTTGATGTATATCAAGCCAGAGGGCTTGATAAAGTGTATAATCCGCTGTTGATGATGTATATCCAGTCCACTGTCCAGACTGCCATATAGCTTGTTATCTGTTAGCAGTTAGCACCACACAACAAGTAGTTTGATTTCTTTGTCCATTTCCGCGTCGAACAGACCGCAAACTACCTGGCGTTCAATCGCCATGCTCTAAGACAAACTCTAACCTTAACCAACTTTGAAAGAGTGCCTAAGCTTAACCGTCTAAAGAACTTGCAGTCACGCTCTAAGACAAACAGCTGCATCTCACAACAACAACAACTATCTACCACCAACCTAGAATAAGCTAGAATTGGAACATTAGAAAGTGGATTCGGCCAATCAGAGATCGTCTCCGCGAAATGCTGCTACGGAAAAAAATACTGGCGTCGGCCAATCAGAGAGCGTCTCCGCGAAATGCGGCTACAGAAATTCTTGACGCTGCTGCCTAGACCGCTTCAAATCGCGCCCGGATTCCAACATAATAGTCATATTTCAACGCACAACGCGTTACGCACTGATTGGCTGCTACGGATACAGCGATCACACAGTGACGCGCACTCAGAGCGGTATCGCGTCTAGCCCGGGCCGAGAAATACAAAAAAAAAAAAAAAAAAAAGTGAGTCACTTACTGTTCAGGAAAACGAGAATTTTTCAATTTATATATTAACGTTATATTGTGCATTGGAAACACAAACATACTTAAAATGAGTAAATATTATTCATTTTAAACATGTTTATATTATTTATAGGGCTATAAAACAAAAAACTAAAAAATTATTTTTCTTGTTCTTCTCTCATATAACCAGGGCAGGTCCTGAGGGGGGGCGGCGCCCTAGCGCCCCCCAGTGGCGGCCGCCACTGCTGGCCGGTAATGCACTTTTTCGAATTCAAAGAGTAGGGTACTTCTGCAGTGCTGCTCGGTGACATCGAGTAGGTTATTACAATGGAATAAAAGCCAAAACAACCTTGCCACGGACATGTCCGTGGTTGGTCCACAACTGTTGGATTCGAAACACGGACATCTCCGTGGCCGGGCACCATTGTGTGCATTAAGAGACACAGTGTTATGGTTGAGCCGGCTGTGCGCTCTTCCCAACGGGGACGAGCCAAGCAGGCGTTATCACACACCTGAGGATGGTTTGCTCGTCCCGCACCTGTTGGCAATCAGCTCGTCCTGGAGAGGTTTAAGTGACCAGGCTTCCCTCTGCTTGTTGCTAGTTCGTGCCATGTCTTCTGTGAAAAAACTCTGTTTTATTTTTATTTAAAAAAATCTTTTTCCCCCTCTTTTTTCTTCCGTTTTTCTCCCATCCCAATGTTAGTCGTTATGCCAATTCCCAATCCCCTTCCTGGTCGCTGCGCACCTACCCCCTACAGTCGGTCTGGGAGAGTGGAGGCTATCACATGCTTCCTCCGACACATGTGTAGCCAATCAACCGCTTCTTTTCACCTGGCAGCGCGGACTCTCACTGAGAGGGTGTAACATGTGGAAGGATCACACTACCCCCCTTAGATCCTTTCCTCGCTGAGCAGGCGCCCGACCAAACTGTAGGAGTCGCTGTTTACAACGACCAGGACCCACCCACCGGCTTTCCCACCCTTTAACACTGCCAATTGTGTTAGTACGACGGCCGGCTAAGCCGGAAGCAACGCCGAGAGCTGGGCTCGATACCAGTATCTCCTGTGTTGGTGGCGAGCGCCTTGCCCACTGCGCCACCCAGCCGCCCTGAAAAAACTCTGTTTTTATCGCCTACAGGCTTGTTTACGTTTGCCCTTAACTCATTCACGGCCAATCACGTAATATTACGTGTTTGCTCGCCAACCGTTGAGCGGCAAAAACGCCTCGGTGTTATCATTGGAACTCATTTAATCCTACTTTGATCCAACAATGATTTCACATCGATCGCAACGATCATATGTAACATACTCCAAAACGTATGCCGTTGCTGACGATCAGAGCATCAAAAAATTACCCCCGCCCCCCCATTGATGCATTCATGATGAAACATAATACCTATTATATACCTTTTATACCTATTATATAGATATAGCTCTGCAAACATTGTGATGCACAGTGAAAATAGGCAATGGAAAGCTGGCGCATTGACTACAGGGATGAGGATAATAGCTGGCGCTGAATGAGTTAAAGGGGACTTCTGAACATTGTATTTATGTGACGCTGTTTTTGTCGCCTACGGGTTTGTTTTTCATTGAACCTTAAAGAGGACATGTTTTTTCAGTTAGGACTTTCCTAGGAGTACTTCGAGTTTTTTTGGACTTCCTGTTTTTAAGTGCCTTTCGCTCTGGGGCGTTCCCTTTGTGCCTGCTACGTGGTGATCCTTGTTTTTTTTTTTTTTTTTATAAATTATACCATATTTTGGCTCACTCAGATTCCTGTCTTATGTCATGCATTTGGGGTCGCTCACAAACCATAACACACAGACGGGGCCCAGTGGGCTCTAACAGGGATAGACGACACAAGTGATATTAATGGAACACATTAAAGTAGTCTTACATAACACCCAATATGTTTTGGACAGACAGCCTCGCCTTGCACTAAGTGGCCGGTTGTCACATTTCAGCTGGGGCACTTTTGGCTGCCCTCGGGGGGGGGGGGGGAGGGTTTGGTAAACTAGCACAACAAATCCTTGCTCCACATTAAGATGTCAACTCTCCTTTCTCAGGGTGACCTTGGTGGCCAATTACAGTGGAGGCTAATGCGTCGGCCGACGTGTCCATTTGAATGGATGCAATGTTTTTCTCTCGTCATGGGGTGACACTGGAGATCACATGCCTATTATCATCACAATGGCCGTATATGCGCACGTTTATGTAAATGCCTCCTCGTGCAATAGTCTCCGTCAGGCCCACTGCATATTAGCTTTGTGTCCTGAAGAATGGACAGTGTGGAGAGAGAATAGGGCAGAGGTGGGACCAAGTCATTGTTTTGCAAGTCTCAAGTCAGTCTCAAGTCTTGGTACTCAAGTCCCGAGTCAAGTCCCAAGTCAAGACAGGCAAGTCCCGAGTCAAGTCCCAAGTCAAGACTGACAAGTCCCAAGTCGAGTCCCAAGTCGTAACCTTTGAGTTTTGAGTCCTAAACAAGTCACAATACGTGCTTCACCAAAAATTGTCATTATCAACTTGTTGGCAAAACATAATCTAATTTCTATAAATGTAATAATATTTAGAATCAGGGTTAGTCTTACAACTAGATACATTTGGGCAAGAGCTGCTTGAGAAAACCAGTTCAGGAGTATATTGAGAGAAAAAACAACAAGGATCACCATATCCATTTTAAAGGTAGGATAACAATAACCAACATATTGTCTTCCCACTTGGACCAATCATTTATTTAATGTCTGCCTGGCTGCCCTGTATATACAGTCTATGGCACATTATCCATAATTGCAGACCTCGGTTCAACTAACTAGTCTACCTTAACCCTTTATACATTTTGGGGTATAAAAAATCTGTACTGAAATTACAAGACATTTCTGCATTTCGTATATTAGGTAGTTTATTAGGTATTAGAATTAGGTACGGCCTAATTTGTGTGCGAGTTCTCTCTCTCTCTCTCTCTCTCTTGGATCAATGACAAAAGTTTTTTTTGCTCTGCATCCCCTTAACAATTTTTTGTATTGAGCCGTACTGTATTGTACTCATTCTGCAATCTGTTAATACAAATTCCAATCAATAAATATTTTTAAGGAGCAGCAGTACTGTTAGGCTACTGCTGGCCATTCATCAACCGAGACATTTCTGATTGTTTATTTATTTTATAAGACAAGACTATGACTACCAACTGCCTAGCCAGCCGTGTATCAATTTTGGATGTAATGATAACGTTACCACACTGACTGTTGATGGCTCATTGATTTAACTACTGTAGCTAGCAAGCAAGTTACTTACAGTTATTTTTGCAGCTTCAAATGTCGAACGAAGTTGGAAGTTGTTGCTTCTCCATCTGTGATTTTCGACCCGCACGTTTTGCATACTGCAATTCGTTTTTTGTTAACCACCACGTCGTTTTTATAAGCAAATTAAGCCATCTTTGGTATAGTTTTCCACTGGATCCATCGTTATTAAAGTTTGTAACGTTACTTCTTCTCTTGCGCAAATTGATTGGATGCTGTCAAAAGAGAAATAGTGAGAATATCCAATATCATGTGTAAAAACTCGACTACATGGGCGCCACCATGACAGTCTAACAAGTAAACAAAACACACCCACAACGTGTCTCCGCAGGTGACACAGGAGCCATCATCATCATTAGGTGGCTTCTTCGTTCCGAAGGTTGCCTATCACTCTCCAACTCCGTGACTCCGCCTCTCACTCCGCTCCAATCACAGACGTCGTCTACCCAGCCTCTTCTTGGTCTTCCACTTCCTCTCTTTCCATCCACCTTCCCCATCACCACCTTCTTGAACATCTCCCCGCTGGATCCTCTCAGAACATGCCCGCACAACTCCATCTTTCTCTTTTTCAACCTCTCCAGCAGCTGTCCTCCTTGCATATCCGCTCGTCTCAGTACCTCCTCATTCTTGATCTTATCCTTCCATGTTAACTTCAGCATCTTCCTCAGCGTCCACATTTCAAAAGAGTCTATCATCCTCTTTGCCTCTTCATTCAGCGTCCATGCTTCTGCTCCGTATGAAAAGACTGATATAACATACGTTTCCATAATCCTGGTCTTCGTTTTCCAACTTATGTTTCTTCTCAATAATTCTTTATGGTTCCAGAATGCGCCCTTTGCAATTCCGGTTCTTCTCTGTCCATGTTAGCTCTTCCACCTTCACTGATCCAGCTTCCAAGGTACATGTACTTCTTCACTTGTTTAAGTTTTTCTCCATCTACCTGTATTTTACAAACAGTTCCTGGTGTTTTTTCAATGATCATTACTTTAGTTTTCTTTGTGTTTAGCGACATTCCATAGTTTTTGCATTCGACATTCAGCTTATTCATCATGTCCTGTAGACAGTTACAGACTATAGCAGTGTCATCCGCGTATCTTATATTGGTGATGTTCTCTTCGCCAAGTTTTACTCCTTTCCCTCCTCTCAGACCTTTTTTCATCAGTGATTCACTGTACATATTAAAGAGTACAGGGGACAAGATGCATCCTTGTCTTACACCCTTCTTCACCGGGAAGTCTCTTGATTTCTCCTTTCCTATTCTAACATTAGCTTTCTGCCTCCAGTATAAGTTGGCAATTATTCTTCGGTCAGAAACTGGTATTTTGAATTCTTCCATTGTTCTCATCAATGTTGTATGTTCAACTCTGTCGAAGGCCTTCGTGAAATCGATGAAGCAAATATACAGCTTCTTCTGTTGGTCTATCGATTTTTCACCAATGATTCTGAGTTGGCAGATTGCATCTCTTGTTCCTTTTCCTTTGCGAAAACCCATTTGGCTATCCGAGAGCTGATGTTCAATTATGGGTTCTATTCTGTTCTTGATGATTTTCAGGAGTACTTTTGATGCATGAGATATCAAACTGATAGTCCTGTAATTGTTGCATTCTGTGGCTCTTCCGGTCTTTGGGATCGGAATGAACATTGATTTTAGGAAATCATTTGGAATATTTCCTGAGTTATAGATGTTGTTTACCAGTTTCACAAGGAGCTCGATGCATCTGTCACCAGAGTTCTTAATCAGTTCAGCAGGGATCTCATCCTCGCCGGGCGATCTGTCCGTGGCCAGTGACTTCACAGCCTCTTCAACTTCTTTTTTCGTGATCTGGACTTTTTCTATCTCTTCTAGACTAATTCCTGAGTCTGATGTTCTGTTCTGGTCTTTGTATAGTGTTTCCACATACTCTGCCCATCTATTGATTATTTCCTTCTCGTCAAGGAGCAGTTTTCCTTCTTTGTCTCTGACACCTTGGGTTGTTTTTTTCCTCTTCCTTGTTAGTTGTTGGATCTTGTTGTACATGAGAGGGTTGTGCTTCTTGTCTAGATCTTCAATTTCCTTGCATTTTTCTTTGTAATACTTCTCTTTTGCATCTCTACACATCTTCTGTACTTTTCGTTTTGCTCTGTTGTATTCAGTTTTTCTGTCCGCATTCTTCATGTCTGCTCTCTTTTTCATCTCATCCAGAATGTCTTTTGTCATCCACTCTTGTTTCTCAACTTTTTCTGGTTTACCACAGATTATGTCTGCAACGCTTCCCAGTTTTGCTTTCAGTTTTGTCCATAGTTCTTGTGGATCTTCAATATCTGCTAACTCTCTATTTTCTAATGTTTTGTTCACTTCGTTTCTGTATCGTCTCTTAATGGTTTCTCCTTTCAGACTCTTCACATCCCATCTTTTGTGTGTCATTTTCTTTTTCTTGATGGTTTTCAGTTTGATCTTCATTTTCATCACTACTGGAATATGATCTGAACCACAGTCTGCAGATGGTCGTGCCTTAGAGTTTGTTATTCCTTTCTTGTATCTGTGGTTTATCATAATGTAATCAATTTGGTTTCTAGTGTTTCCATCAGGAGATCTCCATGTGTGTCTTGCAGATTTACGTTGTTCAACGTTGTTGGTGACCCACAATTGGTTCTTCCTGCAGAAATCCACTAGTCTATCTCCTCTATCGTTTCTTATACCCAGACCAAAAGGTCCGACAACACCATCAACTTTTTCTTCACCTAATTTGGCGTTGAAATCGCCAAATGACTATTTCCACATCTCCCCATTTCTTTTGGTCTTTCATCGCTCTCTCAATATTTTCATAAAAGTTGTCTATTTCATCATCCTCAGCTTCTCCAGTTGGTGCATATGCTTGTGTGATGCATACACTTGCTGGTGTTGCTTTCATTCTCAAGGTGATAATACGTTCCAATATCGTTTGATAACTTTCCATGCTTTTTGCTGCTTTCTCAGTCAAAGCAAAAGCTACACCTTTTCTATGTTGTTTTCCACCCGAAGATATGATTCTAAATGATTGTCCAGTTGGTAGGGTGTATCTAAAGTCATCTTCACCTCTCCAAAATGTTTCAGCAATTCCCAATATATCTATCCCCATGGTATCCATCTCTTGTAGGACATTTGCCAATTTTCCAGGTGTTCGCAGGCTCCTCACATTCCAGGTTCCCACTTTCCAGAAGGTAGAGCAGTCACTTGTTGACGGTACAAAGGTGCCTGCTCTCTCACACTCAATCCACCGGGTAGAACAAATGCCTTGATTAGGGCAGACATTTCTCCAGGCCAGGACGCGTGAATACTTTACCCAAGGCAGTTGTCCTTCCGCGTTCGGTTTGCGCGCCCTGATTAGCCTCTCAGCGCCCAATCGCGTTAGCCTACACAGAGCTAGCAGAGTATCAGGAGAAATGTAATATTACTGTGAAGAGAATCACGTCGCTGCAGATGCTCGCAGTTAGTTGACCATGGAGATGGTAAAGTACTACGGATGTAAAACATTTGGAATTGTTTACAATAAAGCTGTGATTGTACAACTTCAAGGCTCCTTTCGATCGCCGTGCTGCTGCTAGGAAGGAGCAATAAGAGGAAAACAATGTCAACATAATTGTACTTACAGCTGTTGTTGTGTCCACAGTCTGATCTGTTTCCACAAGAAGAAGGTTTTGATCCAGATGTGAAGTCTCGGTCCGCGTGAATACTTTACCCAGATGAAAACAATACGTTATTTATATTGCTGTGATGCCGATTGATATGAATAGCGTGTTACGTTAATATAGAGATGAAAACAATACGTTATTTATATTGATGTGATGCCGATTGATATGAATAGCGTGTTACGTTAATATAGAGAGATGAAAACAATACGTTATTTATATTGATGTGATGTCGATTTATATGAATAGCGCGTTACGTTAATATTGGGCTGTGGAACTGAAAGCTGATGCACGGCGATAGTAGGGCTAACGCGATTGGCCGCTGAGAGGCCAATCAGGGCGCGCAAACCGAACGCGGAAGGACAACTGCCTTGGGTAAAGTATTTACGCAGCCAGGACTGCGCGAATGAAACAAGTGTATTTGCTGGAAATGAATTAATTCACTGCATATTTAATAACATAATTTTTTATCGTTGGGCATGGGGGAAGGTATCAAGTCTTCTCAAGTCAAAAGGCTCAAGTCCAAGTGAAGTCACGAGTCATTGGTGTTAAAGTCAAAGTCGAGTTGCAAGTTTTTTTTTATTTGGTCAAGTCAAGTCTAAAGTCATCAAATTCGTGACTCGAGTCTGACTCGAGTCCAAGTCATGTGACTCGAGTCCACACCTCTGGAATACGGTGGGTGAATTCAGGGTGGCTTTATGTATCGTTGCCTGGGCAATGAAGGGTACTACGGACACGAGAGATTATGGACTGTGTTTCCTCTTACGGTTACCGGTCATGTTATTGCATTTAATTAACTTGATTGAATGTTGAGCCTGCATTGTAGGACCAAGTGCATTATTACACCAATATACCTGTGTGAGTTTAACACTTTGTGGTCAGTTTGAGTGTCAAGAAGTATTGACCATATTCACACGGCGGCCATTTTGCTACTTAATGGTATGTAATACATTTTGGCCTTAAATAACAGGAAGGAAGTCTTTCTGTTTCCGCCTGAAACTGGGCACTTTTTTGATTATGCCATGAAAAGCATATTATAACAATGGCAGAATCTTCTGTCACTCTTCATTCTAAGACATATACCATCATAGTGACATTCAATACCGAAGACCCAGTGGCCGAACCCTTACAAAAAAAGTATTATGGTATGTTTTATCACGACGACGATGGTAGTGGTAAAATAATGATGGAAATACCATGATATTATATGGGTATCATGGTTTAAATTATGAAATTATTTGAGTAGAAAAGTGGTACGTACCATGGCGATACATATAACTTTTACCACGGCAGTATGATGGTAAATGATTCATACAATGGCTGCTACCGCTACTTCTTCACAAGGGTAAACTGCCGTGCTCCATGCAGACCCCGCACAAGGAGAACGTCTCGCTTGTCCGGCCGGTCCACTTAACCACCCTGAGCAGCTGGCACACTGAAGTAGGCCGTGTAGAGGCGAGCGCCGCGGGCTCATCCAAGCAATGGAAAATAGTAGCACTTGTGCTGCTCAGCGCACTTGTCGATAATGCGAGCAGGTCCAACTCGCGCCCCGAGGGGAAGGACCCTTAATTAGGCCCCCCCCCCCCACACGCTCGTCCGTGATGGTGCCTGAAGAAAAGGCGGAGAAGCATAAAGGGGCCTCCAGGGGTTCACAGGCGGAGGTGTCCTGTGACTCCATTATGTCGGGGGTGGGTGATATCCTGTTTGACCAGCTCCCTCATCACTGGATTCCCCTCATCACCACTCCAATTATCGGGATGTAGAGTGGAGGGCGTGATGGTGTCAGCGATTCTGTTTGAATGTGTACATGTGCATGGGATAGGTTTCTGTGTCTGTGTGTGTGTGTGTGTGTGTGTGTGTGTGTGTGTGTGTGTGTGTGTGTGTGTGTGTGTGTGTGTGTGTGTGTGTGTGTGTGTGTGTGTGTGTGTGTGTGTGCGTGTGTGTGTGCGTGTGCTTGTGTGTGTGTGTGTGTGCATTTGCATGCAAATGTGTCTTCTGTACGTGCATGTGTGTGCATGAGTGAATGTACAGTATAGCATGATGTACGCACATCTGTGTGTGGTGTGCTTTCAAAATTTTGCGTGTGTGCATGTCTGAACATGTGCTTTCGGTATTTGTTTGCGTGCGCGCGCGCGCGTGCGTGTGCGTGTGTGTGTGTGTGTGTGTGTGTGTGTGTGTGTGTGTGTGTGTGTGTGTGTGTGTGTGTGTGTGTGTGTGTGTGTGTGTGTGTGTGTGTGTGTGTGTGTTCAGGCTGTGAGTCTGCAGTCACTCTGGGTCCGAGGGAAAACGTTGACTGATTTTCTGCTACTTGGCCGTTTGATCTCACTGCCTGCTCAGCCGTGGGCTTGTTTGTTAACCCTTTTGGCACAAAGATGATAGATCCATAATGGCGTGAAACCATACACACACGCACACACACACACACACACACACAATCACACAATCACACACACATACACACGCGGCAGCTGTGTACAGTGTAGGTAAACACACAGACACACACACACACATATACAAAAATGCACGTAGAGTAACCTACATCCCTCCATTTATTTCTGCCTGCGGTGCTTATTAGTATAACACCCCTCTATTTGCCTTGCTGATGGAGAGCAGAGCAGTGCTTTGTTGTGGCCGCACCCCCCCCCCCCCCCCCCCCACCCCCCCAACCCCCCCCCCCCGCCTCACATCTGCAGATAGCAGAGAGACAGGCTTTCTTTTCTTTTTTGGTCTCCCATCCATGCATCCCAGCATGCCACAGTGATTAGAACACAAGCCAAGAGCCTGAGGAGAGAGAGAGAGGGCGTGTGTGTGTGTGTGCGTGTGTGTGTGTGTGTGTGTGTGTGTGTGTGTGTGTGTGTGTGTGTGTGTGTGTGTGTGTGTGTGTGTGTGTGTGTGTGTGTGTGTGTACGAGAGAGAGAGAGAGAGAGAGAGAGAGAGAGAGAGAGAGAGAGAGAGAGAGAGAGAGAGAGAGAGAGAGAGAGAGAGAGGAGATAGAGAGACGGCAGCGACGGAGAGATGTCAAAAAGGGCTGACCACTAGGTCGGCAACATACATAGTGAGATCCGACACATCTCTCTGCGTCTCCCTCTTTCTACGCGGAGAGATGGACCTTCAGCGCTCCTCCTCAAGCCCACATCTGTTGTGACAGTGGCTCTCTGGTATTGGAAAGGCCCACGCGTCCAGTCACATACGCTCGCTATCCATCCTGCCGTGTGGCAGCCGCTCGCGCTGAGCCCTTTGAAAAGTTCAATCCGGCTTCCCTTCGCACCGTCTGACGGTCTCTGGCTGTGATAATTGATGCCCCTCATCTTATGAGACCAGCTCATTTGCTCCCTTTGTACCATTTATTGTCGTCGTCGTCGTCCCCCCCTTTCCCCACCTCCTCCTTCAGAGCATCATTCGCTCCACCTGCCATGCTTCTTCGGGATCAGCCGTCCTCTTCCTCCGCATCTCCTCCAGAATGCTCTGACCAGGGAGCACCGCTGTCACCTACTGCCCTCTACTGGACACACGGTGTACTAGTCACCACTTCAGTATCTGGGTATGGGGGAGAAGCGAAGAAAAGCGATTACATATGCTGATTGATTTAGCGGTAATAGTTGGGGTCCCCTGGTTGTACTATTCTATGCCTCCTCATTTATGCCTCCTCATATCATAACAGTGGTTGTGCGTGTACCCTGATTGGTCCTCCTTCAATGGCGTACACCACACTTAAAAGTATGTCTGTGTTAGTTAAAGGAGTGAAACTCTGGAACAATCTACCGGATGAAATAAAAAACAGCAGGAGTAATTTTAAGTTTAAAAATGTTTAAAAACAGGGTTCTAGAATCTTATAGTCAAATTTAACCTACATGTAGAATCTGTTTTTCTCTAACATGAAACTCTGGTATGGCAGATTAAGTTTTGATTTTCCTATGTTGGCTTATGTTCTTTTTTTGATTGTTGATTTTTTTGTTTGTTTGTTTGTTTGTTTTAACTCACAAACTTTAACTTTTTCTGTTCTTTTCGGGATCGGTTTTTGTTGATTGTTTGTTTGTTATATTTTGAAAACTTAAACTTTTTGGAATTTGTTTTTGAATTAGGGGTAGGTTGCTCTATAAGCCTTCGGCTTCAAACCTATCCTTTTTCGTTTGTTTATTTGTAAAAAATTTCGAAAATATTATTTGTTTATGTTTATTTATTTGTATTTGTAAACAATCGAAATAAAATAATTCATTAATTCATTCGTACACTCAGAGGGCCAGTGGGTTTTCTCTTAGTATCTGGGTTCACAGCTGTTGTTGTTGTGTACCAGGTCCACAGACACATGAGGTGCTGGCCGTGCCTGGTTGGCCCACATCATTCCGTTTCACATTGGCCTTCCCAACACTGCATGACTGGGACAGATGAGTTGGCAGGACAGAAAAGCAGAACTCGGTTCATCTCTGTTTTGGGGCAGCAGTTTGGCCAGACCCCCCCCCCCAAAGACATCCAATGTGCCTGTGCCGGTTAAAATGTCTCTGAGCAAGACACTGAACCTCCTCCAGGGGCAACGCAAATGGCTGACCTTGGTGCTCTGACCTCTCTGTGATACCTACGTGTATGTGCGTCTCCGATGGATACACTGAGAGATACATTTCAAGTGAGACTGTGTGTGTAATGTGGCCAGAAAGGACTGCTCTGAATCCTAAATCACTCCAATGGATGGGGCGCCTGGAGTCATTCGACAGCTCATTGGCATCTCAAGACACACTGACAAAGGGACTAGCGTGCAAAGAGGAGATAGTGTGCACCACTGAACACTGCCCGTCAGACTGATACCCTGTCTGGGAAGCCAAGCGCCCTTCCTCAAAGTCATTTGAACACCTTCCAACTTGTCACACTCTTGAGAGGAAGCAGCTTGAAACGGTGCCGGCGGCCGAAGGATTTGGCCGCTGCCACCAAGGGCTGCAGGAAGTAGCCACTGCGTCTGGTCCGCAGCGGTGATCGCCAACATCCCTAAACAACACACACATGAACACATCCACACACACACACACTACACACACACACACACACAGTCAGGCACATCCCCCCCCCCAGAGAGCTCGCCAGGGAATGGAGGCTTCGGAGCGACTTTGTCCCGCTTTGTCAGCAGTGACTGGTCCCAGAGCATGATGGGGTGGGTGCCTTCCACACGCCTTCTCCCCTGGTTGAGTGTCATTAATAAGAGGAGGAAACCCAGATAAAGGGCTCCCTTTCATGCCTTATCCACAACCATAATGAGGACTGGCATCTGATGGATTACCCCGACTTATTTCGCAAAGGCCGGATCATTTTTCCGAGCCGCCCTCCACTAGCCCTCCGCTTCCCTCGGCCGGCGGAACAAAAGGCACTCTTTTTAACGCCGTAATGCTTTCATCACACAATGATCATGTGATCCCCGACTTCCCATCTCACACTCATTAATCCTCCGGCGATGAATCCGTCAGGATTTCCTCGGAGGAGAGAGAGAAAAGAAGTGTGAGAGCATTGGTGACGGAACTGCATAGACTACACACACACACACACACACACACACACACACACACACACACACACACACACACACACACACACACACACACACACACACACACACACACACACACCACACCCCTTCTAGTCAGAGCTATAACCTCTGTAGTTATAGTTCAGAACCAAACCAACACATACTGTACCCGCAGTTTGTAAATATTAGTGATTGAGCCCCTTGACTGTACATACTCACTATAAGAGCAGTCTATGTAAACTTGCGCTGCACAAAAGAGAGAAACAATGACTTCCTTACAAAGGTGACTCGTCATTATTTTAAATAATTTAAATAAAGTAAATTCAAAATGAATGAATTGTTCATCACTAGCCTCAAAGAGCTGAGATGATATAGCCACAATGGCTTAAAGCCTCTGAAAACTGGGATTGAGAGATTGTTGGAGGTGTACCATGATGTCCCTATAAGCCATGTCATCGTTAGTGATTGGGCCTACAACTGTGGTGTCATCCGTGAATGTTACTATTGAGTTTGAGTGGTGAATTGGCAGGCAGTCGTGTGTAAAGACGGAGCTAATGAGGGTGCCCCTGAGGGGCACCTGTGCTGAGGGTCAGGGTGGAGGAGGTGTGGTTACCTAACCTAACAGACTGGGGTCTGTTGGTCAAGTCCAAGGTCACTTCACTTACATGAAACGGTTAGCATTTGCTTTGCTATACTACACTTACTTATGAACTCTGTGATGAATACAGATTTGGGTGGTGTACCCCAGTCTGCTAGTTAGCTTAACACAGTGGCTTTCAAACCATGTCAGGCTAATTAGAATTCTCAATCTAGCTAAAAGCAAAGAAAAGTGCTGCAGTGCATTGTTTTCCCATTGGAAAACGATCGGAAGTGTTTAAGTCAATACTTGTTAGACGCTTACTAGTATGTATTTAAGACCTTAAATGACATAGTAGAAGACTATTGTGGATTTGGGTTCCCAGTGGCTTCAAGAAATGCATAGCCTACATCTGAGGTCCTTTGTGATCAATAGACAGAAGGACAGCATGGAAGGAAAGGCCCTTGGAGTGCCTTCTGAACCACATCTGCGCGAGCTAATGACGTCACCTGTGTGTTCTGTCCCTGCTACTCTACAGCCAAAGCCAGACAATATTTGTGTGTCTTTCACAATGGTTACCATGTCAGATTAGGTTATCATAAAATCTTGGCCCGGGAGACAGGGCGCACTATACTGTACGTCTGTCCCAGGGCGCACTATACTGTACGTCTGTCCCTGACACATCGCCACATGGCATCATGGCATGAAGTTGGCCAGGGACAGGGGAGGAGGGGTTTGGTTTGGACTCGTTTTTGTCCAAAGTCAAATAATACGTGGCAGGAATTGTCGCACTAGGAGATAAAGGGCAAATAATTCAAACTTGTTGTGGGGGGGGGGGGGGGTGTCACACTACACGGGATAAAGACGCCCGTTCGTCGTTCCCCACTTTCATAACCCGGGACGACCCTGGAAATGTGTTGTCCGTGACAAAATCGTGTCAAAATGTGTCTGCATTATTGCAGTCGGCATAACGGGAAATGAAGCTTGTCTGTTACCCAAGACAGGAGGAAATGGAGCTTGGCTCTTCGGAGACGCCGCCCATAACTGTATTTACATCAGTGTAGGTGGAGGGCCCCCCCGGCTGCAGTTAACTCTTGTGCGCTCATCAGGAAACTGTCTTGCCTGCGTTTGTTTACAGAGTCATCCCTAGGCATAAACGAAAAAAGAGGGTCTGCCTTTTTAATTGCGCTGGTAATTTATCGCCTGACTTGCTAATTAAATTCCATCTCTAGCTGGCCTTGCCCAGCAACCACACAGCGCTGGCTTTCTGGGAAAATGCACGCATCTGAAGACATCGCCTTGGGCAAAAGAGGAGGCTGGGGAAAGAGAAAGGACAGGAGGATGAACAGAATAAAAGATGAAGAGAAAGACGACGCGTGCCAGTAGAGAATGAGAGGCGAGGAGGCTGTCGGAGAGGTGGAAAGGGAGGAAAGAGAGAAGTGGGAGAGAGTGAAAACACACACTGCTGCAAGACATCATTGATCCCCCTGTTGTATTGCCCCTCTGTTGCACAAGTCGAGGAAGCTCACACGCAAGTGTAGGCTCCAATTAGCCCAGCGAGGTGGAATAAAAGCCTCTTCAATGAGGGAGGGGCCTTGGAGGCAGAAGTCACTCTCTATGGGTGGCCGTTGTGGCTCACGTATAGGAAAATGTCATGGTATAGGTGTGCGCTCGTGTGTGCACATGTGGGGGGCAGGTGTGGTCGAGAGGTGAGCTGATTGCACAGTGTTTCATGCACACACTTTGATGTATGCAACGCGTGCCTGTAGAGCGCTGTCGTTGGTACAGTGCCCTCTTGAACCATGTGTGAATGCACACACTTTGATCATGTGTATAATGCATGCGTGTGGAGCACATGCGCCTGTCTGTGCGAGTGCTTAAAGCGCCTCATCTGTGTGACGGCGTGTGTGACGAGCTCTGGCCGTTCACTTTGGGACGTCCCCTTATATTCCGTCAAATACATGAAAGGGCGTGCCGACCGTGCCATGCACAGCTGTTTGCCGAGGCCCAGGGCGGCACGTGCCGTACGTGACTCCTTTATGGACACAAAAGGAACATACGGAGGTGCCAACTTCAGGTTGTTAATACAACCACTCAGTGTGCTGAAAGGACAACCCGTATCCTACACTTAAAGGAAGAATCTGTAATGTCTTCAAACAGCAACCTCTAGGCAAAAGAGCCCCACTTGCACTTTGTTTACATATTTTGTTTTGGTCTGATGTGTAGATCTACGTTTTGATGTAAAACTATAATTCCCTGATAGAACAGTAGACTGGTAAAAGTAAAAGTTGTGCATTGAAATTTCTACTCAAGTAAAGGTATTAAAGTACTTGATTAAAGATACTCTGGTATGAAAATTAAAAGTACATAATTTAAACATTAGGTACTAATATTTCGGCATTCCATTTTGTATGCATTAATATCCATGGTTAAGCTAAAGGGATTGGTGAACCGGTTATGGTTGCCCTGATGGCATTCACTTTCATTTGATTCAATGTTGAAATTACATCAGAATAATTTTTTTGGAGTTGAAAATCAATGATAAATGAATGTTGACAAAGGATGATCTTTTTTATGTTGGAAATGCAACATTGAATCAAAATCTAAATGTCAACATTGATTCAATGTTATTTACAATGGCGCTTCAACACTGGAAAGTTGTTTCTATATCAGGTTGCTATCATCTGGGTGTAAAGTCCCTTAAAAATTCTCAGGTGCAAATAGAAAACTGTATTGATCTATTTATGGCGTGAAATTAATCTCGTACCAGTACCGGACCGCTCAGGCTTAAATAATTCAGTTATTCCAATTCCAAAGTTATTCCAATGGTCTAAAACAGTCCAATCTCCCATCCCAATCCAAAAACTAGAGTGGTGCAATTCAAACGTGTGTCTGGAGTCTGGAGCTGCTCCATAAACAATGAATTGGGAAAGACTTTTATAGGTGATACTGAGAACGCCCCGGGGAATTCTCTGTGTATACAAGCACATTTTATATTTAAAAACTCAGAATATAATATAAAGCAGATTTGAACTCAGCATTTGCTCAATCCGTCTCAAATTCATCCTCGATGGTAGCAAAATGCATAACAACTTTGCAGTTCAGTTGCCTCTTCACTGTCCAGTTCAGCACCACGGACAGTGCCATTGTCCCTTGAAACCTCCTCTCACTGAGTCACTTTGTTTGTGTGTGCGCCGGTGACCGGTCATGAGTCCTTTTGTATGTGTGCGAGCCACTGCTAACAAGCAGAGGGGAGACTTGCTGTGAAAGTGGAACCGACTGGGCGCCAGGGTTGGGCACCACGTACAGCGCTGCGGTGCAACGCGGCCGTCCCGGGTTCGACTCCCGGACCCGGCGACCTTTGCCGAATGTCTATCTCCCATACTTCCTCTCCTCTCTCTCTCTCTCTCTCTCTCTCTCTCTCTCTCTCTACCGGACTGCCCGATAACAAAAATCTACCAAAAAAAATTATAAAATGGAACCGACATCCCAGCCTTATATTTGGCAAAATAGTGTCTTAAATCAGCAGTATGAGACTAGAGCAATAAATGAAAATGACCTGGGGGTTGTTGAAGACGGATATCCAATTTGCAAAACGTGTGACGAAAAGTGACTGCCAAAGGATCCAACGCACGATCTAACATTGTGCATATTTGAGATTATCCCTGTTTGCCCAAGTCAAGTCAAGTCAAGTCAAGAGTTTTAATTGTCACGGCATACAAGTATACAATGAAATGCGGGTGGTCTTGCCCGCAACGATGTGCAATACAGTGGTACAACATATAATAGAATCCAATAAAAAACAACATTGTGCAATAAACAGGTAACAGGTAACATGGTGTGACATCTCGGTATCTGTACATAGTTATTTACAGAGCATATAGGACATGCTAGGTAGCTTTGGTAGTGCAATACACTGTTCCTGTTATTCTAATTTAAAGTGGCCTTTCCTTTTGGCCATAAGTGTGCGTGTGTGCGGCATGAGTGTGTGCCCGCTCATGTTAAAGTGTTAAGTGGCTGCTAGTGTGTGAGCGTGCACAGCGTGCGTGTCGTGTGTGTGTTCATGTGTGCTTGTGTGTGGATAGTTCAGTGTTCTGTGGCACTCAATGTTCATTGTTCAAGGCTCTGATGGCCTGGGGGAAGAAGCTGAGCCTAAGCCTCTCTGTCCTAGTAACTGGGGTTTGCAGGCGTCTGCCTGACCTCAGCAGCTGGAACAGGCTGTTATTGGGGTGGTGAGGGTCTTTCATTATCCTGCAGGCTCTGGATTTCCACCTCTTGTTGTATAGAACCTGCAGGGGAGGTAGTGCAATACCCGTGGTACGCTCGGCTGAGCACACCACTCTCTGTAGGGCCTTCTTGTCCTGTGCCGTGCTGTTTCCATACCAGGCAGTGATGTTTCCAGTCAAGATGCTCTCTACAGCTCCTGAGTAGAAGGACTGGAGTATCTTCCCCGATACTCTGAACTTCCTTAACTGTCTCAGGTGGTAGAGGCGCTGCTTCGCCTTCTTTACTACTGTGTCTATGTGTGTTGACCATGTCAGATCCTCTGAGATGTGGACCCCCAGGTACTTAAGATACTTAAGGGCAGTCAAGATAAAAAGAAACTAATGAAATGAGAGAGTACGCACACTGTGGTCTCACTGTGGTCTCAGTGAGGTGCTGGTCACAGAAGCAAAACTGCACACACACAGATTTTATTGAATGTTTCAGCCGTATGTCAAGTGTTACATAAAATGACTAACAGACAGAGTTGACATAGACAAGACAACACAAGTTGAGCGCTTGCCCGATATGGGTAGATGATGGTATATGTAATTTATGGGACAGAGACCCCATTCCGGGGGGAAGCAGAAACCCAGATATCCCGAGCCAATCTGCAAATATTAGCCAAAATTCTGATCGAGCTGAGCTCCGGGAATGTGACCTTTTGACATGAGGGTTGGGATGGGGGATTGCTTTCAGTGAATGGAAGCCGTCTAAATAGGATGACAAGAAAGCATAATTAGACGTGACGTGTAGATGGCGAAGCCACGATATTCCTATAACCTATAATCATTGCGCTGACAATATATTTACCTGTGCTCATCGTAATTCTAAACATTACAATATGGATATTTACAGTACCTATACTTACATTCGGGATACAACCTGTGCAAATGGGTAAAAGCGCATAATACATGACAATGAATGATCGGTATGTAAACAAAGACATTTGACACACATGCCTTGTATTTCCTCAAGGAAATTGAGACAATGAGGAAGGGAAAGAGAGGGTATTTTAAAGGGAATATTGTGGGGAAATTGGGCAAATGGCGACATAGGTGGGGCAGAATTGTGGATTTAATGGTTGGTTCACTTGGGCTGGAGAGGCGGAACCGTGGGAATAGAGGGCAGACCCTGGGGTATGAGGAAACAAGGTGTGGGCTTCCTCCCAGAAATCATATATAATACTTCAATAAAAAAAATGCAGGCTGAGATCTACTAAAGTATACACTGTATACACTTATGTACACTGGTATGGTCCTTTTAAATATGTATACAATGTGAGGTTTGCTGTGTTAAGTAATTTTCCGACACAGAGCAGAGAAGGCCCAAATATGGACAAACACACAAACATACACTAAACAAGGACTTGGTGTCATAGCCTGCAAAGTGAGGCAGGCTTCAAGGGGGGAGCTGCAGTTTGTGTTGTCATGACCATAGGATGTGGAGTTAATGTGTCTTATGTGAAGGACAGGATTAACCTACAAAGTCAATATTCTACATCTAGCACAGTACAGAGAGAGCAGAAAACACTCACACACACGCGCGCACACACACACACACACACACACACACACACACACACACACACACACACACACACACACACACACACACACACACACACACACACACACAGATTCCCCGAGCCCTCTCCTCTCCTCTTATCACGATCACCTATGATTTCTCCAACCAACCTTGTTCAATCTTGAGACGAGGTGTGCTTTGCATCTAAAAACATGGAAGCACTCACTTCACGGCACGTCAGAAATAGATGTGCACATATAACTCATCGTGCACAAACTCGTGCAATAAAATTCACTCACACAAAGCAGGTTAGAATCTGCATGGTGAATGTCAATCCCGAGGAAGTAATTACAGGCAATACCCCAAAGCAATTACCAGTAGAATAATAATTCCTACCTTATTGCCGTCGCACAGAATTGGACACTCCCCAATTCTGCCAGGTCGATGGCTGCAGTCTTTATATATAATATAATGCCATTTGATGTAACATGACATCCACGTCTGAAAATGTGTCACGGCGCCAATGAGATGCCGGCTTGCTGGAGTGGCTACATTTAAAATTCCTTTCTGCGAGAACCTCATTGAATTGATCAAACTGACACCGTCTAAAGCCGGTCCATTTTTAAGAGGTTGCACTTGTATAATGAAGTAGAAATACAATTATCGGAGGCACCGAGAGGCAGCAAATCTCCACAGCGGCACTGAGCTGTAATTTCAGGTTTCCATCAACTCCTGCTCCTTCATCTAAGGAGAGGATGAGGAAGAGGGGATCCGTTTGTGTGCACTCTGTTCTTTCTCTTACAAAATTATATATATCCCGGTATCTCCGTCATATCCAAGAAATGATTCACATTGTCCTTGGTTTAAATTTGATTGGTACCATGGAGATACATTACTTCCACCATCATGGCAGTAGCTACCGTGGTATTCATACAATGGCTGGTGCCATGACAACACTCAAATTGCCATCCACCTACCATGATATTACTTTTGTGAGGGTTACTGTTTGTGTAGCTGACATTTCCAGGCTGAACAGAAAACACTAGTGCTAATGAGGTTATATTCCTCCACTCCCAGCCCTCCTCTTGACCAAGGCACAGTGTGTTCTGACATTTATAATTCAAACTCGTATAGACTTTTTCAGAAGTGTTCCATTGCTAGGGGGGACAGCTTTGGGCCCCTGTTTACTTCCTGCCAGCCTTAACAAACACTGCAACAGGAAACACAAAGGGACCCATTTAGAATGTTTATGTTGCCAAGTTAGAAAAGGCCTATTGCTTTACTCCACTCATGGGTTTTATTTTAAGATAAGATAAGATGATCCTTTATTAATCCCCTTGGGGAAATGCAGGTGTCAAAGCAGCATGGGGGGAAATACAGGGGGGGGGGATACAGAGCTTCTCAGTCCTATACAATGATAGTTCTGGCAGCAGAGCCGGCTGTCCGAGCCCTTGGTTGTAGAGCCTGATGGCTGCCGGTATAAAGGACCGGCCCAGGCGGTTTGTGGTGTGTCGGGGGGGGGGGGGGTCTGAATGTGCTCTTCATTCTGGCTAGCTCCTCATAGAGGGGGTGGGAGGGGTTCTCCAAGTTTTATTGCATCCCTCATCCACGGAGATGTTGTGTTTACAGGTTAGCGGTGAAGTTTAAAGGGGCACTTCGCCGAAAGAAATACCTGATTTATTTCGCACATATCTAATACAAGGCTCTAAAGCGGTTGTGCACACATTCATTTAGTGTTATTGAGAGGTAACACGTTTTGATATCTCCTCCCGTGATGTCATCAGAAGACACCGAAATTCACAGAATCCTTGTGTTGTGTTCATTGCAGCTCAATGAAATGTTGTAGATGGAAAGAAATAGAGATAAGGATTGCAATAGGGATTGCTATTTATATTTCATACTGTGTGTTTGACCGTTTTGTTTAAAGGGGACATGCGTTGCTATTCCTAGCACTATTTGGGCAACTTTACACAATTCCTGTGAGTCTATTGAAGACATCTGTAAGGTTTTTTTCAAAAAAATGCATTGTTTTATATTTCTAATCAAGTACTCAAAACCATCATTTTCAGCCTCAGGATTTCAAGCTGTCATGGCCTGGCTCCGCCCATAAGCACTTTGAGTGACAGTCAGCCCACACAGTCTGCGACTGGTAGACAGAGAGAGAGAGAGAGAGAGAGAGAGAGAGAGGGAGAGAGAGAGAGAGAGAGAGAGAGAGAGAGAGACAGAGAGAGAGAGAGAGAGAGAGAGAGAGAGAGAGAGAGAGAGACACAGAATGATAGAGAACGAGAGAGATAGAGAGACACACAGAATGATAGAGAAAGAGAGAGATAGAGAGAGAGAGAATGATAGAGAATGATAGAGAGAGAGAGAGAGAGAGAGAGAGAGAGAGAGAGAGAGAGAGAGAGAGAGAGAGAGAGAGAGAGAAAAAGACAGGCAGTTATTGATAAGGCCCCCTCTCTCCCTCCCTCTCTCCCTTTCTTCTTTTTTTTTTCTTTCACCGCGCGCGGCAGCTTGTGCTCCCGAATGGGGTGGGGGACCTGCGCGCGGAGTGTTTGCAAGACAGCTTGTGCTCCCGAATGGGGGGGGGACCTGCGCGTGTGTTTGCACAGTGGTCTCTCTCTCTCCCTCTCTCTCTCTGTCTCCCTCTCTCTCTCTGTCTCTCCCTCTCTCTCTCCCTCTCTATCTCTCTCTCTCTCTCTCCCTCCAGAGTGTATGCAGAGGTGTCGGGCAGTATGAGGAAGTGGTTTCCACTCGCTGTCTAGTCTAGGTAGATTGTGGGCGGGCATTAGCTACAACCACAGAGCCAATCACATCACTGTCCGCTACCCAGAGCCTGAGTAACGTCACGCAGGCCTTCAAATCAGGATGGCCTAATTTACTGGAGCAGGAAATGATCTGAGCTGAATCAGAGCAATCTGCCAATATGGTATTTAGACACAAAAACACATTGATACTAACTCCTATTACTATAATACAATGCTAGAGACTGAAAAATGACATTTATAATGCATGTCACCTTTAAAGAAAACATTGGTGTGTTGAAATGTTGTATGCATTTGTGTTAGAGTTAGGGATAAACAACTTGTGTCCATGAAAGTGTGGGTCTATGGTATATTTGCTTTTGATAGTAGGGTGACATGTATTGAGAACATCAAGGATTAGAATAACTTTGGGTCAACCAGAAAGCTACAATAGAAAAGTGGCAAATGGGAAGATCTTGCCAGTGCAATTCTTTTGAGTATTTGAGTTTTAAACTAAATGAACATAGACAACAGCTAAACGGGAGGAGGACCAACTCCAGGGACAAACATAGGAAAATGTATTCATATATCATAGAATTGTTCGACAATTAATTAGAGACAGATTTTGTGGACCCAAAGAATGTTTGCTTGGGGTTTTATTCCCAAATCCCCTTCATATTATAGTAGTATTCTCAGTTTTGAAACAGAAAATGTGTCTGTATAGTATACACAGAGCATTCCCCTGGGTTTTCTCATTTTCACCTATACAAATCTTTCCCAATTCATTGTTTATGCGGAGCAGCACCAAACTCCAGACACATGATTGTGGATTTTAGGGACTACAGCCCCCTCAGCATATACAGGGCACCGGTCGAGAAAGTGAACAGTTCCAAGTACCTCAGTGTTCAAATTATCCGAGGACTTGACATGGACCACACAACATTGACAGTGTAATGAAGAAGGCACGGCAGCGCCTCTACTTCCTTAGGCACCCAAGGAAGTTCAAAGTGAGTCAGAAGATCCTTAAGAACTTATACTCATGCACAATAGAGAGCATCCTGACTGGTAACTTTCACATCCTGGTTTGGGAATAGCACCGCACACGACCGCAGCAGACTGCAGAGAGTGACCCAATCAGCCGAACGCACAATTGAAGGTGGGCTTCCCACTCTTCAGGACATTTACTCCAGGCGTTGCATGGTCAAGTCTAAGAGACTAGCCAAAGACTGTAGTCACCCAAACAACCTCCTCTTTGTACGGCTGCGGTCAGGCAAGCATGGCCAGTACAGAAAGACTCAGAAGGAGCTCAACATTCTAAATTAAGACCACATGGAGGAGTTTTTATTATTGTAACACAAAACGAGGGGTAAAGATGTTGCCACCATGGCTGAACATTTCAAATTCAAAGGTGTGAAATTATATTTAAATCTGTGAGATACAATTTCAAATTTTGCACACAATATTCCATTTCAAATTCAAAACTATTATATTCAGATCTATCTATATATCTATCTAGGAGGGGGGGTCAGAAACTGAGGTGTGGATTGGGGCGGCGGGGGGTCTGGATTGAGAAGGGGGTCCCAGACCAGTCTTGCTGAGCTCTTGATGGGGTGGGGGTTGAAAATTGTCATATTTTAAAGACATAATCAAAAATGTAATCAAGCTCCCTTGATAATGTAATAATGTAATCTAATGACTATGAATCAAATGCTTATAATTCTGAATGTAATCTTAGCTGATATAGTTACTTATTTCTCATAATCTGATTATGTAGTCAATTACAACCTAATTCTGCCTTTGGCATACTCTGTTCCACGGTCAATGGCATGGTCCACTCATAATTATGAGTCTCGCAGGTCAAATCATTAACCTGCCACCTGCTGACAACATGGAGTAGATTGGCTTGTGCTTTGCACAGCTTGCTGGGTCACAGGCAATGGAATTTGCTGTAGGGGAAATTGATTGGTGCCAGAAAAACACAGAGGACTCTCACTGAATAGTTACCTGGATGGAATAGTTATTCCATTCAGTTCAGCTAAAGGCTGTGTGTGAGCATTATGGCAAATCACTTGAATGTTACGACTCAGATTCTGAAGAATAGCCCTATCTTCTCTGAGCATGCATAT
Organism: Notolepis coatsorum; assembly: GCF_963971535.1. Taxonomy (NCBI): domain Eukaryota; kingdom Metazoa; phylum Chordata; class Actinopteri; order Aulopiformes; family Paralepididae; genus Notolepis; species Notolepis coatsorum. The sequence goes on along the minus strand of NC_140170.1, from coordinate 34,658,199 downwards.
ACCCCCAACGGACATTGTATTCTGGGTTACGGTGTTTACTCTTGCCATGTCCAGACCAATCACTGTGATGACACCAGACAGCAATTGATTGATTGATTGATTGATTGATTGATTGATTGATTGATTGATTGATTGATTGATTGAAAACTGTATGAACAGATTGCAGAATGGGTACAATACAGTACAGCTCAATACACACAATTGTTAAGGGGATGCAGACCAGAGAAAGACGTTTGTCTTGTTTACATCAGGGTCCCACATTTTCAATTCATAATGACATTTATGACAAAGACGACATACAGATATACATCATGACATTTATGGCATACATGACATACAGGTATATAGTACTGTTACATTTGTGACATACAAGATATGCAAATATACAGTACTGTGAAACAGAGATCCTAACATACGATGGGGAGGACACTGTACATTAGGAGGGGTGGGTGGGTGTGTGGGTGGCAGGGAGGATTGGGGTTTGGACATTTACGGTGGCCAGTTTCGAATTGCAGCCTCCCGTAGGTGCTCTTAGTGGTGTAGTGTATCTTGTAGACCAGGCCCATTGCAAGTTGCTGTACTCTGTTGTCTATCTAAGCCATCCTAGGTTATCAAAATGGGCAGGGGTGAGGTGGGTTTTAGGAGTAAGGTCAAGCAGTAGTCTGACCAGTTTTTCTTTTGTGATGTTTGTAATATTGTTTTTAGTGCCTTTGAGGTGCTTTGGTACCATGCGGTGCAAGCATAGTCGTAGTACCCTTGAATGAGTGCTCCTGCCAGAGTCTTCAGGGTATTCTTGTTTACCAGAGAGGAGATCCGGTACAAGAATCTAGTTTGTTGGTTGACCTTTTTTTATTACATTGGATGCCATTTTGTCACAGGAAAGATTTGCCTCTAGGATGGAACCCAGGTATGTAATTTAATCTTTCCTTGTGACAATATTGTCACCCACTGTAACCGAGAAGCTGTTGGTCTTGCTGAGTTTGTTATTTGATCCGAAGATAATGGACTCTGTTTTACCCAGGTGTAACGAAAGTTTGTTATCAGCGAACCAGGTGCAGATTCTGCCGAGTTCCGAGCTGAGGGTTTTTTCAACCTGTAACTTGTTCTTGTCAGAGACCAGCATGGCTGAGTCGTCCGCAAACAGGAACAAGTTGCTTGCAGTCACAAGCTGACAACATGTAATTTGCATAAATTAGGAACAGTAATGGTCCTAGAATGCTTCATTGTGGAACACCACAGCTCACTGGGGAGGGGAAGCCAGAGAGAGCCTGCTTCAACCGCCATCACTCTAAACCACGCAACATAATGGAGGTAATTTGGAACGAAGCCAAGATGGCATAGTATTTTGTTCAGGGTCCTTGAGATTAAAGTCAAATAAACTTGTGATTTTAAAGGGGGCCTATTGTGAAAATGTTTTTACAGAATGAAGGGTTGTCCCAACACTGAGAACATTTTAAGTGCATTGTGCCTTTTCTGCAGTTCAGCTGTGGCAAGAACCCTCCCTCTTGAAACAAGCCATTCAGAATTGCAACCATAATCACCATAGTTAATAATAAATTATGCTTGTATGTGTGTGTGAAGATATCTTGATCAAATTAATGTGTACAAAATGGCGGCTCGCGTATACAGTAGGTCTTCTCTTTTCTATCTAAAGTTGAACCTAAAATATTTTCTGACAACATTTTTAACTACAAAATTGCTATGATATTGCTGGATCTTGAGTCATATTTGATCTGCAATGACTAGTCTCAGTACAGGTCAGGTCTACGCACCACTGCTAGGTAGTAGTATTTGTACGATAAAAGCAGCTCTCTTGTTATAGGTGTAGCCGGTGTGATCTCGCTCTGCATTGTGTTTGTTTCAATTCGACCCCTGTTAAGGGATCGCCCTGAGTGGGAGTTGAACCCCGGTCTCCTGCGCCGCGGGCGGCATCACAGACCACTGTACCAATAAGTGAATTCACACCTAGGTACTCGGTCTGGATGCCTCTGGGGAGTGAGTTTTACTTGCAGTACCGCTTAACGTCCACAGTCACTTCACTATACAAGTCCCTCGTGACTGTGGATAGACATGCGGTACCTCGGGAGCTCCAGTAGCTCACCACGTACCTCGAGCGCTATTTCGGCGCCGGGGACAACCGCAGTGGTGCAGTGCTGGTATAACTCGGTATAACGGCGTTATACCTCGGTCACTGAGGCTGAAGTACGTGCAATCGCTTTTTACATGGCATTATCCAACCGGACACCCGGAGAAGCATGCAGCTGCAGAGCCGCAGAGCCAGCGGCGCTCTCTGGGCCGCACGCTGACGGCCGCGCTGTGAGGCAATAGTATCCAGCTGCAGGACGAGAGCAGCCAAAAAAAACTGTGCATGCGCGCGCACGCGCACGCACGTGGAGCGTTTGACCTACTGGCAATTTGCCACTGCACCACTGGACAACCGTGCTCGTCACGGATCTGGGGTTTAGCGAGTTCGAATCCCGGACTGCAGCCGTGCCTTTCCCAGAGTGTCTTCCCCCCCATCTGTACCCCTTCAGCCTGTTTCTGTCGGTCATTCTTGACCAGAATAAATGCGATAAACGCTAAAAAGAGCCAGGGGAATGGCCAAAGTTTTTAAAAAAAAGACATGCGGTACCTCCGTTACACAGGCACAGAAACAGCCCATTGAGAACAGGACTGAAACAGAGAGGTATATCGACTGCTAGAATGCATACTCCTCAGCAAAAAACTTCAAAGACTTGTTTAGGGGACCTCAAAGACCAATATTACTCTAAAATATGTCCCCTTTCAATGTAAAGAAAATATATAATAATTGTGTTGAATGGAGTATGCCTGTGGAACATACAGTATCATCATAAAACAAAAGGAAATGTTTTGTTTTATTTGGGTATTCAGTCCGATTTAGAAACATTGCTCAATTATGTAGGCTAACCATGTTTTCAAACCCCCAAACCCCTCATGTATATACCACACATCCATTCACATGTATGGGCTTACCTGGGATTGATTTGAAGTTGAGGAGCTTGACGCTCAGACCCTCAGTTAGTTTGAAGTACTGGATAACTATTGGAATAAGCTTCACCGCCTTGTGGCTTGAGGCATCAACAGAGACCAGGTCGACTAGTTTCCTGAGGGGCAATAACGTTGCTCACAATTACCTTGGCTTTGGTGCATGTCATACACTCATCGTAGAATTATCAAAATCTCTGGTTGTGATTCACCAGATGGTAGGCAAAGGTCCTCTTCTGAGCTGTTGAGCTGTCACCGGCTATTGCCTTGTTGAAGTAGGTTGGTTTTATATAGTTCTAGGGTCGCAACGGTGCTACTTCTATGGTGCTATGGCTACTTCATAGGCAGGCTGTTGATGTTTTTCTATTGGTTAAAACTAGGACAATCCGGTAGGGAATGTTGAAAACCGTGACACTTTAGTGTTTTACAGATATTTACAAAGCTTGAAACCGGGACAATCCTGGACAAACTGGGACGTGTGGTCACCCAACCCATATGTTGGCAACGCAACAACAATACGTATCACTCTCCCCCTCGGGGAGTGGCAGGGAGTGCTGCGTCTCCTTGGGGTCCCTTGTACTCCAGGGTTGGGTTAGAACCTCCGACCCCGAGACAAGATGCCCAGTTATCTGCCGCGTCGGACATTGGCGCGCGAGGCAGCCTCCCGTATGTGAGGGACGCGAGTGACGTGGAGGGAGTTATGCAAGGGGAGTTGCTTGCCTTGTTCCCCGAGCTCATGGCGGCCGCCGCATTTCCGCAGCCACTGCCGGCACATGATAGGTCATCTCTGGCAACGTCGTCCTGTGAGAGAGACGGGCGTTGTCTGCCCATTCTTCCCAGCAATGGAGGCCTACGTGGCACAGGGACAGGTAATCTCCCGCATCGTTGGCCTTACCCCCGCCTACGTGCCAGTCACGCGGGTGGTGGGTTTGGTCCAGGGGCTTAAGGACAGAGTGCCTCGGCTTGATAGCCCGATGGCATCCATACTTTGCCCCGAAATGGTGTGGGAGCCGTTAAGAAAGCCGGTTCCCCAGGGAAAATCGGCTAGGCAGTTGGCAACGTGGAGTGACCAGGTGTACATCGCCTCGACTCAGAGCCTGGCTGCGACCTCCAACATCGCGCAGCTGGTGCGCTACATGTCGGGGCTGATGGCGGGCAGGTCGGTATTGGATGACCATCAACGATACCTTCACGCCCAGGCGGCTGGAGCCATCCTGCACCTTTCCCAGCTGCAGGCGATAGCCGCCGGGAAGGAGCGCGCCCTGGCCACTCTCATCCAGCGCCACCTTTGGCTGGAGCAGGCGCGGGTGCCGGAACAGAGGAGGATTCCGCTGCTCACGGCCCCCCTCTCCGATGCTGGATTATTCGGGTCGGCCATGCAGCAGATGACAGCAGCCTGCAGGGAGATGGAGGAGGAGCGCTCCGTGCTTCAACCACATTTCCCCCGACCCGATGCCACCGGTGATGTCCGGAAGAAGCAACGCCGGCAGAGGACCGCGACCGTTGCCTCCGCCACCACCGCCGCCGCTGCTGGGCCTTCAGCGAAGAAGGCCAGGAGTGGAGGGAGTGCCGTGACCGCTGCAGCCAGTCATCCTGTGCCCGGAGGGAACGGTAGGGATCGACGTGACCAAGAGGCTCCCCAGCACCGTCCCTCCGGGCCGGCTCCCCGTGGGGGCAAACGGCGCTCTGCACGCGGCAAGCGCCGCTAGTGACTCCCCTGTTTACCCCTTCCCTCCCCCCCCCCCCAACATATGATTTTTGTTATTAAATAAAAAGTCCCTCCTGGTGAGGGACTGTTTTTTGTTACAAAACGTGTGTTTATTCACTATATATTGGGGATACGATGTATAACCCTCACCTAGCTGTGGGGTTGTGTGTTTGCTTAGGGAGTAGGGCAGTTTTCTTTGAAAATTGTTTTCTGGTCGCTATATATGTGTGCTTAGCAAGGCCTGTGGCTAGCACTCGGTCGAGAGACTTGTCTTCTCTCATCATGAAAAGACGGTGTTCTTCTTGAGTGAACTTTACCTTTTTTTATCTGAGGGGGTTGTAAGTAAGTAAGTAAGTATTTATTTATAAAGCACCTTTCATACATATCATGTAGCTCAAAGTGCTGTACACAAACGCATATATAAAGCATCACATTAATAAGAAAACAGTAATACAAGTATGGCACAGTAAAAGCACAGTAAAATAACATTTCAGTAAAAGATCAATACATCAAATTAAATTAAAATTAAAAACATAATAAAAACATTTCAATAAGATACTCGCTTTCCCTAAGGCATGGTACACTATTTGTAAGCTAGACTGTATAGGTAAGTTTTTAATTAGTTGTGTGTATTCTGTTACGTTTGGGAAACATGGCATCGAGTCCACAACTAGGTTAAGTGTTAGCCTACAGAAGTAATCACATATGTAGCTTGTACCGAGGTCTTTGGACCCTCTCTTTAACGTCTGTTGTTTTTTTCTTTACTTGGTAAAGTATAAAAATGTGGGTGGCGAGTTTGCACATGAGCCTAAAGCCTTGTATAAAAAACAGTTTTTTACACAAACGAGTTTTTCGTCTGTGGCTGGCGTGCAACTGTTAAGCTTATCCTAGAGGATATACGCTTTTTCATGTAGCATGCTAGACAACTGGTATCATGCGCTGCCTGTTGTTTTCATCGTATCCGGGGTGTGGGGTCATAGGGGGTGAACTGATAAACCCCTACCCCCTTTTACTGATTGGCCAGGGGGTTGGACCTCCTGTTCTTCGGTCTTCCTGTCACGCTGTGGGGTCAGCTCGTCACAGGGAAGGGAAAGGGGGGGAGGGAGTTCCCTGGTCCCACGGCATATTTGGACAGGTGGGTCACAGGATTTTCCCAGCCATAGAATACGTCACTGGACACGTTTCTATTGGTCATGAGACTTCCGTGAGTTCTTTCAGGCTCCATATTGTGGACGACTGTCATTGTCAAGATTGGGTGATGCGGTGGGTTGGAAACTGTTCGTTTTCTGCTCTGCTCTTTTGGTCACGTGGCTCAATGTTTACATATATCTTTTCAATTGTTACTCACGTGGAAGGTCTCTCTGGCGGTTCCCTGTCTTCCCTCTTGTATACAGGGCGGTGTTGACAGGGTTTTTTCCCTCGGACGCGTCATATGGGACCCATATCTGTGTCTTTTTGGCCGGCTTCCTGCCGCTCGTCCCAGACGGCATGGAGGGAAAGTTGTCTGGTTTCTTATTAGAATTACCATTGATGTGTTTTTTGGGTCTCGACGTGTACATAGCGCTGGCCCTGGGTGCTTTCGGTGTGGAACCACGTCATGGGCTGGCGTGCCTTGGTTGCTCATTCATAGAAAGGGCGTTTTTTATACGAGCGACTGGGAAGGAGATTTTATCTCTTCCGAGCGCCAGTGTACTAGGTTAGTCTCGACGACTCACTTTCACATCTCCGGGGGGAGATGATGGAGTAGATCAAAGCATTGGCGGAGGGGTCTCACGCCCATGGGGTGGGCCACCGGGTACAGTGCATTCACGTTCTGACCGTCTTGGTGGCGCTCTCTGTGATGTTTTGGATCGACACGCGTACCTACCCCCCTCTTACGACTGGGGATGGCGGCGTGACTAGGACACAGGACTGGTTCTGGTCGCGCCGGACCAGGTCAGTTAACCCGTTGTCCGCCGGGGCGCAGATCTGCTGTTCTGGTACCCTGAAGGTCTTTGTGCTTTTCCGGGGGGAAAATGCCGGGTCGCGTGTTGCTTTATGACAGGTCATGAGTGCAAGAATGTGACAATTTGACCATGTGACCGCGGCAACGCGGGAGAGCGGCAGTGCGGAAATAGGCTGTCTCTAAGACAAACTCTAACCTTAACCAGCTCCTTAACAGCGCCTAAACTTAACCGTTCTAACCTTAACCAACTCCGAAACAATGCCTAACCTTAACCTTAACCTTAACCATGCCTAACCTTAACCATAGAAAGAATATTGCCATTCTCTTTGACAAACTCTGACCTTAACCAGCTCCTTAACAGCGCCTAAACTTAACCGTTCTAACCTTAACCAACTCCGAAACAATGCCTAACCTTAACCTTAACCTTAACCATGCCTAACCTTAACCATAGAAAGAATATTGCCATTCTCTTTGACAAACTCTAACCTTAACCAGCTCCTTAACAGCGCCTAAACTTAACCGTTCTAACCTTAACCAACTCCGAAACAATGCCTAACCTTAACCTTAACCTTAACCATGCCTAACCTTAACCATAGAAAGAATACACGTTAAAAAAAAATCACGCTAAAAAAAAAAAGCAAAAGCAGCACTCATGACATGTCATTAAGCAATAGGCTGCCGGGTCGGCCCGGGCGTCGCGAGGATTGATGTTATGGATGTGTGTGTCATAGGTATGTCACTACGAGTTGTCCTTCACAGTGTGTGCTTGGTCCATATTGTGTTGTACCTTGTGTTGTACCTTGCTAAAATCTCCATTCGTTTTTGCCCCTCCCTTCCCCTGCTGGGCAGGGCTGGGAGGGGGCTGTCGAGGAGGTTTTCTATTGAACCCCTCTGGCATCCCTGTGTACGTCCCGGTCCGCCGGGCCCAGGTCTGAACTCGTTCTCGTCTATCTGTTGGCCTTGGTTAACCCCTTTGAAAACTGAAACACTTGTACTGCCTGTATAGCCGATGTATACTCGCAGTTATGTTTCTGAGTTTTTTCTTGGTGGGTTAAGGGAACAACCGCCTCCTGTTAAACTAAACATAGGGGGGTGGTTGATTCCCCGGTGTGTTGGTAGCAGAGTCGACTCTCGGGTTGAGGCCGGGCTTGACCCCGTCTGCCCGCGAGTGTGCCCCCGCACCTTTCATGACGTCTGCCAATCGTGTCAGCCTTCTCTTGGACCTCGACCTCTCTGAGGGGTCGGGTTTGTGGAGGTTGCGACATGGTGCACAGCATACCGAACGCCCCTTCCGCCGGGGTGCTTTTTCACAGTAGACCCCTTAGGTGCCTATCTAGTCCGCAGTGCTCCGGGCACAGGTCGAGTTATGCTCTTGGGGCCTGTTGCCTGGATTGAGGGATCAACCTCTTTGGGGGTTGTCTCCCCGGTGCGCCGACTGGCCCCACAGTATTGTGGGGGTGTAGCCTCTGTGGAGTGCTTCAGGGCGGGTGCCGTAGGGGGGAAGGGCCTGCTCTTGGATTGGGCCCTGACCGATACGCTGGCGATGTGGGGGGTGGTGTCACCAGTGACCGTCTGGTGGGGTCTCGATGCTACGGCATCGTTGGCCTCACCGGGCCCCCTTTTTTCGGGGGGTCCTGGCCCTCAGGCTGTTCCTGGGGCTGGGTCCTCCTCCGCGCTCCGCTGCTACGGCCTTGCCACAGGGTTGGTTTCTTGACCTTTGACCCTGTGATGTTGGGGGCTGTGACGGGGGTGTTTTTGCTTCCCGTCCGTTCCCTGGTGGCATGTGGGATGCGTGCCTGAATGGTTGCGGGTCCTTCTGTGTGGAGGTAAGTCCCACGATCTGCTCACCCTGTGCGTTTGAGGTGCTAAAGCCTCTTCGCACAGTCGGATCCGATTCCCTCCGGCCCCCTCTAGGGGGGTCCGGGGGCTCGGGTCCTCCCCGGTTCTGATGGTTGTGGGGGGCCTCAGCGGGTACATCTGTCGAGCTTCCGCTCTGCTCAGCTCCTGTGTTCCAAGAGAGCAGAGCGTAAGCTATACGATAATATAACATACGGTTATTCTATAACCATAGTTATATGAGTATAGCGAGCGCTCTGCTCTGACTCACTGAGGACCCCGTGGTCTTCGCCTTCGGTGGTGAAAGACTTGGGAAGGAGCTGTTGGTGTGGCCACGACCCCGCTTATGTAGAGGAGCGGATGTGGGTGTGGCCAGGCGGATGGGTGTGTGCATGTGGAGAAAAATTATTCATTATTAGATTGGATAATGGGATAGTTCCAAGAGAGCAGAGCGCTCGCTATACTCATATAACTATGGTTATAGAATAACCATATGTTCTCTCGTTATGATGAGCAGTATTGTGATTTGTAGACCATAATTGAGTGTTCACTAACTTGTGGTTTGAATTAGGCCACATCTGTAGCTTTAGCAATGTCATGCTTCAGCATAACGTTACTCCGTTCCAACTCCTTTCAACTTCCACTTTGAGTGTCACTTATTTCCAGCCACTCGATACGGAGGACAGAGGCCATTTCTTCTTTTCCCTGGCTGCCGCTGGATCCTAATGATTTCGGTGCTGCACACGATTCGGTCTGGGTTCATATGGAACCAGTGCCACTATATACTCGATACCCAAACCTGGGCATGCATTCTCCTGTTAATGATCTCAGGGAATGTTCCGCCTAACCCTGGCTCTGGTGGCCCTATGCTGTATCATACACCTGCAAACTTGTCTGTCTACCGGCCTGCATCACCGGCCCGTTTGTTCAAGAAACAATGTTAACCATCAATCACATCAGTCCAATACCTGCCGGCCAATCACAGGACAGCGTGGATCCTATACACCTTCTCTACGCGCACAGGTGGTCACACTGCTGCTACTCATTTTGTAGTACTACTACTAGAATAGAATAGAATAGAATAGAATAGAATAGAATAGAATAGAATAGACTTTTAATTGTCATTGCACAGTATACAACGAAATTTCAGGGGAGCTCCCACAGACCGTAGTACAATATATACATACATGAACACATAACACATATAACACTGTACATAACAGAATATTTTAAATAATAAAGTGTATGATGGGTGGTGGTAATCAGTGATTATCAAGTCCAGGTAAGTGCATGGTGCATGTGAGGGGACAGTCAATGAGCATTTAACAGTCTGACTGCTTGGTGACTAGGTGACTGAGTGGCGTAAAAGACAGGGAAGACGTCAAGTACTGTTCATGTGTAAGCGGCTACTCACATGAAGTCCTTTTCCTCCTCCCGTAGCCAGTGGTGGAAGAAGAACACAGTTCCTTTACTTAAGTAAAAGTAGAAATACCCATATAAATTAGTACTCTGGTAAAAGTAAAGGTCCTCCATTCGAATTCTACTTACGTAAAAGTAGAGAAGTATTTGCTAGTAGAGAAGTAGAGAAGTGAAAGTATGCATTCTACATGATGTTTGTGTATTCCAGTGCCTTTGACCTCTAAAGGTTATTTTAAAGTGGTATGCGGTCCAGTTATACTGCTCTGATTACGTCCTCTTGAAGTTGGCAGGCTTCAAATGTAAAAGTATATAATCTTCATACATTTCTGCCATGTTTTCTATTACTAGTTTTCGTACAATATCTCCTATGAAATGTAGTGGAGTAAACGTATAAAGTTCCCTAAAATTAAAATACTCATGTAAAGTACAAGTAGCTCGAAATTGTACTTAAGTATAGTACTTGAGTAAAAATACTCAGTTACTTCCCACCACCCAGCCCGACACGCCAGACCCATGGGATGCCACACAATATTGAGATACAATATCTCTTCTTCCAGGGAGTCCTGACCCTTAGCTCCATGCAGCGTGTTTGCCTTGGAGAGAGCTGTTGGCTCGTACAGAGAAACAGAGGAATAGTGTTTGTATTCTTCTGATATCCATTGCAGATGTTGAGATTTTACAGTTTGATGTTCTATTTTCTGTGTCAGGTTAATTTAACTAATACTCACCTCACTTAACCACCTTGCTGTATGTCACATATAGTTATACTGTATGCCCCCCTCCTTGCAATAATAGAGGCGTTGCACGGAATGTTTCTTTCTCTTCCAACATGGCTGCCTGTGTACTAACCAATGGTATACTTTAGAAAGAAAATGCCTAATATGTGTGCAGTGGTAGAGTTGCTAAAACATTGTGTTGATATTACTGTACCACTGTGAGATCAAGTTAGATCCAGAAACCGATTTATTACACTTTTGTTGATATATTATATAAATGTATAGCTACGTGTGTGTGTGTGTGTGTGTGTGTGTGTGTGTGTGTGTGTGTGTGTGTGTGTGTGTGTGTGTGTGTGTGTGTGTGTGTGTGTGTGTGTGTGTGTGTGTGTGTGTGTGTGTGTGTGTGTGTGTGTGTGCGTGCGTGCGTGTGTGTGTAAATGAATTAACCTAAATATAGTTTGACTGATAGATACACAAAATGGGTTTATTTATGTTGATTTAATTTGGTTGTGTTGATGTTTCCATTTTTGCAAAATGGGTATATTCTGGTTTTACACAATAAGTCTATCGGTGTGTTGTGTGTGTGTAGGGGCAGGTATATATAAGCATTTTTCTTCTTCCTGTTCCTTTCGGCCATGGGATTTGGTGAATTATATGAATATGTACTGTTGGACTGTGGTAATTCCATGTACGAATAAATAAATGATGATGATGATGATGATGATGATGATGATGATGATGATGATGATGATGATGATGATGATGATGATGATGATGATGATGATGATGATGATATACTGTATTTCTCAACCATTCCCATTGCTATGCACATAGCAACTGTTTTCTCTTCCAACAGGGAGGATAAATGGGCATTCTAAATGTTCCATGAAAGATCTCTATTGGTAGCCTGAACTGAATTTGTTTATTAGCTTGTCATTATTTTGTCATAAACTAATGAGTGACTTTAGGGGCTGCCACCTGCACACATCAAGAGGGCACACCCTCCATAGCCAATACCAAAAGGCATGCACTGGATGTGTCTAGATGCAGTCAACCATTAGAATTCTTCTCCCACTGAATAGATTTTAGAAAAATGGTAACGCACGTCCTTCAGTTGGATCAAAACATCTACCCAGTTAACCCTTTGTGTGGTGTTCAGGTCTGTGGGACCCCCCTACACATTTATATTGCATACAATACGTTGTGTTCTTGGTCCACTGGACCCGAAAGTTTGGAAATCGTAAACATGGAAAATGTAACAAAAAGGTTCAATGTGTACCTTCACTGTCTGCCTCCACCTTGTTTCGTTTATATTATTCAAGATAAACATGATTTATATATATTTATATATGCCTTGATTATAATGGATTTTTTTTTTACCGACATCACATTTTATGACAAGAAATCAATAGCACTTGACTTGTATTTATAAATGTGATCTAGCAGAGGCAAATGGCCAATATTAACCATTAAGTGTGTGGAGCAGGTATTTGGCTTTTATTTGTAGCACTTGGATTAAAGTGAACTCATAATGGCATTTTATGATTCTTTTTTATTATTGTAGTTGATACACAAATTGTATTGTGTTCAAATTGGGTTAAATATATAAAACCTTAATCCCCCCAAAATAAAATGAAAACTGATTTCACAAGGCCCTATACTATAAGGGAGAATGCCTCAAATGTATGACAAAACTCTATTGGCAAATTCAGGAGATGAGAGTGTAGAAAATGATCAAATATGACATATTGTGTCCAATTTGAATGTAAAGGTGCATAGAATACGAAAGTAAATGTGTAATGTCGGCCATGGTTCTCCCCTTGTTAAAGGGCGGAGACCCCTCTGACCTAAATAATTATCGCCCTATTTCCAGATTGTCTGTAATGGCCAAAGTCTTTGAATCTCTTGTAAACTAACAACTGAAAAAGTTTCTAGCTGACCATAATATTCTTAACGAGTCTCAGTCAGGCTTCAGATCAGGCCATAGTACTACTTCAGCGACTATGCTAGTCTCACTGTGCAGCATTGTTTGTTGATCTGTCTAAAGCGTTTGACTCTGTGGATCATGCATTGCTACTGCAGAGGCGTGGCTGCATAGGTCTTGGTAAAATGGCTTTGAGCTGGTTTAAAACCTATCTATCTGAAAGTACTCAGTGTGTCTCAGTAGAAGATTATACCTCAGCTGCTCTTACTGTAAAAAAAAGGTGTTCCACAATCTATTTTGGCCCCCGTCTTATTCTCCATCTTTATAAATTAACTAGGAAATGGGATAAACCCAGCACTGTTTCATTTATACGCCGACGATACAGTTGTTTACACAGTGGCTTCCCCGGCCATAGAACTTCTACAGGATGCTTTTAATACACTGCAACACTCCTTGCTAAGGCTAAGACTGGTCCTTAATGCAAAAAAGACCAAGTACATGACCTTCTCTCGCTCTCGAGCTAATACAGCTGTCCCTCCCATTCTGACACTGGAAGGGACATGCCTTGACAAAGTAGCATCCTACAAATATCTGGGCATATGGATTGATGAAAAGATGGCCTTTGATGTTCATATTGGGAACCTACTGAGAAAACGTAGACCCAAACTGGGCTTTTTCTTCCGTTTAAAGAAATGTTCCCCGTCTGAAGCCAGGAAGAGAATTGTGCAGAGTTCCTTTCTGTCTGTATTAGACTATGGCGATATGATTTATGTGCATGCTCCTTCCTCCCTGCTTAAAAAGCTGGATTCTGCGTACCATACTGCTATACGTTTTGTAACGGGTGCAGGCTCTCGCACCCACCACTGCACTTTGTATCAGTCTTTAGGATGGTCCTCTCTGTACCAAAGAAGACAATCACACATGTTGATTTTTATCCTTATACTTGCTTTTTTAATACCACACTAGCAGCAAATGGGATGCTTTTAAATGTTCCTTTGATGCAGTCAGAGCTGCATTCTCCCACTATGCTCCCTTTTTATGGAATACACTGCAAGTGAAACTTTGTCTAGAGAGGCACTTCCTACTGTGAATGCTTTTAAAGGTATGCTATACGATTAGCCCTTCATGAAACATGTAACTGTTTTACCTGATGCTATTGCTGATCTGATTATGCAGCTAAAACAAAAGGCTGGCTGTCACAAAACAGTCACATCTAGAGACCTAAAAACCTACTCTAGCGAGGCCTTTAACCTTGAACTGGAAAGTCTGGACTGGTCAGATGAGCTCAATGGTACACTGGTTGAAGAAACATGGCTTGGCTTCAAAACCAAATTTTCAATGATACTAAACAACATGGCCCCCCTAAGAACCACCAGGGTAAAAAATCGCGCTGAGCCGTGGATGCACGCTGAAATACTGACCGCTATGAAAACCAGAGACAAAAAATGCTCTGAGTTTCGTAAAAGTCAGTCAAAGCTTACCATAAGCACGAGCAGTGAACTCCAAGCCCACGTGACTGAACTCAAACTGGAAAGAAACAGACTAAGAAATGACGTAAACTCCATGATCAAAACAGCAAAGAAAAAATTCATCAATGACAAAACCGAGGAAAACAAAAACAAACCGCGTGAACTTTGGAAATTACTCAATAACCAACTAGGCTGCAGTAAAAAACTTAAAACCAGATTCTCAAACATAAACATAAAGACGGACAACACGCTCATCACAGAAAAGCTGGATGTAGCCAATTACTTAAATAGTTTCTTCACAAACATAGCCACAACACTGGTAAACAAACTACCCTCCCACTCAGGGCATTATGGGGTAGAACACATAGTAGCATACTACAAGAACCTAGGGGTCCACAAAGACGACTTCAAACTGGAAATGGTAACAACAGATGAGGTACTCAAAAAACTGAGCGCCCTCCAACCCAACAAGGCCACTGGCCATGACAACATCCCCTCCAAATTCCTCAGAGACTCAGCAGCCGCCATCACCCCAGTCATCACACACATAATAAACCTCTCCATAAAACAGGGACACGTCCCCAAGGACTTCAAAATTGCGAGAGTGACCCCTCTGCACAAAAAAGGCAGTAAATTAGACCCAGGCAACTACCGCCCTGTTTCTATCCTTACCTCCATCTCGAAAGTCATGGAAAAAATTGTATACGAACAGGTCGAAAAATACCTTGCGGAAAAAAATCTAATCTACGAATTCCAATCTGGCTTCAGAACATCCCACTCCACTGACACATGCCTTCTCTATTTAAACGACCACATCAAACAAGAGGTGGACGCGGGCAAATACTGCGGCATGGTCATGCTGGACCTACAAAAGGCCTTCGACACTGTCAATCACACCATTCTGATTGACAAGCTAAAAGCAATTGGTTTTGATAGTCTATCAGTGAGCTGGATGCAATCCTACCTGGAGGGGAGAGAGCAGATGGTGGAGGTAAACGGTACCCTATCCCCCCCCCTCACAGTAAACTGTGGTGTTCCACAAGGAAGCATACTAGGTCCGCTACTGTTCCTAATTTATGCAAATGACATGTCGTCAGCTTGTGACTGCAACTTGTTCCTGTTTGCGGACGACTCAGCCCTGCTGGTCTCTGACAAGAACAAGTTACAGGTTGAAAAAACCCTCAGCTCAGAACTAGGCAAAATCTGCATATGGCTCGCTGATAACAAACTATCATTACACATGGGCAAAACAGAGTCCATTCTCTTCGGTTCAAATAACAAACTCAGCAAGACCGACGGCTTCTCAGTTACAGTGGGTGACAATATTGTCACAAGGAAAGAAGATATTACCTACCTGGGTTCCATCCTAGAGGCAAATCTTTCCTGTGACAAAATGGCATCCAATGTAATAAAAAAAGTCAACCAACGAACTCGTTTCTTGTACCGGATCTCCTCACTGGTAAACAAGAATACCCTGAAGACTCTAGCAGGAGCACTCATTCAAGGGTACTACGACTATGCTTGCACCTCATGGTACCAAAGCACCTCAAAGGCGCTAAAAACAAAATTACAAACATCTCAAAACAAACTGGTCAGACTACTGCTTGACCTTACTCCTAGAACCCACCTCACCCCTGCCCACTTTGACAACCTAGGATGGCTTAGAGTAGACGACAGAGTACAGCAACTTGCAATGGGCCTGGTCTACAAGATACACTACACGACCAAGGTACCCATGTACATGACAAAATACTTCCCAAAGGTCAGTGAATACCACGATCACAACACCAGAGGGAGCTCCACAAATCATGTTAAACCCAGATTCGGCTCAAACAAGGGACTAAACACGTTTCGCAATTATGCCACATCAATGTGGAACGCCCTACCCAAAGCTGTAAAGGAATGTGAATCACTACCCACTTTCAAAAACACTCTCAAAAAACACCTAAGGGAGACTGCAACTCGAAACTGGCCCCTGTAAATGTCCGAACACAACCCCCTCCAATGTACAGTAAATTACCAAGTATGGTCTTGTCAATAATCCAATGTACAGTGTTGTTTGTACAGTTGTACAGTGTCCCCCACCCACCCCTCCTACCCAACACCCCCCCCCCCACTCCTACCCAACCCCCCCCCCCCCCCTCCCACTCCTACCCAACCCCACCCACCCAACCACCTCCAATGTACAGTCCCCACCCACCCCTCCTACCCAACCCCCCCCCCCCCCCCACTCCTACCCAACCCCCCCCCCCCCCCCCACCCAACCACCTCCAATGTACAGTCCCCCCCCACCCCCACCTACCCAATCCAATGTACAGTTTCTACGCCTAATGTATATACTCTTTTCTTTCTGGACTCTTTTTGTATCACAAACAGTACTGTAATTGCAAATCTGGTATGTCATAAATGTATAGATGTAGCAGTACTGTCTATCTGTATGTCATGTATGTCATATTATATGTTACGATGAATTGAAAATGGGGGACCCTGATGTAAACAAGACGAAAGTCTTTCTCTGGTCTGCATCCCCTTAACAATTGTATGTATTGAGCTGTACTGTACTGTACCCATTCTGCAATCTGTTAATAAAGTTTTCATTCATTCATTCATTCTTGCCACTGCACAAATGTCCTTCTGTATTTGTATTTGATTTGTATGTTTTTTGTTTAATGCCCTGTTTTATGTTGAAACTTGTTGTGTGCCGTGTTGGTCAGGACTCCCTGGAAGAAGAGATCTTGTATCTCAATGGGACATTCCTGGATAAATAAAGGATACAAAATAAATAAATAAATAAAAATACGAAAGTAAATGTGTAATACACAAGTCAAACAGGCGGAGGCAGCAACACCCCCAAGAGGAATTATTACTGCCGGATTGTTGACAAAAGAAGACAGGATCATAGAATTAGAATGTATAGACTAGGAAGTCTCATAAAGGCTGTGAGGTTGGGTTCTTGTGGGTCCCAGGGCATTCAGGAGTTGAGGCAAATTGAATTATGATACGATTACTAAAGACTGTCTTCAAAAAGAGTAGATGTCAAGGTGTTATTGGGCAGACCGGAACACTACAGTATGATCAGGGAGGGGCTTGAAGAGGATTGGCAAGAGGAATGGAAGAAGGTAAAGAAGGGGGGACTTCAGTTCAAGAGTCTGTAAAAAAAAATTATAATAATAATAATGTTTACATGGGGGGGGGGGGACAACTATTAAAATAATTCGCTGATATGGGGATTTTTCTTTTGATTTTAAATCATTGTTTTGTCAGGGCAAGAACCATCAAGCTTTTGACAGAATAATTATGTCTTTTCTTCATAATACTGGCCTGTACCCTCGGATATAGGACTATACTGAACGCTGGAGAGCAGTAATATGCCTTAGCTCCAGACTGTCTGAAATATATTAGAAGAAGAAGAAGAAGTCTCGAAGAAAAGAAGTCTCTTGGGTAAAAAAGGGAAACTATATTATGCCCAGAGATAAGTGCATCTGTTGTCAGCGGGACAAGGATGCATTGCAGTGACAGAAAAAAAGTACAAAGGGGAATAAGAACATAAACAAATAATGGAGATGAAACACAATACAAATACATAATTTAATTTCATGGCAGCCTTTGAAACTCTGTCCCATGTACAGTATTTGGCCACACATGATAGAACCACAGTTTCCATTCAAATCATGTTTAATGGAAGACCCTTTGATACACTGAGGTCTTTAGAAAAACTCTAGTACCCTGGGATACACAAGGAAGAGCACAATACAACTGTCAAAATCAGAGGGAAACAGTATTGCATGGGTTGGGGGGGTCAATAAAGAGTGGGAACAGCACTGGGATCAGGAGACAAAAGGAAGACATTTACAAACATTACTAAATAAAGTAGGTAGTGCAAGAAATAGAGGAGGAAATAGAAAAGATAGTAATGACCAGATTAAGAATAGGACACTGTCATTTGAATGGGACTCTACACATCATGGGGAAGTATTTAACTGGGATGTGTGACCAGTGTCAGCTACCACAGACCAGAAACAATATAACATGTTATATTAGTTAACTGTCTGTAGGAAATACAGCGGAAAGGAAGGACATGATGGAGGGAATGGAAAGATTAGGGATGATAGTGAATCACTATGAATTGAAAATGGGGGACCTTGATCATGTAAACAAGACAAACGTCTTTCTCAGGTCTGCATCCCCTTAACAATTGTGTGTATTGAGCCGTACTGTATTGTACCCATTCTGCAATCTGTTAAATAAAGTTTTCATTCATTCATTCATTCATTCATAGAAACAGGTCTTAATTTAAGGACATGGAAGTGGTGGGAATGGACAAAGCAGGAAGTGGCTGTCTTAAAATAACCAAATAACTCCAATAGGGGATATCTGCAGAGCCGCAAGCCCAACGTCTGGTCGGAGCTTCGTGGCTTGGACTTGGTTTGAGGGGAGCTTCGTGGCTTGGACTAGGTTAGAGGCGGGGCTTCGTGGCTTGGACTAGGTTTTGCCGCGTTCACGTTACGTGGGAAGAAGCGGAAGAACCAGCTTCCGACTGGGAAAAACCATTCACGTCAGCCTCCTAGTGGTAATTCCTACTAGGACATATGGGATTTTTTTATAGACCCCGATATCTCCCACTTCGCTTCACGAATTGCGGAAGTATGGATGTGGGCGTTTCATCGAGTCAAAGCGTGAAGGCTTCCTAGTTGTAGCAACGAGATGTCACCTGGTTCTTCCGCTTCTTCCCACGTAACGTGAACGCGGCAAGACTGCGTGGGCGGGGCGTCGTGGCTTGTACCATGTTTTGTTTCCTGTAAAACCCGGAAGTAGTCAGTTTGTGCTGTTTATTTTTAACCCTAACCTTAACCCTAACCCTAACCTTAACCTTAACCAGTGGTGCAGTCGCGGTCACACCCGGTTACACGCCGTGTTACCAGATCACTGAGGCAGAAGTACGTGCGATCGCGCACGGATGTGTACTCGCGTGTATGCGCACACAAAAATGCGCTGTATCCATTCGTTGTGACTATAGTACCCGGCCACCGTTTTACATAACAAAAAGCGCAGGTAGACTAAGTGTCTGGGTGTTGGCTATCTGAATGCATCTCCCCCTTCATTCTGTGTGACACAGCAGGGCTGTACGCTAAGCTTTTTCACTAGGGGCACACTTTCCCCTAAATGAGAAATTTAGGGGCAAAGAATATTTTTTAGGGGCAAATTTTTAAATAACTATTTTACCATTATAGTAGGGCTGGGCGATATGGCCTCTAAAAAATTATATCGCGATATTTTGACATGCATCAAAAATGCTTGATGTAACCCTTTGATACATACAGTCACGCCAATATGATGATTATAATAAGTCCCTGCAACATATGTTTGCATTATTAAACCATGAAGATGCTTTAAAAAATAATTTAATGAAAATGTACTAAGAGTAGTCTACTGACACACTAATAAAAAAAATTATTTACATCTAAGACAATTTATATAAAAACTCTTGGGTGCCTTTTACACAGTACTGTGTTTTCTATCCACTTTAGCCAAACACACACACACACACACACACACACACACACACACACATAATATATATACACACACACTACTGTGAGAAAATAATAATCACACAGACTTAATGATTTTAGAATATTTCAGATAATGAAATTAAATGTTTATATCATCAACTATCCAGTTAGTATTTATACTGTGTGTAACATTTGGCTACTTTAAATCATTGAATGTAGAGAGAGAGCGAGAGAGAGAGAGAGAGAGAGAGAGAGAGAGGGGGCGAGAACGAACAAGAGAGCCAGCCCCCCCCTTCGCGTTTTGATAGTCTATGCTGCCGTAGGTGATGACGTCACACTCGAATGTAAACAGGAAGAGATGGAGACACACGGAGATGGAAATTCAATGATATACAGAAATGAATAACCAATAAATATGAAGTTATGTTTAAACTTCTGTTGTCAAGCGTTGTCAATATAACCCACCCCCTTTCCTCACGAATGGAACTAGTCTTGTGGAGTCCGCTTTGACCGTTTTCCAGGGTTAGCAGAGATCGCTAGTTAGCTTAGCATAATCCTAATGGTAGCTACCGTTAGCTCATTGCTCGTGTCAATTAAATTGCATGTTATTAAAGGTCCGCGCTGGTCTGTCTAATGAAATTACAATCGCAACATTATATTGCACTGTACAGCCCTGGTTGTAGGCTAATGTTTTACTACAATTTGTATGGATTAATTTAGGAGTGAAATGCGAATGAAGGGTTGAAATCACCACTCGCAAGCTTGCCCCCAGATATTATTTTAAACTCGCACGGACCAAATTAGGGGGCAATTTGTGATCATATCATCGCAGTGTACAGGCCTGCACAGGCAGTGGAGGTGAATACCAGTGGTGCGTTGTTAATATGGACTGAGCCGGCACGCAGGATAATGACGCCGCGCGCATGCACATATGTTCCCTCGCGCACATGTATAATAATACACTTTGTTTGTATAGCCTTTCATACAGAAACTGCAGCTCAAAGTGCTTCACAACAGAAGAAAGACAGGCATAAAATGAGCACATAAAGTGCAGACATATAAAATCAGTTTTTCACATTAGGATCTAACATCCCAACAGGCAACCTTGTTTATGGTTTGATTCAGTTTTAATATAAATAATAAAAATAAAGAGAAGATTAATTAATTATCTACTCAGTCCCAAAGTTTGTGATGTAAATATGGAATGTCCCAAGTTGCTGCTGTTTACAGAGTGTATTGTTGTCCAAAGGTGAATGATGGTGAATGAAGGGTTAAATCAAAACAGTTGTCAATTCCAAACGGTGAGACACGTAGGAAAATGTATCCTCATACATCATTCACCTTTGGACAACAATACACTCTGTAAACAGCAGCAACTTGGGACATTCCATATTTACATCACAAAGAGTCCAGACGTGGTTGAAGACACCGGCCTAGCGGCTATTGTTATGATAATGCGAGGTAGCGCCGGGAGGCAGGTAAACAGACGAGCCGAGTCGAGCGCAGCGCGTTCTTGAGTGCACGCGCATGCGCGCACAACCATGCATGTGCGTGCACGTGCTTCTGCTCAAATCTTTAATACTCAGTGAGCTTGCACACCGTGCTACCCCGTCCCATGAACAACGCATGCCTGGTGAATACTAATGTGGCTCGGAATTCGTGATGGGGGTCTACCTGCTTATGATATTGAATCAAGCGTCTGTGCTGCGCGCCAGCTTTCCACGCGCACATTCACACAAATAGAGAGCAAGAAGAGCTTGTATGATAGAAAGATTGCACTTGCGTATATGCGCTTGTGTGTGTGTGCGTGTGTGTGTGCGTTCGTGTGTGTGTATAAATCAGTTATGTGCGCATGCACGTACCCGCGCGTGCGCGTGCACGTGGCGTGTTACCAGTTCCCATATTAGGACTGCACCACTGACCTTAACCCTAATCTTAACCTTAACCCTAACCTGCAACACGTAACAGAAATGCAAATGCTGTCGAGTCTTCACTGCTTGTAAAAATAAACAGCACAAACTCACTACTGCACAGTCAAACCGAGTACAAGCCCGAATGCACAGTCAAACCGAGTACAAGCCACGAAATACCGTCTCAAACCTAGTACAAGCCACGAAAACCCGCCTCAAACCTAGTACAAGCCACGAACCTGCCTCAAACCTAGTCCAAGCCACGAAGCCCCGCCCAGACGTTGGGGTTGCGGCTCTGCAGATATACCCTACTAACGACTCATGACATGTAGAAGTGAATTAACTCCAGAAGATGGCAGTAATGCAACATTAAGGATGCAGGCTGCTGACTCCAAAGAAGAAGAAGAAGCAGATAGCTTCCCTTCTATCCGCTCTAGCTCTACGTCACAGGGACAGCTGCATTGTTTTGAATGGGAAGAAGAACATTAATGTCCAGGTGTCGCTACTAACGTTATAGCCACCTCATTCCACCCAACTCCAAACATATAGAGACAGACACCAGTTTAACGTGAACTAAAGCAGTTCAGGTATGACATTTTCTTACCCCTTATCCAAACGATTCTAAGGTATCATCAGCTTTTACAACGTTAGCCGGCTAGCTAACGTCAGTGGACCCATCACCATAACGTTATTGACGTTAGCTAAATGAGCTAACGCGCTAGCTGCTGTTGTTGGCCATGTTATTATTATTTGACAGAACGCGACACATTCGTTAGACAAGTGTATGAAAAGTGTCAGCCACGGAACTACTTAACTCATTACTTAGCCGAATAAAGTGAGCGACAATAGCTATTGTTAGCCAGTTAATAAGTCGGCATGCTAGGTTTAAAACCAAGGAGCTCAATATCCACATAGTGTTAGCTTAGGAGGAGGTAACGTTAGCTCTCTTTTCTAGACTATTTTTGTATGATTGATTGATTGATTGAAAACTTTATTAACAGATTGCAGAATGGGTACAATACAGTACAGCTCAATACACACAATTGTTAAGGGGATGCAGACCAGAGAAAGACTTTCGTCTTGTTTACACCAGGGTCCCCCATTTTCAATTCATCAGGACAAACAGTACTGTATTTGCAAATCTCTCTGGTATGTCATAAATGTATAGATGTAGCAGTACTGTCTATCTGTATGTTATGATGCATTGAAAATGGGGGACCCTGATGTAAACAAGACGAAAGTCTTTCTCTGGTCTGCATCCTTTTAACAGTACTGTATTGTACCCATTCTGCAATCTGTTAATAAGGTTTTTAATCAATCAATCAAAGCTAATGTGCTTGGGTTGGTTTTTGCCTTGGGACATCTGATGATACTGTATATTCTGCAGACAAACACTCGTATCTGCTGGGTGAGGGCTGTGAAATGTCAGTGACTATATTTCTTTAATGACTAAGTATTTTTATAAGCCCCAACGCTAATGGTAACATAACGTTGGCAGATAACGTCGGTTAAGGTAACGTTACGCCGTCAACGTAACAGTGAGAGCCGTGTATCTACGATTTTGGAGTGAGCTCTGTAGCATTGGACGAGGGAAGGTAGTATGGCGTGTTGGAACATCATCAATATCATTTAACCCATGATGATGCAGCTCATCCAGAAAGTTATGGGATGCATATTGGGATTAGATGTAGGAGGGTCAGTTATGCAGCAGGGGGCACTGCTGAACTATTTTGACACAGCAGCAAGCTTGCTGTCAAATTGCTTTGAAAAGCAAAGCAATTCAAACTCCTGGAATCAAGCGATATTTCTTACCGGTTCTTACATGATTCCTTCCATTATGAAACATCCACAGAAACATTTTGGTTTATCAGTTCAAAGTGTGGTTCATCAGCTCCTTTTGATTGGTGAAATCAAACTGGGATTGAAGGAGAAGTGTACTGCCTTAATTAGTTAAATAGCTTAGGTAACCCCTCCCACTGCCCACATCCACAACATTGTCAATGGAGAGCTTTGATCTTAGGCACCGGTACATTATTAGGAGGGGAAGCCCCTGCTTAGGCCTGAATTCCACAATCTGGTTCTTAGGGGGATTTCTCCCAAAGATTTCCTCTCAGAATATGCTATTTGTGGAGGACATGCTAATTCTTTGGCTTTTCCCACAGTACACGTTGTGACCGGCGGGAGCAAAACCACATCCAGGATATGGTGGCTCACTTCCCATGTAGTCAGTTGCAAGAGGTCAGAGGTTAAGACACAATTATACTGTTCCCTGGTCAATTGCTTTCAGACCTGACCCTGGGCTGTTTTCCAACTCTTGAGTCTGTCTGGCGCTTAAACCTCGCCATGCTCAAATTACTTAGCGAACGTTTGCTTATCAGGTCCCGCTAGGTTTACCGTCCTTCATTGTTGTGATATGGAGATGGACCTCACCTGGCTGTCTCAGTCATAAATGACCTGAATGGCACAGCTTACCTCTAGCTGACAGCTTTCACTTTTGACTTGTTGGCTAAAGGTCAATAGGAAGGAACGCTCAGCTGGGCTTCTCTTGTGTAGAGTACACAATAGTTGTACCCACTAAGCTCTTTGCATATTGGCCAGCCCCCTTACTGTAATTGCAAGGCGATTCCACACAATGCTGCTCCGATACTTCCTAACCAACGTTCAAATGTGGTTACGTAAGTTACACCCCGGAGATAAGCCTCTGTGTAACAAGAGCCCGTGCTTTTTCTTTATTTTTTCCTCCACCGGCTCAAGAAGTTTTGATTGCAGCAAGACTTTTCTATGAGAGGAAGTGCTGGCTGGCCAAGCAGAGGTTTCTTGGCCAAGGCTGGGAGGAGCTGGCAGTACACTGGGAAGGGAGAGATGAGAGGAAACGGCCCGTTCTGTATTTCCTGACGGAGCAGCACCCCAACGGCATTGCTGCTGCTCCGTCATCCAAACCGGCTTGCTCTGCATGCTCAGACAACCGTCATTATGAAGTCTTCACAGTCAGAACCATCTTGTGGCCTTTTTCTACAAAGAGAGTTGGAAGTCCACTCCTCTTAGTGTTTTTTTTCTAGGGTCAGTGTGGGAGGGAGACACAGGAGAGAAGGCTCGTTATTGAGACAACAGGAAGGGTGAGAGTAGGTGAACCCATGATAGTGTTCTTTATTGAGAGTTTGAGACAGTAGGAAGGCTGAGAGGAAGACAGTGTAGGGGAGAGACACAGGAGAGAAGGTTATTTATTGAGACAGTAGGGAGGCTGAGAGGGAGACAGAGTAGGGGAGACACAGGGGAGAAGGTTCTTTATTGAAACAGTAGGGAGGCTGAGAGGGAGACAGAGTAGAGGAGACACAGGAGAGAAGGTTCTTTATTGAAACAGTAGGGAGGCTGAGAGGGAGACAGAGTAGAGGAGACACAGGAGAGAAGGTTATTTATTGAGACAGTAGGGAGGCTGAGAGGGAGACAGAGTAGGGGAGACACAGGGGAGAAGGTTCTTTATTGAAACAGTAGGGAGGCTGAGAGGGAGACAGAGTAGAGGAGACACAGGAGAGAAGGTTCTTTATTGAAACAGTAAGAAGGCTGAGAGGCAGACGGAGTAGGGGAGACACAGGGGATAAGGTTCTTCATTGAGACAGTACTGGCTGAGAGGGAGACAGAGTAGGGAAGACACAAGGGAGTTCCTTTATTGAAACAGTAAGAAGGCTGAGAGGGAGACAGTGTAGGGAAGACACAGGGGAGAAGGTTCTTTATTGAAACATTAGGAAGGCTGAGAGGGAGACCGTGTAGGGAAGACACAAGGAAGAAGGTTCTTTATTGAAACGGTAAGAAGGCTGAGAGGGAAACACAGGAGTGTACATGTAGGTTCTGGTGGGAATCTATTCCAGGTGAGCTTGGTTATAATTGTGTCCATAAACAGGGGTCTTAATAACTACACACCATCTCTGTGCACAAATGGCCCAAACAAAACCCATAACCCTGTAAGGCCCACATTTCTTCAGAGGCCAGAATGTGGGACCTATACACACATTTACTATTGTGGGATATTTGTAGATATCCTGATGAAGAATGTTCTCAGTCAACCGAGGTTTGGATAATAACAAGGTTTATTAACCAAACAGATAGATTACATAGAGAGAATGGCTGAGGGCTTCCCCCAGGTGATAAGCTGAAATGACCCAGGTAGGTAAAAGACCCCTGATTGTGGTCGGGAGGAGCCCTATATAGTTCAACAAGGGGGGGGGGGGGGTGGTCCCATTTCATAGGTCAAATGGGGGGGGGGGGGGGGGTACAGGTTTGGGGAGAAAGGGGAGGGGAACGTCTTATTCCACAGAGAGGGGGGGGGGCACAGGGGAGGGGAATATATTTACATGAGGACATTATATTATACCACACTATCCAATACCATTGTGAGGCTGAACAACAGATCCCATTGACTATGTAAATGTGCTTAAAAAATAAACATTTAAAGACTTTGATGTTGTAATTTTTCAACCAAGGGTCCTACAGGGTTAATGTCTGATGTAATCCTGGAGGCCTGCTGTGTACGGTGTGACATGTTTGTTTTCTAACTACTTCTCCTCTAGTAGCCATGGATGAGCAGACGGGCTCCCCCGGAGCCACCACAGACAACAGCAGCCAGAGGAACGGAGACGAGGTAACGGACCAGAGATTAAACCATAGAGATGCATAGAGTGAGCACTTCTGAAAAACCCTGTTCCTCACGGCCCGACGCCATGTGGGGCAGATAATCTTCTACAACACGTCGTGTAGGGATGATTGACTGTTGCCATGTGTATGTATACCGCTACCTAGAGGCTCTGATTTATTCCGAGCTCACAATCCCAATCACTCTCTCTACTATGCGACGGTAACGTGGAACATTGAGGAAGAAGCAGTGTTGTCTTCTGGGTAGAAAATGTGGTTTTCTGAAATTGCCTCTATTGGCGCAGTAGCAGTGGGAACACTTTGGCTGTATGATGGATAGAAATCAGTCACTCTTATGTATCTCTGTGGCTAAGACATACCATCTCCGTCTGGTATTTCAGTCAGTTGTTGTGGTGGTGAACCACTACAGCTGCATAATGGGAAGTGCTGTCGGAGAACAAGGACACAAAGACAAAGTGTCATAGATGCGAAGAAGCATTCTAGATTGAATGTCTTGCACAAAGTGCCGTGCCTGTGAGCCGCCACCAGGGGCTGAGTGGCTAAAGTATTGGCCCAGTCAGTATAGCAAATAAATACAGGGATGAATGGCAAACCTTGCCACATGAATCAAATATCGCCCATATATTTTAAGGGTTAAAGGGGGAATGCCTCCTATTTTAAGAATTCACATATGCTCTCCCTGTGCCCCATGACAGTTGAGACAGTTTGTGAACATGCACTACTCTGTCCTAAAGCTAGAAATCAGATCCTTGACATGAAGATGTTTGGGATCCCCTGCTGTCTGTTGCTGCTCAAACCTAACCTGACCCCCCCCCCCCCCCCCTCCCCCTCCACACACACACAGAAGCCCCGGCGTGGCAGCTGGACCAAGGGGAGGAAGAGGAAGAAGCCTGTGAAGGACAGCAACGCGCCCAAAGTCCCACTGACTGGTTACGTGCGCTTCATGAATGACAGGCGAGAGCAGCTCCGTGCCGAGCGGCCCGATATCCCCTTCCCAGAGATCACCAGGATGCTAGGCAACGAGTGGACCAAGCTGGCTGCCGAGGAGAAGCAGGTTGGTGTAGGGGTGGAGGTGTGGGTGGAGGTGGGTGGGTGTTGGGAGGTCCAAGGCAGAGCTGTTGTAAAACACCACCTTTGGTTGCCCAACTGAGGTCCAAGACCAGGTTTAGTAAAGTTTAGAGTCAAGGCCAAATATAATTTTTTATTAGCAAGCATGAAACCTGTGCATGCATCCGACAAAACGGGACCGCACCTGGCGGCAGTCCTGCACACTGTGGGGGGTGTTGTGCAATTGGCGATAACTTTGAACGCATTAATGTATTAACAACACACACAGTCTAAAAGCCCGCTAGCGGACATGCTGCTCCTTACACAAGATTTGAGAACCACAGGTTTATCGTCTACTACTAACCCAAACAGCTTAGCATGATATCTGCTGGTGAAATCTGACATTATTGTGGGATTACTGGCCTGACATCATACTACACGTGGAACATGACGTATCATAGCAGTGAGATAATACTACATGTGGAACATGACATATAGATAATACTACACACAGTGGAACATGACATAGCAGTGTGACATAAGACTACATGTGGAACATGGCATATCATAGCAGTGTGACATGGCATATCATAGATGAGAGACATAGCAGCGGCCTGCTCTCGATGGTGACCTTGGCTGCTATCACTCACACACCCTGCCTGTGGCTCTCCCACCGTCTAACTTGGAAACACACACTGGCTGTCTCCTCTATTTAAGATCTATAGATCTGTCAGAGTAGATGTCTGCTGTCATCTACAGATGTTTACATTATATACACATATGAAAAACAAGTGCTTCTATCACAGTGGAACATGACATAGCAGTGTGACATAATACTACATTATGGAACATGACTAGGGATGTCCGATATTATCGGCCGATATTGGCATAAAAATGTGATATTGGAAAATATCGGTATCTGTTTAAAAAAAAATTATAATAATAATTGACGTTTTTTTTTAACATTTATTTAACGTTTATTTACCCAAGCAAGCAAGTAAGAACAAATTATTATTTTATTTATTGTCAAAGTATGCATAATGTTGTGTTAATTACACGACAAGAGATATGTAATGTTAATTACCTGAAATGATTCTGTTTTTTGGGGGGGGGGGGGGGGCCTGCATATATCGGTATCGGTTGATATCGGTATCGGAAATTAAGAGTTGGACAATATCGGTATATCGGTATCGGTAAAAAAGCCAATATCGAGCATCCCTAAACATGACATAGCAGTGTGAGATAATACTACATGTGGAACATGAATTATCACAGGCATTAAAGCGTTCCGTCTTGAGACGGATATCCGTCAATTTGATTCCGAGTTCCGTCATTTGATTCGGAGTCGTGACGGATTTTAACCTGAGCCAATCAGAGGCGTCAAATAACATGAAAAAGGGCATTTTTTTCCTACCGCGCCAAGCATAGTCATTGGCGAGCAATCGGCAGGACGCAGCGACTTGAGAGACCGCATTGCGCTAATAGTTCGTCGTCGGAAATGTATAATAATCGCAAAATACATTCAGACAGTGTTGGACTAAATGGATTTATGGACACATTTATGCCCGGACCACAAAGCTTATCGAAGGGTTAGCGGCGGCACGACGGCTCTACCGCTGAGTCTCAGCCTGTTGTTATGATATGAAAATGTAATTGTAGTGCTGTCAGACCCTGATACGGGTTGTCTTTTCCTTTTAGCTAACGCTATTAAATATAAATATACAGTGGAGGTTAAAATAAGAATGACTTTACCTGAAAAAAAGTTCAGTCAGGAGATGTTTTGACGGAGATGACTCATCACTGCGGGAATAGACTTTACCATAAATCATAGGCTGATATACGCTACATTCTCTTTTAAACATATAAATGTTACAGGACACAAGTAATGGATTTAATCACTTTTATTCTTTTAAACTTCAGCATACATAGACCATGAACAGGCAGTAGATCCAGTAGTAGAAACGCATGTCAGAAAACACGAGTGCTTGATTGATTGATTGAAAATTGTATTAACAGATTGCAGAATGGGTACAATACAGTGTCTTGTTTACATCAGGGTCCCCCATTTCTCCCCCATGCTCCTATTGTCCTAAATGTTACAGGACAGTTTTAAAATGCTATTGTTTTACTGTATTTGCCCTATACACAATACATAATTTCAACTATACACAATACATAATTTGAACTATACACAATACATCATTTGAACTATAGACAATACATAATTTCAACTATACAATAATACTGAATTTGAACTATACACAATACATACTTTGAACTATACATAATTTGAACTATACACAATACATCATTTGAACTACCGGTATACAATACTGAATTTGAACTATACTGAAAACGCATGTCAGAAAACACATATCCTGCATTATGCCTCCTCCACTCTGGAGTCAGAGCCACTACACCTGCTACAGCCTCAACATCCTCCACTCTGGAGTCAGAGCCACTACACCTGCTACAGCCTCAACATCCTCCACTCTGGAGTCAGAGCCACTACACCTGCTACAGCCTCAACATCCTCCACTCTGGAGTCAGAGCCACTACACCTGCTACAGCCTCAACATCCTCCACTCTGGAGTCAGAGCCACTACACCTGCTACAGCCTCAACATCCTCCACTCTGGAGTCAGAGCCACTACACCTGCTACAGCCTCAACATCCTCCACTCTGGAGTCAGAGCCACTACACCTGCTACAGCCTCAACATCCTCCACTCTGGAGTCAGAGCCACTACACCTGCTACAGCCTCAACATCCTCCACTCTGGAGTCAGAGCCACTACACCTGCTACAGCCTCAACATCCTCCACTCTGGAGTCAGAGCCACTACACCTGCTACAGCCTCAACATCCTCCACTCCTGGAGTCAGAGCCACTACACCTGCTACAGCCTCAACATCCTCCACTCCTGGAGTCAGAGCCACTACACCTGCTACAGCCTCAACATCCTCCACTCTGGAGTCAGAGCCACTACACCTGCTACAGCCTCAACATCCTCCACTCTGGAGTCAGAGCCACTACACCTGCTACAGCCTCAACATCCTCCACTCTGGAGTCAGAGCCACTACACCTGCTACAGCCTCAACATCCTCCACTCTGGAGTCAGAGCCACTACACCTGCTACAGCCTCAACATCCTCCACTCTGGAGTCAGAGCCACTACACCTGCTACAGCCTCAACATCCTCCACTCCTGGAGTCAGAGCCACTACACCTGCTACAGCCTCAACATCCTCCACTCTGGAGTCAGAGCCACTACACCTGCTACAGCCTCAACATCCTCCACTCTGGAGTCAGAGCCACTACACCTGCTACAGCCTCAACATCCTCCTCCACTCTGGAGTCAGAGCCACTACACCTGCTACAGCCTCAACATCCTCCACTCCTGGAGTCAGAGCCACTACACCTGCTACAGCCTCAACATCCTCCACTCCTGGAGTCAGAGCCACTACACCTGCTACATTTGAACTATACACAATACATAATTTGCATTCAACACCTTAGCCAAGTCCTTGCCAAATGCAGTGAAATCTGAGGAGCTTGGTCAACTGAATGAAGAGGTGCGAGCCTACCAGATTTAGGAGCACAGGCCAAACACTTTGAGGAGAATACTGAACGAATCTATGTTGACTGGTCGAGTAAGATCTTGGCCATGAAGACGCCAGAAGGAGGGATGATATTCCCCATCTTATGGAAGTTGGTAAAGGCCCTTCTGTCATTGTTCACTGGCCCTCTTGTCGAAGGATCATTTAACATCATGGATGATGACATCATTGAAAAAGACAGGGCCAGGCTGGACATTGAGACATAATTATGAAGGCTTAGCCATTATCAAGTCCCACATGAAGGCAACAGAGAAAAACGCCTCCAAAATGGAAATCAGCCCTGCACTGAGGAGCATGAGCATGTGCCTGTCTTCTTATGAGAGATACCAAAGTCATCTGAAGAAGGGAATCCACTTTACCATAAATCATAGGCTGATATACGCTACATTCTCTTTAAACATATAAAATGTTACAGGACAGAGTTTTAAAATGCTATCGTTTTACTGTATTTGCCCTATACACAATACATAATTTGAACTATACATAATTTGAACTATAGACAATACATAATTTGAACTATACACAATACTGAATTTGAACTATACACAATACATAATTTGAACTATACACAATACTGAATTTGAGCTATAGACAATACATAATTTGAACTATACACTATACTGAAAGGTTACAGTATGTAGCTTTGTTTATTTGTATGACAAAGTCAGTCAACCCTTGCAATGAGTTTCATTTAATGAATTGAAAACAGCATTGATATTACGTAAAAGCAAACTGGCAATAGAAAATATGTTCAAAATGATCTAGTTCCATTAAAACGCTAACGCTATTAAATAAATATATATGGTGGAGGTTAAAATAAGAATATGACTTGGCCTGAAAAAAAGTTCAGTCAGGAGATATTTTTTTGCTTTAATCCCTTCATATCATAGTGTGACATAATACTACATGTGGAACATGACATATAGCACTGTGGGTTTGGACAGTTTCCTGCTTGTTGACTATTTGCTTTCCACAATTTCACTTGGGTGTCTCAGCAACTCTCTTTATCATTTACACTATTATATGTCCTATTTTCTTCTGGAATGGTAAAGTCCAACCTTAAAAACAATGGACAGAAATCAACAAATTAAATTACATTAGAAGTGATTGGCTGGCACATCAGAATAACTTCGGCTTTCAATTAAAGAGGTAGAGGATTTTTATTTTCACTGGGTTTCAGTCAGCTGCTTGTAATTGCCTCGCCTTCCTCCAGGCAGTGGGCACCCAAATATTTACATAAACCCACTATCAGTCATTACCCAGGCTAGCCCCAAACAAATTAACTGCTCTCTTAAACCAACACAAACTTAGCAGGTGTTTGGAATCTTTAAGTCATTGTAAGAAAATCTGCTAAACTGTAAAGGCAATTGTATATATATAAGTCCCTACAGTGAATCTCAAGTCACGCTTCTGCTCCTTTTCACATTTCTATGTAGTAGGAATTTAATTTCAGGATATTGCTACAGTCATAAAGCTATATACATTGTGTCAGTATATATTGTAACTGAAACTCCATTACAGACCCTCTCTCTCGTCCCACTCTCTTCTCTCCATTTCTCCCCTTTCCCCCCACTTCATCCCTTTCTATGTTGCTCTATTGACTATTTCTCTTTCTCTCTCTCTCTTTCTCCCCTCTCTTTCTCTCTCTTTCCCTCCCTTTTTCTCTGGTTTAATTTCTAATTCCATTTAATTAAATGCGTGACGAGTTATTATTTGCACTGGCAAGCATACGTTATTGATGTAACACATTTGCTGATTCTTGTCTACATGAACGTTAAGGTTCACAGCTAATCCCTATTAGAAATAATTACCTCCGTCCTTCCAACCAAACCAAATATTTTTCTTATGTTGCTTTTCTCTCTCTCTCTCTCTCTCTCCCTCCCTCCCCCTCTCTCTCTCTCCCCCCCGCAGGGCTACCTGGAAGAGGCGGAGCGAGACAAGGAGCGTTACATGAGGGAGCTGGAGAAGTACCAGAAGACTGAGGCCTACAGGCACTTCACCAGGAAGGTGCAGGAGAAGCAGAAGGGCAAGAGACACAGAGGAGGTGAGAGGCACTCCTTGGAACTGGGGGGCGAGGAGAAGCCCCGGCTGTGGCTTGGGACAGACACAAGTGACCATATTCACACGGCGGCCATTTAGCTCTTATGTCATGCTCAGGTTGGGATTCCTTTCTGGAAAGGAATCCCAACCTGAGCATGACATAACAGCAATATAGCCGTCGTGTGAATATGGTCAATTGAGACTAGGGTTGGGTACCGAGAATCGGTTCTAATAGGAACCGGTTCCTAACTTCCATATTTGCATTTCGATTCTTAATTTCGATTCTTAAAAAAAAAAAAAAAAAAAAAAAAAAAAAATATATATATATATATATATATATATATATATATATATATATATATATATATATATATATATATATATATATATATAAAAAAAATTACTTTGTTAATTAATACCCTAGTCACAGTACAGCAACAAAATTAAACTGTATCAAGTCAACTGACAATGTGAATAGTATTTTGTTTAATTTTTTAATTTTTTAAACAAACATATAAACAAACATGACAACACACGATAAGATATACAAGCATTATTAACAGTGCACATCCAATGAAATCACCATATAGTTAAATGTCTTATACAGGATATACCCACAATACCTGCTATCTAATACCCTACACACATATGCTCTAGCTCGTACCCCCCCCCCCCCCCTCCCGGACCCCCCATTGGATAATCCATCCATTATCCCACGCTCCTAACCAGACACTACCATTATATGCTAGCTTTTATTATCTCCACCACTTCTAACCACATTTTCATTTTTGATTCATTGAGACCCAAAATTCTTGCTGTAGATATTTCTTGATAAATCACATCGAGATATGTAATAATCCAGACCTTTCGGCAAATTTTTTCCGGTTGGAACCATCGTGATGCTATCAGCTTTTTAGCCACTGTGATACCCGATAAAACCAATCTCTTTAGCTGTGGATGTACTGCATTCTCAAAAACATCATTCAGCAGTAATACAGAGGGGTGTACAGGTATATTCAGAGGTAAGAGATTTGATAATTGCTGGGTCACCTCTTTCCAGAATATTTTAACTGGTGGGCAGTCCCAGTACATGTGCATAAATGTCCCCTCGTCCCCATTTGTACATAAGGAGCATTTGGAGTCTTGTTTAAGACCCATTCTGTTCAGTCTTATAGGAGTCAAGTATGTCCTATGGATATAGTTAAGATTGATTTGTTGATGGTCCGGGTTCCTTGATGCAAGTCGAACATTTGCCCAGGCTTCTTGCCACTCAAAATCTATTTCCAGGTCTGGTATATCCCTCCTCCAAATAGAGTCTAGGTGGAGGGTTTCATACGAGGCCGTTAGTAATTGATGATAAAAATCTGATACAAAACCTCTCGATGTCTCTCTTTCATAGAAAAATGTGTGGTATCTGTCGTGTGCAATTGGTATCGTTAATGGAACACCGTGAGCCTTCAAACATGCCAATAACTGTGCGTAAAAATAATATGTGGACTTGGTGAGATAATTTTTTTTGCGTATTTCATCGCAACTACAAAAACCCTGTTTGTTGAAAACGTCTCCTAATGAGTGTATGCCTTGCTTTTCCCATCTAGGGAATCTTATAGGTTGTTTTCCAATCAAGAGTGCATTGTTATTGAATAAGGGAGTATGATTATGCCATTTATGTGGGATAGAATCTTTTTTTTGTGTTTCACGCCATATCCGGATCGCATGAGTGATTATGGGGCCAAATTTCCGTTCGCATTGCTTAATTGATAATTTGGTGTATACTATGTCCTTCAGCCTATATGGAGCTACTATATTTTCTTCTAAATTTCTCCAGGATACTGATGCTTGGGGATCAAACCATGTTGTCAGTGGTCTTAAAGTGTACGCCTTAAAATAGTGGTAGAAATCTGGAAATGCCATACCACCGTGTGCTTTGTTTCTCTGTGCGGTGGATCTTTTTATACGTGGTGGTTTGTTATTCCAAATAAATTTGTATGTGGAGAAGTGTCATTCTTTCCAGTAACCCTTTGGAGGGGGTAACGGTAGCATTGAGCTGAAGAAGTTGATTCTAGGTAGGACATCCATCTTAACTATTGATATCCGTGCCTGTACTGAGTTTTTAAGTTTTGACCACCTGACAAGGTCGTATTTGATTTTGTTTTGGATTTTTATGTAATTGTGCTTCACCGTTTGGCTTATGGTAGGAAATATTTCAACTCCCAAGCATCTAAAGTGTTTTACCATAGGTATCTCTACTGGGAGGGTTATATTTCTTTTTGCAGGGGCGTTAAGTGGGAGGAAGGCCGACTTCGGCCAATTTATCCCAAATCCCGATAAATCTCCAAAGTCCTCAATCAACTTGAGAAGATGAGGCAATGCGGTGTTGGGGTTTTGCATGAACAGTATTACGTCGTCCGCATATAAACTAATTTTGTGTTGTGTGCCCTTGATTACGATTGGTTCTATGGATTGGGATTGTCTTATATATTGTGCTAAAGGCTCTAATGATAGATCGAATAGTCCGGGACTAAGAGGGCAACCCTGTCTGGAAGAACGTGATACCGGAAAGATTTCGGAGGTGATTGTGCCTGTTGTAATCATGGCCGATGGGTCTTTGTATAATACTTTAATCATATCAATGAATCCTTTTCCTAACCCCATCCTTTCTAATACTGCCCATAGATACGACCATTCCAACCTGTCAAAAGCTTTCATTGCATCCAGGGACAGCATCGCCTTAGGTGTGTTGTCTTCCTTGTTAGCATCTAGTACGTGTAGTAATCGTCTTATGTTATCAGTTAGGCCTGTTGCAATAAGCAATAAATCAATTTATCGCGCAATAATGAAAATGAATGCAATGATTTTGACGGGCGCAATTAATTGCTATTTGTGTGTTTGTTTTAATGAGGCGGGAACCAGTACCTCTCCGTGTGGGGAGGCGGGCCGCTGACGTTACTACAGAGTACAGCACGGGAGCTCCTGTGAGCACCATGCGTATGTTGGGCAGTAGCAACGCTACATAGCTTAACTACATTTCTCAGTAGCGTGATGGTAGCGTCGCTCCTTTTGAACCAAGTAGCGTTCTTTGTAGTGTAGCTATTTTTAGACCCAAGTAGTGATGTAGCGTGAACAAACGCTATACGCTACTGCCCGGAGAAACTGGACTGCTAAATAAAGATTAAAGATCTAGCGTTGATGCTATGACGCTTCCTCCTCATCGTTGATTGCCTGTAGTAGCTGCATCTAACGTTAGTAGCTAACGTTAAAACTAACCTAAAGTTAGTTGTTCACCAACAATCTCAACATTTGTTTTATCATTAGCTCAAAAACACAGAACCGGACGACACAAGTTGTCCGCTCATAGGTTCTGCTAGGATAATAACAAC
The DNA here is from genome assembly GCF_963971535.1 of Notolepis coatsorum. Lineage (NCBI taxonomy): Eukaryota > Metazoa > Chordata > Actinopteri > Aulopiformes > Paralepididae > Notolepis > Notolepis coatsorum. The sequence continues at coordinate 34,622,026 of NC_140170.1, read as the reverse complement.
AATACTTCCGGTCGGTGGATTTCAAAATAAAAGAGCAAAGTCTAAAACACCGGAAAAGATGTTTATTTTGTACAGTCGTTTTCCTCCACGAGTACTCAAGTACATCATGTGATCAATCGATCTGTTTTTTTTGCCCATCCCTAGTTTATCCTGTGCTGAAAAGTCTCCATTCCAATAGAGATAGTATATATTTGTGTTTATTTGATTATTGTTGAGCTATATTTTAATCGAGAGTAACTGGTAGTGTAGCTTACTACATTTTCCAAGTAGCTTGCCCATCACATAATCCGCGAGCCACAGTAAACAAACGTGAGCCACAATTAGGGTGACCAGGTGTCCCGCTTTTGGTTGTATACTGCACAGCCATTTTACCTAATGTCCCACGTCCCTCTTTTCGAAGCAAAAAATAAAAACATGGGTCTAAAAGCCCCTTCCTACAGTAAACGTAGCAACCTGCCTCTTGTCCACACACATTGCTCTGCTCGTTTTATCATTGCTCTCACGGAGATAAAACTGGGAACGAGGTTACTCTGCTTCTGACGCTACCTCATATCTGATTGGTTAGGTAGTAATTTAGGATATTTAAAATGTCTTCCAATGTTAAATAAAGGTTTATTGCACTTTGAAACGGTTTCCTTGCATTATTATGCTATTATCATTATATTAGTAAAAAAAAAAAAAAAGTGTATTGAAAACCTTTGGGAAATACATTTCTCAAAAAAATTATTTCTCTCAAAACCGCAATAATATCACTTATCGCAATAATTTCTGGGACAATTAATCGCCCAGCAAAATGTGTTATCGTGACAGGCCTATCAGTGATCAAGCGGCCTCTTATGAAGCCAGTTTGGTCCGGATGAATTAAAGACGGCATATGCTTTTGTAGTCTGATGGCTAATACCTTAGAGTACAGTTTGATATCGGTTCCGAGGAGGCTTAAAGGTCTATAACTACCGCACTCGGTGGGGTCTTTGTCTTTTTTAAGGAGGACTGTTATGAGTGCAATATTGTCATTCTTATGAAAGTTCCCCTCCTTGACTGAGTATAAAATCATATTTAGTAATAAGGGACCAATTATGTCCCAACAAGAGAGGTACATTTCCGGTGGGATACCGTCTCTTCCAGGAGCCCTACCACTTTGCATTTCAGATATGGCCTCCCTAAGTTCATCTAGTGTGATCGGTGTTTCTAACTGTTTAGCGTCATCCTCTGAAAGTTTAGGGAGGTTAATTTGATTAAGATATGTGTCCATTTTGTTTTGATCGAAGGTCGTTTCTGATTTGTATAAGTTGGAGTAGAATTATTTGAATGTCGTGTTTATTTCTTTGGGTTCTGTAACAAGTCCTTGTTGTGCTCTAATGGTAGTTATATCTGCAAATTTTGCGTTGACTCTTAATCGCATAGCTAATAGGTGACTTGGTTTGGAACCTTGGGAGTACTGCTGTTGTCTTGTGCTACATATTTGCATTTCAGATTGTTGTCTGTATATGGTGTTAATCTCTTTTTTTAGTATATTGACTTGATTTTCCAGTCGAACCGAGTTGTTGTATTGTAAAGAATTAAATAACGTTGAGTAAAGCGTTTCCAGTTCAGCCAGTTTTGAGCATCGATTCTTGCGTATTTGGGAGGAAAAGCTATCAGTGAAATCCTTGATCATTCCCTTTGCCGACATCCATAATATTCTGGGGTCCTGCACCGAATTCGCATTCATCCGTAGGAATAGAGCTTCTTTGATTTGTGTAATGAATTCCTTGTTATTAAGCAGCATCGTGTTAAATCGCCATCTTGGGGCTCGGGATGATAGTATACCAAATGTTCTTTTTAGGAGTAAATAACAGTGATCTGATAATGCATTGGGTATCATTTCCACATCGTAGTTATCAAATAGTCTCGGGATGTAAAAACGTAATCTATTCTGGATAATGTGTTATGTCTCGCAGATCGTCAAGAGTACTTCCGGGTCGTGGGGTTGAGTGATCGCCATAAGTCATTTACACCTGTAATCTTCGACCAATCCTTTAATGCATTAGATGAATTTTTTTGTTTGTTGGAAAAGGAGGGGTTTGATTTGTCCATCCTTGGATTCCAAATGGCATTAAAATCTGCACCAATTATAAATGAGTATTCGGGAAGGTCTAACATTGCTCTGGTAAGTGTAGTGAAGAAACTAACTTCGTATAAATTTGGGGCGTATACCGCTACCAACGCTATTTTCCTGTTCTTGTGTAAAATCTTAGCTATAGTTATAGTACAATGTGAATAGTATGAAGATTTTTCCAAAAAATTTAAAATCTCCTGCGAAATAAGCTGTGACCTGTTTTGACCTGCACCTCAAAGAATCGGAATCGAGAATTGTTTAGAACAGGAATCGAAATGGAGAATCGGAATCGGAACCGGAATCGTTCAAATCCAAACGATGCCCAACCCTAATTGAGACTCAGTTATTACAAAGTAGTAGGCTACTTACTGGTATGCAATACAGGGTCTAAATAGCAAGAAGAAGTCTTTATTTTGCGTCCAAACTGTAGGGGCTAGGTCAGGAAAGGGAGAGAGGGAGAGACACAAGATAGCATTGCACACACAGAAAACATGGGACACACAGTGACCCCATGAATTTTGTTCCAGAAAACTCAACAAAAATATTTCATCAACTAAAATATACAGTACGTCACACCCTGCAAGTGGCTAATCTTGAGTATTTTTTCTCCTCTTCATAAGAGTTTGAGGTTTTCCGTTTGAGGTAAAAACAGCAATAAAAAGTCAAAACTTGCATCTCCACATCCCAGCCCCGACGCCTGAATACTTTTACCAACGGATTTCCAGTTCCGCGTTCTGCGCTCTGATTGGCCACTGACGTTTCTGGTAGCGCCAATCATGTGACGCCTCTTTCTTTCACCGGTTAAGCTTAGGCACTCTTTCGAAGTTGGTTAAGGTTAGAGTTTGTCTTAAAGCAGGGCGATAGAACACCAGCCCTGATTCCATACTCTAACCTTAACCAACTTCAAAAGAGTCGCCTAAGAAACGTCAGTGGCCAATCAGATCGCAGAACGCGAACGCGGAACTGGAAATCCGTTGGTAAAAGAATAGACACAGCCCGACACGAATAATGCAGATTGGGATCATTATTCATGACAGACAGCAGAGACCCGCCGGTGCTGATAGCGGATATCATCGAGCTCCCCCTAGTGACTAGGGGGCGTTATTTCTAAACCTAGCCGCATTTCTGGCAGACGCTCTCTGATTGGCACTGACTGACGCTCTCTGATTGGCCACTGACATGTTTGCCCAATCGCGTGACGAGCTGTGTCTTTGCCCATTTCCGCGTCGAACAGCCTGCAAACTACCTGGCGTTCTATCGCCATGCTCTAAGACAAACTCTAACCTTAACCAACTTCGAAAGAGTGCCTAAGCTTAACCGTCGAAAGAACTTGCCGTCACGCTCTAAGACAAACTCTAACCTTAACCAACTTCGAAAGAGTGCCTAAGCTTAACCAGTGTAGAAACAGGCGTCGGCCAATCAGAGAGCGTCTTGCCAGAAATGCGGCTAGGTTTAGAAATAAAAGATTTCATTCACAGACAGTAACACAGGACAAAAACACATTTCAACCCCCTCCCTTCCCTAATTATAATTTAAATTGACATTCACGTAAAAGTAAGCGTACTATTCTAACATTATATTGTTGTCTCCAAAGTGTGTGCATGTTTTTTTTCTTCCTGAGGATGGCGCCATCCCCCCATCTAAACATGATATGTTTCTTTTCTCTTCTTGATTGATTGATTGAACTGTACAACTGTACAAGCAAAACTGTACATTGGAATATTGACAACCATACTTGGTCATTTACTGTACATTGGAGGGGGTTGGGTTAGGACATTTACAGGGGCCAGTTTCGAATTGCAGTCTCCCGTAGGTGTTCTTTGAGAGTTTTTGAAAGTGGGTAGTGATTCACATTCCTTTACAGCTTTGGGTAGGGCGTTCCACATTGATGTGGCATAATTGCGAAACGTGTTTAGTCCCTTGTTTGAGCCGAATCTGGGTTTAACATGATTTGTGGAGCTCCCTCTGGTGTTGTGATCGTGGTATTCACTGACCTTTGGGAAGTATTTTGACATGTACATGGGTACCTTGGTCGTGTAGTGTATCTTGTAGACCAGGCCCATTGCAAGTTGCCATCCTAGGTTGTCAAAGTGGGCAGGGGTGATCAAAGTCCTTTTAGCTTGGCCCTCAGAGCCCACCACTTCTAAATATTCTATATATTTTATAAAAACGCCACTGTGCGTGCACGTGTATGTGTGTGTTGGGGGGCCTCCACAAGAATCTGGCCCAGGGGCCTCTGAAGTCTTAATCTGGCCTTGGCACACACACACACTTGACCCCCATGCCCAATTTCAGTCTCCTAGGGCAAAACCTGTGGCTGATAGAGGGTAGGGAAATCTTTTTGGACCAACTAACTAACTAACTGACTGACTGACACAGTGACCTATAGACCTGGTCACAGCAAAAAAAAAAAAAAAAAAAAGCAGGCTTTGCTATGGCTCATGTTCAACACCAAGGTACAGGCCGCCTGGCTCATCCAGCACATGTGGTTACAGTTTTCTGTTCTTGGATCTATCTAAATGTCTTGGATAGGGATGCCCAGATCGATCGGCCAGAGATCGGTATCGGCCGATATTCAGTATAAATATGAGATCGGTGAATTCCGATAATGCTTTATTTTCACCGATCGTGAAAACCGATCGATGACACACGCAAAAAACTGATCCAATTCTCAGTGTAGTTCTCACTCGCTCTTCTCTCACAGCCACACAGCTGCTGCTGCTGCACGTCTTGCCCCTCCCCCTCACAGAGCCCATGTCAACAAATGCATTCTAACTAACCTAGAACATGTCGGTGGTGTGGAACTATTTCAAGGTGTCTGAGACAGATGTAACAAATGCCATCTGCAACATATGCCAGAATAAAATACCTCGTGGGGGAAACAATGTCAAGAGTTTCAACACAACGAATTTAATACGACATTTGAAGTCTCATCACGCAGCGGAGCATGGAGAGTTCATTAACACTTTGGTCGCCAGGCTTATATTCTTAATAAACCATCCCACGCCAGCTCTATTTGTCTATGGAGAAGTTCCCCTTCTTTGCAGGGCTATAACTTTTTAAATTGTATTGCTAAATTGACATTACTATGGCCCATTCAACATCAATTATCTATTGTTCAGGGTGTAGCAACGTTATACTTTTTCATTCACATATTCATACTAAAATACGGTCTAAAGTATAAGTATGTTTTTATCGTTTTCTGCAGCTTTCTCCAGAACGTGATTTATAGCCCTAAATGCATTATATTGATGATTGTATACAGTTTGATAGCAATCGGAGCGAGATAGAAAAATTCAAATGGACGTGCTTCTAGAAGTTACTACTTATCATCTGATGTTGACCGGATGGGGGGGGGGGTCGTTTATAATTCCGTGGCCAACGTTAGATGATTCATCTAGTGTGGGTGATATGATCATTAGAGCAGTTTGTATCGAACACGTTAAAAAATAACGCTGAAACTAACCGTAGCTTCCTCGGGCCGTTGGGCGATGAGCGTGGAGCAGAAATATTCCTATTATGGGATGTAGAAATATGCGATCCATCTCCAGGTTGTATAATAGTATATACGTCCAAATCATGTTGTTTATCGAGTTATTGGTAACGGATTGCTATCCATTGTGTCTAGCTCGAGTCCTGGGACTATTAGCGAGTGATCGGACCGAATTGGAATGAGCACCAGCTTCCGTTTCCTGTTTCCGGTTTGAGCGATCCGCCGATCGGCCACCAGATGGCGCTCTTGAACCGTTGGAGAGTTGAGAGGGGATCAACAGTAGATCTCAAGTCTCCGGGGGAGAAATATGATTGCGATCACAGATTTTTGAAATATTGATATCAAAGACGTGGTACGGCGTCTTTGGCAGAATGAGCATGGCGGGGAATGACGTGGTAAGGCGTTTTTGGCGACCATAGTGTTAAGCTAACCGAGGCGGTGATTAAAAAAGAGTCTGAGGAAACAAAGCAGCCACTAATGCAAACCACGTTAGAGAGCACATGTGCGTATAGCGGTGGTAGTCAGAAGGCTAAGGCGATCACACGCAAAGTAATGGAATTCATGGGGCTCGACGACCAGCCATTAAGTGTAGTCGAAAACATAGGATTCCGACGGCCAATGTACCTCTCTGCGCCCTGCACAAGTGTGGATAGTGAGCGCTTGTTCAGCGCTGCATCCAACATCGTGGATGAACACAGGAACAGAATTATATCCGAAAAGGCAGAGATGCTCCTCTTTATTAAAGATTATCTGCCAACGATGCTTAATAACACGCGATAGGCATTTAGCCTAAGCGTCTTTAGGCTAAGGTCTTTCGGACCTTGTTTTAGAAGCCTATAGCCCCCAGGCATATTGCCTTTTGCACTGTTTAGCCTATTAAATAGGCTAATTGTTTTTGCAGCCCGTTATATTATTAATAAATGGACCCCCCGTGTTGTCAATTAGATTGATCAGATAGCTCGACTGAATTAGATTATTTCCCCTCGTCTGGGTTTCTTCCCCATATCTCCTTTTTTATACAGTGTCGAGGATAGGTTCTTTAAGGCATGCCGTGCAGGGGGAAACTTGAATCATCTGCTGTCTCCTTTTGTTCAAATTTCTTTCCTTGTTTTCCAGATGGAGGACATCAGGTAGCCAATGAGTCTCTTCATGAGGTGAGTTAACTCTAGCCTACCACAAATAACTGATACGTCCTAGTTAACTCTAGTCTACCACAAATAACTGATACGTCCTAGTTAACTCTAGCCTACCACAAATAACTGATACGTCCTAGTTAACTCTAGCCTACCACAAATAACTGATACGTCCTAGTTAACTCTAGCCTACCACAAATAACTGATACGTCCTAGTTAACTCTAGCCTACCACAAATAACTGATACGTCCTAGTTAACTCTAATCTACCCAAAATAACTGATACGTCCTAGTTAACTCTAGCCTACCCAAAAGAACTGATACGTTACCCGTTACCCGTTCAGCCGAACGCACAATTGGAGGGGGGCTTTCCACTCTCCAGGACATTTACAACAAGCGGTGCATGGGTAAGGCTAAGAGAATTATCAAAGACTCCAGCCACCCAAACAACTGCCTCTTTGAACTGCTGCGGTCAGGCGATACCGGAGTCTCATGGCAAGCACAGAGAGACTCAGAAGAAGCTTCTATCCTCAGGCCATCAGAATGCTAAATGACAATAACACTATGTAACAACCATCAAATGCATGCACAGTACACACATCCACACGCACACACTCACTTTAAACAAACAACTCACTGCAGCACCCACTTTACCCACTTTAGAACACCTAAACACACTTCATATTTATTGGTAAAGAATTTGCACTACAACCCATACCTCATTACACCTTACTGTAAATTGTACCTAAATTGCACCTCATCCCATTTCTGCTTTGCACTGTATAGTATATTGTATTGTAACTCAGTTACTTCTACTCTGCATTGTACATTGCATATATGTATATACTGAACACTTTTGTCCACGTACTTGACTTCTATTTTATACTTGCTATACTTATTTTATACTTATCTATTTTTGTCTAGCACAGTCTCTGGAGCGTAACAGAAACTGATACGTCCTAGTTAACTCTAGCCTACCTAAAATAACTGATACGTCCTAGTTAACTCTAGTCTACCACAAATAACTGATACGTCCTAGTTAACTCTGGCCTACCACAAATAACTGATACGTCCTAGTTAACTCTAGCCTACCTAAAATAACTGATATTTCCTAGTTAACTCTAGCCTACCACAAATAACTGATACGTCCTAGTTAACTCTAGCCTGCCACAAATAACTGATATTTCCTAGTTAACTCTAGCCTGCCAAGTCAAAATAACTGATACTTCCTAGTTAACTCTAGCCTACCCAAGTCAAAATAACTGATACTTCATATAGTGAATGTCAAGATACTTCTAACCCGGTGCCTCATTTATTTATTTATTTGAAAATGTTGTGTGATTTATTTATAATTTATCATGATTTCTAAATCAGAGGTTTACATTCATTGTATCTATGTTCTGTGATATATTTACCCAAAATATGAATGCTATATATCCTTTTCATTTGTTTTTGTCATATTCTTTGAAATGATCATAGAATGTAATCTAGGATAGGTTTTGATAAATTAGGCCCTTGGTAGTTAGGCACTACCAGAAAGTATGCACCAATATAGTGGTACTTGTATTGGATATTAGGTAGGGATGCTCGATATTGGCTTTTTTTACCTATACCGATATTGTCCAACTCTTAATTTCCGATACCGATATATGCAGGGTTCCCCCCCCCCCCCCCAAAAAATGGAATAATTTCAGGTAATTAACATTACATTTATCTTGTTGTGGAATTAACACAACATTATGCATACTTTTGACAATAAATAAAATCAGAATTTGTTCTTACTTGCTTGCCTGGGTAAATAAGGGTTATAGAAATGTAAAAAAAATTATTGAAAGCCGATACCGATATTTTCCGATATCACATTTTAATGCCGATATCGGCCGATAATATCGGTAGGCCGATAATATCGGACATCCCTAATATTAGGCCAAATTATCAAATTATGACAAGGTCTGGCAGTGCTGACTGGCCAAATTCACCAACCACGGCATGGGAAAAAATAATAACGTATCTAAGAAATGATCGGTGTCTGTGAATTTTCCCAAAATCAGATGTCAAGAGCCTTGTGTAATTGTTTGGTACATTTAAGAACTTTCAATCACTAGGGTTATCAAGTGGGCACCTCCATTCACTGTTTTTTTGTTAAGTTAGGCCCCCGACACCTCTGGAAGGCTCAGCCGGTCCCAGAACCACCCCCTCATTGTCCATGATACTCACACGCAGAACATCCTTGTGTTATCCTATCCTTATGTCGAAAACAGAACTATTCCTGAACAGAACAGAAACGACAGAGAAGACAAAAATACTTTTACCCTTTGTTTACTATTTCTGCTACCTTTGTCAAATATAATGGTTGGTTTTAAAGTTTGCAAGCTCCCCTCACACAAAAAGCCGCTGACCTAGTGCAAGAGTGTTACTATTTTTGGCAAACTCTTCCCATTTTGTAAAAGTCTGAGCTTGAGTGATCTCTTGAGTGTTTTTACGTTCCTCTCGCCCCCCAAAATAACCAAATCTCTGGACTTCGGCCTCCTCTCGCTCCGCACATTAAGCACTCATTGTTGTGGCACCGAAGTGGGATTAATCAGCTTTGGCGCTGTGTTGATGTTAGGGATCCAACCTCTTGGCTTCTGGCATGTGTGTAATTGATTTCTTTATTAGGTTAAGCCAGCTCTGTGATCAAGGGGTTTCTGGTATAAATCCCTCAGCGTATGCTGACAGAGGAGCATTATGGCCAAGGTGACTTTAATGGAATGAACATTCCTTCAAAACACGTGGGTTTTCTCCCTTAGAGCCATGACGTGACAGACATCAGATTGGCACATCTGAGTACATTGGCTTTTCTTTATGGTGGCCGTGCCTACTTTTGGGGAAAACACAGACATTGTTCCTATTGACCGCCATTGTATTTGGCCTGTATATTTTGTCGGCAGAACCCTAACATTGTTTGAAAAGTTTGTTTTGTTAGTGCATCAAGTTAAGTCAAGCAATTACTTTCCAACACTGGCCACCACTGAGCGTTTCACGCCATTGTGAAAAGTTAGGTTTGATCCGTTTTCAGGCCGGTCTATTTCCCCAGTCAGCTGCAGGATATTTCCTCATTTCCCTCCCTGGACATTTAATATTAACTTGTGAATCTCAGAGTGACCTCAAACTAAGAGGTGATGACTATTCCTGGGCAACGATGGTCTTCCATGTGATTTATATCTGTTTGATTTACATTTACCGCAATTTTCGGACTATAAGCTGCACCTTTTTTCCCATTTTTCGACCCTGCGGCTTATATAACGGTGCGCCTAATCTATGGATTTTTACAGCTAACAGCCACTAGGGGACCTCCTAAATCTATGGATTTTACAGGTTACAGTCCACCACCTTTAACTCTCACTCGCTCTTCTCTCACAGGCACACAGCTGCTGCAGCAGTGCACGCCTTGCCCCTCCTCCTCCCCCTCACAGACCCATGTCAACAAACCTTTACGGCAAGAGTCGAGTGCATGAGCAGCTCAGAGCTCCTCTTTCAACATAACTGAAGCATTAATCAAAATGGCCCAGTCAACTAGTTTAATACATGAGGCATTGTCTAATGTTATCTAGCTGGCTAGCTACTGATAGCTCCTGATATCAACATCTGATATCATCAGTTTGGCATTCGTTTTCGCAGGTGCTGGCTAGCGCTGGCTAACTAGCTATTGTTGTTCCGTGAGCTAACGTTAGCTGCCTAGCTAACGTTACTGTTTAAACAAAATGACCAGTCAACTATTAACTTTAGTTTACTACATGAGGCATTGTCTAACGTTATCTAGCTGGCTAGCTACTGATAGCTCCTGATATCAACGTGTGATATCATCAGTTTGGCATTCGTTTTCACAGGTGCTGGCTAGCATTGGCTAACTAGCTATCATTCCGTGAGCTAACGTTAGTACCTGTTTAAACAAAAATGTTAATAAATGGGAGCTTCCTCAAACAGCCATCTCTTTCCCGACAATCCCCTCTGTGCACAAACTAGGGATGTCCCGATCGCCTTTTTTTGCTTCCGATCCGATCCCGATCATGTGATTTTAAATATCTATCGATCCGATCGTTTCCGATCCGATCTTTCACATTAGTAATCAATTTTGACGCATTTTTGTCAGAAACTGGCGCAGCGAGACAAGCCCCTCTGTTGCCTATAGTCCGGGGCGCGAGCTCGGAGGCTTTTGTTATTACATTCACCCTGAGAAATGTGCTTCTGCTTCATATGAGAAATATTAAAAGTTTCAATATATGTTTGCACATTAGTATACATTCAGTGTTCGACTTACGTAATGGTCCATTCTGGTCTGAAACGCCGACGATAATCCTCAGTCACGTTATCCTCCAGGTGAAAAGTTAGTCTGAAAACTTCGCCTCCAGCCTGTCCTCCTTGCAAACATTGCAACTGGCTTGACTTTCTATTTTAAAATGCTTAGTTCCAAACCTCTGAAATTAAGTCTAGCTGCTCAAGTCAGTGGATATTAACCGTGTTAGCTCGCGGCATGCTTCACTGAGTCTCCACAACATAGCAGAGAGTAGCGTTAGCGTTAGTGTTAGTGTTAGCTCGCGGCATGCTTCACTGAGTCTCCACAACATAGCAGAGAGTAGCGTTAGCGTTAGCTTGTGGCATGCTTCCCTGAGTCTCCACAACATAGCAGAGAGTAGCGTTAGCGTTAGTGTTAGCGTTAGCGTTAGCTCGTGGCTTGCTTCCTTGAGTCTGTTGTTGTGATGTGGAGCGTGTAGCCAGTCTAAATTAAAGGGATGTGTTTGTTGCAGCGGTGTAAATTAAAGGGGAATGTGTTTGTTGTGGACAATTATTCTGCTCTGTGTGACAATAAATACATTAATGATGATATATTATATGTAATTTAAAACCAAAACTAAGGCCTCTGTATGAGTTTAAGACGTGGACATGGTCATGTTTGTTGAATAAATTTTTTCTTTTTTTGACTGCCGATTTTTATTATTATTTTTTCCCGATCCCCGATTCTCTGAAAAGCACGTGATCGACGCCGATTCCGATCACGTGATCGGATCGGGACATCCCTAGCACAAACCCTTACATATGGTAATTAAACATTAAAACACCTGCGGCTTATAGTCCAGTGCGGCTTATATGTACACATCATTCAATTTAGCTGCTGCGGCTTATATTCAGGTGCGCCTTATAGTCCGAAAATTACGGTAGTCATTTAGCTGACGCTTTTATCCGAAGCGACTTACAAGTTCTGTAGGGATGGGTACCGAATTCGGTACTTTTGAGGTACCGAACCGAAACACGTCGGTACTACCGAGTATCGATTCAAGTGAGATACCGATTTTAATATTGCAGTAGTAAGTACTATACTGTATTTAGCACCTCACCGCTAGGGGTGGGGAGAAAGCGCTTGACTACACAATATTCTGACTCGTCAGTCTACTAGTGATCCCCCTGGAGGCCGGGTTACAGGGGGACCTGTGGTGCAGCGTATTTTTCTCTGTGTCACTCTGGTCCATGTATCACTTTTGCATTGAAAGGTAGAATCTGTGATGTATTCAAACGGCGACCTCTAGGCAAAGGTGGTATTGCACTTTGTTTACATCTTTTGTTTTGGTCAGATGAGTGTGTGTGTTGGGAATCGAGCATGACATTTATTGTGAGGCAGAAAAACAACTACCTTTGATTGTTCTGTAGTAGTAACCAGGGCTTTTCCATTATCACCCACCAAATGTAGTTATCTTAAAGGGGAAAATAATCGTAGTTTACAAAAGGCATCTGAAATAAATAAATCAATTCACTGTGATACAACATAATACTACAACTCCCATGAGCACTGGGTGCACACTGTGTGCTCATCCTATTGGGCCATCCCGGTCGACATCTCGCCAGTGACAGTCGAGCGAAAAGAACGCTCCTTGGCCACCTAACGTTAGCTAGCTAGCAAGAAAGTGTGTAGCCTAAATTAACGATGGGATGGCATATTGTGGGCATGGAAAGACCAGGACAAAATAACTGACCACACACACTCATGTTACAATCTCCAGTTACCATTATTTAATTTATTACTTTTTGTGGGACAAAGGATTTTGGCTTTTGAAAATGCAGTCACAGATAGTTGTCCTCATCTCCACTTTCTCTCTCTCTCTCTCTCTCTCTCTCTCTCTCTCTCTCTCTCTCTCTCTCTCTCTCTCTCTCTCTCTCTCTCTCTCTCTCTCTCTCTCTCTCTCTCTCTCTCTCTCTCTCTCTCTCTCTCTCTCTCTTCTCTCTCTCTCTCTCTCTCTCTCTCTCTCTCTCTCTCTCTCTCTCTCTCGCTCGCTCTCTCTCTCTCCTAAACCTTATCAGAAGGATGCAGAAGGGAAGGACAGATCTGTGTTTGACATCCCCATCTTCACAGAAGAGTTTCTCAACCACAGCAAAGGTAAAGCAAATGAGCGTATTCAGAAAGAAAGAAATACCACCCTCCTTGAACCTCACTCTATGCATGTAGTCACTAGTAAAGGGGGGGGGGCTGTGTAAGTATCTAAAAAAATTCTATATGCTCATAAAACTACATACAGTATGCTGATCACAAACATACCCTAAACGTAGAAAGAAAGACAAAAGTAAATCCCAAAAGTATACAAAAAAAAGTCAAAAAAGGAAGTTTGTTCTAATCCCTGTGCCTCTAATCTGCCTAATATGCACATTCACAGTGTGCATTTGTGAATAATATACAGATTTCCTGGGAAATGTGTATAATAGATTTACAGTGGCATAGATACACGACTGTCCATTAGGGCTGACCCCGATTAGTCGAATAGTCGACTAATCGATCGAAAGGAGCCGTAGTCGACTGCCAATCTCTTAGAACAGTGGTTCTCAACCTGTGGTATGCGTACCACCGGTGGTACTTGGGCCCCCTGCTGGTGGTACTAAAAAAGAAATTATTAAAAAAAAAAAAAAAATTTATAATCTTTTTATATTTTTTTGTCATGCCACTGAACTTAGAAGCAGGCCAGGCCAGTGTTTTTAGTTGCGGCGGCGCGATAGTTAGATAACCTAAGTGGGGAACAACCAGGAGATCACTGTGACAGAGAGTAAGGGCATGCGTCCACCTATCTCACAAAACCGCTGGCAGTGCGCCGGTAGTGCTGGCATGAAGCGCATCTTGTAGATGACAGAAAGAAATCTACAGCCATCTTTTTATAATTTCTTCCTGCCGCGGTTTTGCACATATAGCATATTTTAATACACTTTATTGTATATTAATTATATATATAGTTATTGCCTGACACCACAGTTCGCCCTTTGCTTTTTATTAGCTTTTTAGTAGTGTATTCGTGTAGTTATTATTATTAGTGTATTTGTGCTTTGACGCGAATCTCAATGGCCCGTCTCTTGTGGGTAGACAGCCAAGACAGGCAGGCAACTCCGGTGTCAGGTTACAAACAGAGTGGTAGATATGAATGGCTGTGATTGGTTGTCTGAAAATGAGCTCAGCGCATCGCTCTGAAGTTCAGAAAGTTTCAATTTTAAACGCTGTGTGCGGCCGCACAAAAAAGCTGAAAAAAGAAGCCGACTGCAGCGCATTTCCTATAGGCGGCGCATGCGGCCGCATACGCTCCCTCCCCATTGGGATACATTGAAAAAAGACGCTTGCGCCCATAAATATGAGATAGGTGGACCCGGGCCCTAATGCAGTCTAAACAGTCATAAATCTTTTATTCAACTTCAGCCCCAGATTTCAAATTTTTTTGTAATGTCGGATAAAAAATGAAATACTCCCACTTTTCTGAAGAGTTGTTGTTAAATCTGACATTACAAAAAACAAAAAAATCCAGCCTGCTAGCCTGTAATAATCCCCCCCCCCAGAAAAATCGACTTTGCATTTTTGATATATTGAAAATATTTCACTTTGTGTTTTGTTTTTTTTACAATAATTTGTGATGCCCATCACAAACACTGGCATTTAAAGGGTAACATTAAAAAAATATCCTGCACCAGAATGCAGGAAATTAAGTCTTTGTAACAAAAAAAAACACTCAGTTGACTCCTTCAAACATTAAGCACCTCCCACAGCCCCCCCTAAATATACTTTTTTTATTTTTATTTAATTTTTGCATTCATGGGGGATCGGCACATTTCTGTGTGTGTGTGTGTGTGTGTGTGTGTCTCTGTGCGCATACTGACAGCACGGGAGGCGGAGATGCGGCAGCTCCGTAAGACCAACATGGAGTACGAGGAACGCAACGCAGCGCTGCAGAAGCACGTGGAGAGCATGCGCGGCGCCGTGGAGCGGCTGGAGGGCGACGTGACGCAGGAGAGGGGCCGCAACGGGCTCCTGCAGCAGCACCTGGAGACCCTGCGCCAGGCCCTCACCTCCTCGTTCTCCAGCGTGGCGCTGCCCGGTGAGACGGGGCTCGGCTCGGCAGACATGCGGATTTGTAGAAATACTTTTTGTTAGTGCTGGTGTGAAAAGGAAATTATAATCCTAATCGATACGTTCTGATGGATTGATATGAAGGTTGAAGTAATAGCTTGGTGTAAAATTCTAATTGCATATTATATTCAGTTATTGCCACTAAATCAGTCCTGTCACAGTTGTAGTTGTAGTTATAAGTAAAATACAAACCTTGGTAAAAATGAAAGGTTAGATTATGCATCGGACAAAAAGTGCACATCTTTAGATATGATTAAATGGGTATTTCTATATATATATATATATATATATATATAACGGTTACATGTCTACCCCGTCCTGAGCTCTCATTCTCCTTTCACACCTACTGTAGTGGAACGTCCTGCTAACGACAAAGAACAGTGCATTATAGCAGAACAGTACATTATAGCCCTGTAATTGCTTCATATCAGCGTGTTGATGAAGAAGGATCTTGAAAGCCTTTGAGACCTTACCTCGGGAAAAGCATCACAAACTTTGCCAGGGATACCATGTCTATGAATTAATAAGCGCTGGGGCCCGAAGCCGTTTGAGGATAAACATCCTTAAAAAAAATAAAATAGGAATTAAGGGATGCTTTAAAAAGTGAAAAGAATCTGAGGATCTTGCTATAATTGAGACGTCCTTTATCTGTTTCTTGATTTGCGGGGGTTTTGGTAACCAGATAAACGGGTGCTTTCCACCAAACCCTTTTCAGCCTTAAAGGACCGATCTGTCCTTATTTCCAGTCTCTGCCAATCATCTATGTAACTTTGCATTATTCATGACGATGTCTGTCTGCACACCATGTCTGTCTGCACACCCTGTCAGCATAATTGAGTACCTCAGACGCAGAACCATATAACTCCATTTTAGGTTTTCTGAGGAGCAATGTTTTCAAACTACAGAGTGTTGTGTTTGTTCATAGTTAAAGACAGTACTTTATTGTGATATATCACATTCACACGTTGGATTGCAAATACATGGGCTGTACAAACATTTCAAAACAGTATTATATGGTTCTTCGGTGCAAGGGTTCAATTGGAGATAGCACAATTTGATTAGAAGAAGCTGGGGCTGGGCGATATGGCCAAAATATGTGTCTTAGTACGGTATTTGATGGTATTTAATTTTTCAGTTCAAGTTACAATGTGCATCAATTAATTTTTTATCTATTAATAACACACACAATTTTAAGCTATACAAATAAAGTTGATTATTATTGTATCTATACTTTTCTTTTACTCTCTTTAATACTGCTACAATTTATTTTATATTATTATATTTTTCAATAAATATTTATAGACCTTTGCATGGATCTTTGACAGTAGACCTCCCAGCCCTAGAGGAAGCCATTAATTCATGCACAGGATGAAAAACAACCCAAGTTAAGATAATCCATCACAGTAAACATCACGTGGAGCTTTAGTTTCCTCCGTTTGATAAACTTGAGCCTCCTCCATATGTCCTACAGGCAGCGGGGAGACGCCCACCATGGACTCCATCGACTCCTACATGAAGAACCTCCACACCATCATCGTCAGCAGCCCCCAGGAACACGAGAACCTCATCGGCACCGTGCGAGACGTGGTGAACCGCCTTGACAGGTAGAAGAGCCCCCCCACCCCAGAAATCCACAGCAGAATAAGAGACTATATATCTATATATTAGGCCTGGGCGTCCCCTACCCTCTGGAACTCTCTCCCCCCCGAAATCTGCAACGCCCCAACCCTGGACACCTTCAAAACTGCTCTTAAAACACACCTATTCACCAATGCTTTTCCCCATCAGTTAGTTTAGTTTAGATTAGATTAGGTCCATTATCCCTTACCTGCCCTCATCCCCCTTTTTTCCCTACTTCCCTAGCCCTATTTTTTGTCTTGATTGTGAAGCGACCTTAGGTTCTATGAAAGGCGCTATAGAAATTTGATCTATTATTATTATTATTATAGCCAGTCAATATCATATCACAATATTTTTTATTATTTCATTTACCAGTACAAATTACAATGTGATATGACATATTTTTAACGTCATTATCTAGTAATAGAATTGGCATGGTGCTATTTCATTCAAAATATTTTCTTTTAACTTTTTTTAATACTGCTTCAAGGAACTATTTCTTGTTAACTTAAAAACATACAGTGTGTATATGTTTGTACAATATGTAGACAGTATAGTAAAAATCCATACCTTTGCTTAGATCCATGACGGTATACCTTTTATATCTGGTATACCTCCCAGCCCTACTATATATATATATCAAATCAAATTTATTTGTAAGGCCCGACAACACACGTTAATGTCCCCATGGGCCGTACACGTCTTCTTTAAACAAGTCAAGAAGAAACATAACAATAAGTCAAGAACAGAACAAGAACACCATAAGGTCCAACAAATTTAAAATAAATGCAAATAAATGAAAGAATGCAAGCACTCCCAGACATACCCCACGTGAAGGTAAGGAAAAACTCACTAAAACCTAACAATAGGGAAAAAATGCTCCACAGGCAGTGTGGAGGAGAGAAACCTTAGAAGGGCCATTCAAGGGGGGATCTCCCTTCTTAGATGTCTAGTAGTGTTAAATTGTATTTGTATAGCACCTTTCATACAAGAATTGCAGCCCAAAGTGCTTCACAGCAGTGAGGTTGACACAAAATAGACATAGGTATAAAATTTGCTAAACATTTGCATAATTATAGACGGGCAGATAATTTATATTACAAACATTTAATTTTGTAATCGATTTCTGTCAAATCTATGAAAATGTGTAATATAAAATAAAAGATGAAACCGGTTAAGAGGTATGTTTTTTGCTTACTTTTGAAAATATTTTGTGATGGTATATATAATATAATATATATACCATATTTTTACTTACTAAAGTAACTTACTAAACTGCATTTCTCCAGACCTCTCTTAGCAGAATGTGAGGTGTAGTCAGCAATGGCAACCCCTCTACTCCAACTCACACATCACACCAAAACGAATGTACTAATGTAAATTAAGTGCAATACCAAGAGGCACACTTTTGCCTAGAGGTCGCTGTTTGACTGCATTACAGATTCTACCATTACATACCTGCAAGTGTGTACAGGCCCAAGGGTTCAAAGCTATCGCTCTGATTCAACAGAGGTCAAGTGTATTTCCTGATGGACACTTTGTCTCTCTTTGTCTAGATAATTGGAGATCAAGACTCGCAGGAACATGAGTGAAGGCCGTCTGCACCACGCCTCCTTCATAGCCACGCTTCTGTTGAATCTTCTCTATCTAGTTCACATTGATTTTTCAACCATCTTTTGTTACCACAGTGAAGTGATGTAATGTCTGAGATTTATTTATTATTTTTTACTGTTTTTTTTACCTGTTAACACTTTGTTAACCTAACCGTAGTTTGACATTTTATAAAAATAGTCTTTAGAAATCATGGAATTTGACGGTCATGATGCTGTAAGATTTGTATGTGTCATTCATGGCTCGCTCCTAGCATTAAGGACTTGGGACTTTTAATGTACATACTGCATACTGAACGACAGGGTGTCTGTTTGTCATCTACAAGTTGCCTGATCCCTTTGTTTATATCACATGTTTTTACAGCAATATTTAGTGCGTTCTCTAATATTTTTGTGGCTGATTTTAGGTAATGTGCAGTTTTAGGCTATTTGTATTTCATCATATTCAGGAAATATTGCTAAGTATGTTTTTTCTTTGCCATTGTTATGCTCTGTTGAAAAAAATGTTTTGTGCCAGTCACTTTTTTCTGATTTATAAAATAAGTGTTTGTGTTTGCAATAAACACATTTACACAGTATTGTATGAACTGTCGGTGTGTTGTGATACTATAGATTGATATCAGTTTCATCCATTAGCCCCAGAGAGAGAGCTCCAGGTGTATGCTAGCCTAGCTTAGCACAAGGACTGGAAGCAATAGAGCCTAGCCTAGCTCAGTCAAAAGTGAATAAATGTGACTTCCGATGCAACTCCAAACTTGACACACACAGATGAAATTGTTCTCATCAATCTTCTCATCTGACTCTGGGGAAGATAAGACAAATAATAGTTTTTTTGTGACCAACTTTTTATTTTGTCTTTTTTATTTTTTTAACAAGTTCAGAGGAAAGAGACATTCACATCAGCATTTCATAATAATTCACACAGTGGCATAAAAAGTGTCTTTTCAGTATATAGATTGTCCATCAGTATATTCATTTGTGACAGTCTTTTCCTCCGTTCTGGCGGTCCTGTGGCTGCGAGACAGCCCAGGCCACTTCTTAACCCCCCTCCCAGCCCCCCGGGTTTGCATAGACATTTTAGGAAAGGGGGAAACCATGATGCATACATGTATAGGATACAATTAATAAAAAAAATCATAATTATGTTTGTTAGATAACCTCTGATCCTGTTACAAAGTAATAGGGAAAAATACAATTTAGAAACAACAAAAAAATATAACAGAAAAAGAAAAGATAAAACAACAACAACATGATTTTTGTTCATTCTCTGGTGTCGAGGTACAAGTGTTCAACCTAGTGGAGTACTGATTTTACCTTCTGGGCCGCAGTAAGTAATATTTGGATCGATTCTGTCCTTGCTCCCTGTGCTCTAGCACTGGATGCCTCTAATCTCAATACTTCGTAGAAGGACAGTTTCCAACGGTAAATATTGAGACTATGAGGTGGTTTCCATCTCATTACGAGCATTTTCTTTGCTGCCGTTAAACCGGCCAGAAACACTCTCTTTTTGTGAGGTGTTAGTTTTAGAGATGAATCGATAGGTTATGTATATAACCTAGTTATATGAGTACTGGCTGAGCATCCCGCTCTTAAAGCCTATCGAGATACCCCTTATCTCCTGTACCTATTGTACTCCATCACGAAAACAACTTGTACACCCACACCTGACCGGGTCCCGCCTCTATGGAGGCATAGCCTATAAGACCATGACCATGGTCACCAACACACCCTTCCTCGCCAAAATCCCGTTCCAGTAAAAGATCCCTCAAAAGGGAACTCAGGGCCGCTTAAGAGCGGGACGCTCAGCCAGTACTCATATAACTAGGTTATATACATAACATATCGTTATATATTCGTATCTGGCTTATCGCGTCCCGCTCTTAAAGCCTATCGAGATATGGGTTAGAGTGGACGTGAGGCCCGACAGATGTACCCCCTGAGGACCCGTAAGCCCACATCAAGGGGTTCGGGTAGCCCTGTCACCCCATCCTTCCTAATGAAGGGGGGGCGCAGTCAACTCCACCTGAGTGCGAGCAAGAGGGAACTAGAACCCCTTGAACACACAGCACAGGCGGAACTGCTACCCTACCAAAGGACGGGAAGCAGGAAAGGCCACAGACCCCAGAACCGCCTGGGAGACAGAACCCCCGGTCATGTCCATGAGGTAAAACCTTACAAAGGGGCCCGGGGAGGACCATGAAGCTGCAGCACAGATGTCCTCCACCGAGGCCCCACCCAGGAGAGCGGCAGAGGCAGCCACCCCACGAGTGGAGTGCGCCCTGATGCCCCCAGGGGGATCCTGCCCAGCCAATGTGTAGCAGAGGGCAATGCCCTCGCACAACCAATGGGACAGGCGCTGTTTCGACAGTGCCTTACCGGCACGAGAACCACCGTAACAGACAAAAAGCTGATCGGTAACTCTGAGGTCCTGAGTACGGCTGAGGTAAATTCCCAAAGCACGGACCGGACATGACAGGTGAAGGCCCGCATCTAACTCACTAGTGTGAGGAGGAGGACGAAACGCCTGAACCACAATATCCCGGGAGCGGAAGGAACTCCGGATATTCTTAGGCATGAAAGCAGGATTAGGTCGCAGAGTGGCACCGCAATCGGCCCGAAAAGACAGGCACTCTGGACGTACCGAGAGAGCACATAGCTCACCCACGCGTTTAGCGGAAGTGACAGCCAGCAGGAACGCGGTCTTGAAAGACAGCCGTTCCAACGGCGCCTGCTCGAGCGGCTCAAACGGGGCCAAGGACAACCGACCGAGGACCAATTGAAGATCCCAAGTCGGAGCCAAGGAGCGTTGCACCGGCTTAACGCGTCGAGCGCCAAGCAGGAAACGCTTCACAAGAGGGTGGCTGAACATAACAGTCCCCTCAATTCCCTCATGATAGGAGGATATAGCCGCCGCATATACCCTCACCGTCGAAGCCGACAGTCTACCAAGAAGAGACTGGAGATAACTCAGGACAGCATCCAGGGGGCAGGAGACTGGGTCCCAGCCCCCCGCCTTACACCACTCTTGGAACGCACGCCATCTGCCCGCGTAAAGCGCGACAGTGGAGGGAGCACGTGCACTCCGGATGGTATCAACCACCGAAGGGTCCATCCTCTCCAGACTCACCCTCCCACCAGCCACACCAACAACCGTTGGCCCAACATCGGATACTGGAACAGTGACTTGTCGTGCTGTGAGAGGGCCGTCGCCGACCAAGGAATGACCCAAGGAGGAGCGACCAGAAGCTGGATCAAGACCGGGAACCACACTGACGTGCCCCGGTCCGGCGTGACCAGGATCACCGTCCTGCGCTCCCTCCGTATCCGCTCCAACAGCTGACTCAACAGCTGTACAGGAGGAAAGGCGTACAGGAGACCGGGCGGCCATGGAAAGGTCGAGAAGGCATCCACCCCCAAGGGGGGATGATCTGCTCGACTGAGCGAGAACCACAAGGGGCACTTGTGAGAGCGTCGGCACGCAAACAGATCTACCGAGGCCTCCCCGAACCGATCCCAGATCTGTCTGACTATGTCGGGGCGGAGTTCCCACTTGTCGTAATGAGGACCGCCCCGAGACATCATATCCGCCCCCATATTCTCTGTACCAGGAATGTGGAGCGCCCTCAGACTGCGCAGCCTGCGGGATGCCCATAGCCAAAGTTCGACCGTCGCCCGGAGCAGGCGGATGGAACGAGTCCCACCCTGCCTGTTGATATACGCCGCTGCCGCCATACTGTCTGTCCTGACCAAAACGTGTTCGCCTACCACCAGGTGGTCGAACCGTTTGAGGACCAGGAGGACCGCCTTCAACTCCAACACATTGATATGCGGGGTAGCTGGGCCAGCATGAACCCCCGTCCAGCTGCCCCCCACTGCGTGGGTCCGACACGTCCCTCCCCAACCCGTGAGAGAGGTGTCTGTGAAGACCGTGACGTGTGAGCGCCTGCTGCCTATGGGGACCCCAATAGTGAGGATACCCAGCCTCCTCCAGTGGGCGAGATCTCCCCATATCGACAAAGGAACCGTCAACCGTTTCCCTTTGTCCCTCACCGGATCTATTCTCATAGAGAGAAACCACCTCTGTATCCTCCTCATGAAGAGGAGGCCAAGAGGAACCACCGCGTGAGCAGATGCCATAATGCCGAGCAGACGCATCACTTGCAGCGCCGTGACCGTCCCTCCCAGACGGAAACCCCCGAGCGCGCGACTGATAGACACCTGGCGCTTCTCCGAGAGGGTTGCAATCATGGGCCTTGACCTCAACGTCAAGCCCAAGTACTCCACCTGTTGACTGGGAAGAGGGGTACTCTTCTTCCAATTCACAGCAAAACCTAGGCTGGTGAGGAATTCCACCACCAGCCTGGTATGAGACCTGGCAACCTCCTCCGAACGACTGAGGAGTAGAATGTCGTCGAGATAGAATAGAACTCGTAACCCCCGACGACGTAAAGGCTCCAGCGCAGTCGCCACGCACTTGGTGAATGTGCGGGGAGCCAGAGAATTACCGAACGGCATCCTCTGGTACTCGTACGCTACGCCCTGAAACAGGAACTGTAGGAACTTCCTGTGAGGAGGGTAAATGGGGATGTGAAAATACGCATCCTTCAGGTCTATGGAGGTGAACCAGTCTCCCCTTCTGACAGCAAGCAGAAGGAGTTTGACGGTCAACATTCTGAACGGTCTCGCTACAATCAACCGATTGAACGCGGACAGATCCAGTATAGGTCTGACCCCCCCTGTTTTCTTGGGTATCAGAAAATAACAGGAGTAGACGCCTGACATTGCGTCCTCTCTCGGAACCACAACGACGGCCTGCTTCGCCAACAGAGATTGGATCTCATCGGCCAGGGCTGTCACTGCGTCTGACCCTGACAATAGGGTCGGCACCAAACCTGAGAACGGAGGGTGGGGTTGTGCGAAGTGCAACATAAGCCCCTGCCTCAACGTTCTCGCCATCCACCCCACAAGATGGCATTCTTGTCGCCATATGTGAAAATAATCCCACAGCGCACCCGCCGTCAACTGACGCTGGGCCGCAAGGAACAGTAGATAGTTGGCCCAGTCCCTCCCGCTGTGCAACGCACCCAAGGGGGGACCCGGACAGAAAGGGCCGGTTTGATACGGGAGAAGCTGTTATCAAACTGGTTGACACACACCCCCCCCCCTGAACACCCCTCTAGCGCATGCTGAGGAGTTGTTCCGCAGCTAGACACGCAAGGCATGAGGACCCCATGGGCTCCTACACGCCAAAGCCCTGCAGTGATATTGCTACCACCCAAATCACGCTCGCCTCTCCTTTGCAGGCCGCTGTGACGGGAGTGGGAGGCATCAGCGCGATACCCCGCCTGGCGAAGGCGAGGCCGGGGTAACCCTTGCTGTGCATTCAACAGAAGAGGCCTCGAGTCCCCCTGCTGACCACTGTAGCTAGTGGCAGCTGTAACACCAGGCTCATCCAACACACAACGTGTGGTGCAGGAACCACGCGACGGAACATTCTCACGGACAGACCCAGGCTCAGCCATCAACTGGGTGTCAGCCCCTGTCCCCATGAGAAGTGAAGAATGGAGCCGCATACGCTTCAAGGAAGGTTCGCGGCCCGCAGCCAAAGGAGAACGATCAGAGCCCCGCTTCCGTGGGTAACAGAGAGAGGATTGAACGGGGAGCGGGCTGCTCGCGGCAAAGTGACGACGGCTTGTTTTACCAAACTCGAATTCACCCAAAATGGCCGATCCCTCGGCCGCCAAGGCTGTCGGCCTTGTGGGACCCTGTTGACTCTCCACCCAGGGCACCACTGGCGGGGGAAACATGACCGCTTGTCGAGGATCTCGCCACAGTCGTTGACGAGACCGTGCTCCCACCTCTGGCTGCACAGCGTGAGGCGGTGTAGGACCCAGATCAACAACCGCCTGCGCCTCCACAGAATTCCCAAAAAGACTATCTGTGGAAAAAGGAGTCGTGAGGAGAGAAAACCTATCCTCTTCCCCAAGAGGAGATTGCTCCAACCAAACATGCCTAACAACCAACGTTGATAGCATCCTAATCCTCCCCGCAGTTATAGCTTGCGACTGAGTTAAGATCTCCATAACACCACAAACATGAACCATGTTTACAATGTCGGCTGGACCCAAAGTCCTACTACCCGACGCCAATGTGGATAGGAAACTAGCCAGCTGAGCCATAACACTGGCCGCCGCTAAATACCATCCTGTAGCAGTATACAACTCATCCGTCCATACTGCCACCCTCCGAGCCGATTCGCTATCAAGCATCGGCCGGGTGGGACGTCGTTCATCCCCGCCGGGGCACAGGAACAAAGCTACCTGGCTACGTAGCCACGGTACACCCGGCCTGCACCCTGTTGTTAGCCCGTTTTACCTGTAAAAAAGGTAAATGGGACTCAGCGAAACCCCCCACATCAACAACCGACTGACCTTCATCAATGAAGCTGGTAAGAGGAGGGAAAAGCGGTATCCCGCGGCGGGGATTATTAGAACAACAACCCATTTCAGCGTCAACGTTAGCATTAGCAGAAGTAGCAGTAGTAGCATTAGCGTTAGCAGCGTGCTCCAGGATTGCCAGGAAAACGTCCACTGCAGTGGAACGATCACCAAGCCACCCCGGCCCTGGCGCCGAAACATACTCCACAGCATTACCAATACCGACATCAATGCCTAATGACACAGGCCTTACCTTTGTACAAGCCGACTTGATAGCCAAACCTTGTACGCTGCCCCTCAGTCTGCCGCCGTCAGCCGAGGAAACATCAGCACAGGCCCAATGTGTCGCTGAAACATGCTCCGAAGATGCCAGGGGCAAGCAAACCTCCGGTAAGCTTTCAACATTACGCAATTTCTCTAATCTTTTCATACTACTAGTTACATACGGTGCACTGCATCCAATATGATGAAACGAAAATAGAGGAAGGGTGTGTTGGTGACCATGGTCATGGTCTTATAGGCTACGCCTCCATAGAGGCGGGACCCGGTCAGGTGTGGGTGTACAAGTTGTTTTCGTGATGGAGTACAATAGGTACAGGAGATAAGGGGTATCTCGATAGGCTTTAAGAGCGGGACGCGATAAGCCAGATACGAATATATAACATCATTTAATAATAAAATGTGTGGCAAACAAGGTATGTTTATCTCCGTTATATTAGTGAGAAATAATGCAACCTTGGTCCAAAAAGCTAGTACTCCTGGACATTCCCACATCATATGTATGTATGTTCCTATGACTTTTTGCGGACATAAAGCACATAGAGGACTGGGTGACAGATAAAATCTTTGTATCAGTTTGTAATGAGTTAATTGATTATTATAATTACGAGAGGTTAACGGAATATTATCCCATACATTCTGCCAATTTATGCAGGCGTTGTAATTCTTTAAATCTATGTTCCATACAGTGGTATTACCTGTAGTTCTGTTTAGTTTTCCTTGTATTTTGTTATATAACCCAGAAACAAAACCATTCTTAACATTTATGCCACTCACTATATTCATTAAAGGGTGACCTGGTAAAGGCTGATTCCATGGGACACCATAAGTGCGCATTGCAGTGCGTAACCTGTAAATAAAAAAAGAAGGATGTACTAGGGACATTATAGATTTGTTTGAGCTCTTGAAAGGATCTGAGAGAGAGCCCCAGAGAGAGAGCTCCAGGTGTATGCTAGCCTATCTTAGCACAAGGACGGAAGCAATAGAGCCTAGCCTAGCTCAGTCAAAAGTGAATAAATGCGACTTCCGATGCAACTCCAAACTTGAGGTCTAAACCGAGGTCTGGTTAAGAATGGAACTGTATCAATGGAAACTATTTAGGAACCCTGTGTATAGAAATGTCTTTGAAATCTTGTGCCGACTGCCAAGCTGTGTGCTTTCTCAGAGAAGAAGAATTTGGCTGTTGCATGGGCCAAAACAGAGTTCAAAAGTTCATCCTTTAACAGTGTTGTCTACTTCATGATGTGACTCAAAACACATTTTGTGCAAGAAGGTTGCTGCATAATACACAGAAGTAGAAAAAAACACCCCACAAGGCATTTATTATTAGCATTATTTAATATGACAGCCAGTGAAGAGGTCTTTCTTTAAATGACATGGTTTAAGAGTCACTTTAATCAAGATCAAAGTAAGAACCCTGTTTCTAATCCTGCACAAAAAAACATTTCTGTTTGGCCTTGTGCTGCTGGGTCAGAGTTTGAGCTCCAACCACTGGGATATTATGACGGGGTGGACTTGGCGGCTCAAAAACATTTTGGTGAGGAAGAAATTACTTTAGAAGTGCTTCATGCTCAGTGGCTGTCTGGCTCCACTGACTTTGTGGAATGACAGCCATTCCATTGTCTGCTTTCATTCCTAAGCCATATCCCCAGTTTTAATATATCGGCAGATAATTTAACACATTTTGGTCTACTTCAGAACACAATAAATTGTTCCTGTCTGATGATTGCTTGAATATTATGTATGTTCTTGTGTTTTTACATGTGTGGGTGGTGGTGACTGTTCCTTTTAACTTATTTATTTTTCAGTATCTTGCCAGGCCACCATTTTACTGAAGAATTTGTTCTGGTTAAATAAAGGTAATAAATAATCTGTCCTACTGTAACACTTTCAGAGCCCAAGCTTAATTCCTTTTTACCCCCCTTGAATGCCCAGCACCACTTCAATGTTAACGTTGTAATGTAATCGCCTAATCTATGTTTTAAATTATGGCTATGTGTCTAATCTGCCCGTCGCTTATCAAAGACTTATTTTCCAGTCAACATTGTCGTAGCAGATTGTTTTTTTATCGGTTCATTTCCGTTTTCTAGCATTTTGAAAAGCACTCGTTTTCACGGAAAAAAGAAGACATTCCATGATAATCGCCCTTTACTGGAATATTCTAGAACGTTGTCATTTTTCGGCCTATATGAATCGTTTTCAAATAAACGCTAGATTATCGATAGTATATGTGTACGGATGCACGCTCGTGCCGCGAGCTGAAAATCGATTCTCCTAGTTCCTGACCGCACGCACAGTCAAACAGCCATATCACATAATCACATAAAAGCTTATATCTCCGTGAAAACGGGTCTGATTATCCTAAGAATGGTAACATAGATTCCTTACCTGAGATCACTGCCTGTGGAGCATTTTTTCCCTATTGTTAGGTTTTAGTGAGTTTTTCCTTACCTTCGCGTGGGGTATGTCTGGGAGTGCTTGCATTCTATTATTTATTTGCATTTATTTTAAATTTGTTGGACCTTATGGTGTTCTAGTTTTGTTCTTGACTTATTGTTATGTTTCTTCTTGACTTGTTTAAAGAAGACGTGTCCGGCCCATGGGGACATTAACGTGTGTTGTCGGGCCTTACAAATAAATTTTATTTGATTTGATTATGATCAGATGGTATCCAAATGGATTATTCCAATTCCTGATCGCCATTCGAAAAAATCGATCCTTTTATTGATCCACTGCGTATACTGTAAAAACACATAATCCCCGCTGCTCTGAGGCTCCAGAGTGAAGCTGATCGACGCCGGTTGCATGAGTGAGAAGTAAAATGTGGAGTCCGGGTTTTTTTTTCTCATTCATTTTCATTAAGTTCAATCCAAAAGGGTGAATTACCATCTGGGAGACGATAGGGGGTGCTTTTTTCACATCTGAGCGCCTGGGGTGGCTGAATTTCCAACGGTAGACTCGGTTGATTAAATATGAATCGCTAATAATAAAATGTATATTCTCGTGATGGGCATTCAACCCGCGGGGGGTAAACCCGAGAAAACTCGGGTTGGGCAATCAAAGTGTTACAGCTGATTGTAGAATTTAACTTTTGTGACATTTTTATACTGGGAGTTCCATTTGAACAACAGAATAACACTAACAAGAACTTTAGTTGAAATAGATATATTTCAGTACATTTCTCCCTTCATTTACATGGTTGTGTCCTTTATTTGTTAGGGGCACGGTGGCGAGTGCCCTACACTCATGAGACCCCCTGGATTATCTGAAGATGGGCACGTCTGAAAAGCTTCACCAGTTTCATACCCACATTTGGATGATCAATATCGGGGCCAGCTGATATGGGTCTGTAATAATACAAAATAATAAAAGAATAGGCTACTGGGTGCATCCCTGGTTTCACTACATTCTGTGAGGATAAGCATGCATGGCTATGGAAAAGATTTAACAATACATTCAGGTAAAGTACATATGATGTGATTTGTGACTTCATATTGCTTGTGACGTCAAGTAGATTTGGATATGATTACACCAGTTGTTAGGTTCTGTAATTGTTTTGGGTTCGGACCTCTGTGATGAAATGAGCCCTTCCTGCTTCATCTCACTGATGCCCATTTCCTGCCTGCCAGCGGACACTTCCTGTCCACAATGGCCACGCGTGGAGCTGGATCCTGTCCAACAACGCCCCTTAACAGATGTCCCTTTTCCCATAGGAAGCTGATTTCTGCACGTCTACCGTCTTCTAATGAACCACTTATATACAGTGTTATTAGGGTATTGATTTACTGTATAAAGAAGCTTTATCGTTTACATTTATATTTACATTTAGTCATTTAGCTGACGCTTTTATCCAAAGCGACTTACAAGTTCTGTGCGACAAGGCAGCAAGAAGGGTATAACTCTATCAGCTGAGTAACAATGTTCATCAAAGTGTTGCGTGTTACAGTGTAGGTTAGTTTATTAGGACAAGTGCATGACAGTAAGGTTAGTCGGGGTTAGATTTTTTTTTTTTTTTTTATCATTTCAGATAATGGTTGAAGAAGTGAGTCTTTAGTCGACGGCGAAAGATTGGACGGGATTCGGCTGTCCTAACTGGGATGGGTAGTTCATTCCACCATTGTGGGGCAAGGACTGAGAATAGGCGGCTTCTCTTTGATGACCCTCCGGGAGCTTGGATAGGAGTAGATCTGAGGCGGCCAGAAGATGCAGAGCGTAGGGGTCTTGAGGGTGTGTAGTTAGAGACCATTGACCGGAGGTAGGCGGGAGCGGTTCCCTTTGCCGCACGGTATGCTAGGTCGAGGGCCTTGAAGCGGATACGTGCAGCAATGGGGAGCCAGTGCAGGTCCCTAAGAAGTGGGGTGACATGGGCCGACTTCGGTAGGTTTGAGATCAGGCGGGCCGTTGCGTTTTGAATGAGTTGAAGAGGCTTGGTGGTAGTGGCCGGGAGGCCAGCTAGCAGTGCGTTGCAGTAGTCGAGGCGGGAGATGACTGTTGATTGGACGAGGAGTTGGGTGGCTTTTTTTGTCAGGAATGGGCGTATCCTTCTGACGTTGCTCAGGAGGAATCTGCAGGTTCTGGTTGTCGCTGCGATGTGAGCAGAGAAGTTCAACTGGTCGTCGAGGACAACACCAAGGTTCTTGGCAGTCGGGGACGCGGTCACAGCTGCATTCTCGACTGTGATGGAGAGGTCGGTCAGGGGGGAGGATTTGGCCGGCAGGTGGAGCAATTCTGTTTTGCTTAGGTTCAGTTTGAGGTGGTTGGTCGTCATCCAGGCGGAGATGTCGGACAGACAGGCCGAGATCCGCTCAGAGACGTGGATATCTGAGGGAGGGAAGGAGAGGAAGAGTTGAGTATCATCGGCATAACAATGATATGAGAAGCCATGAGACGTGATAATGTTACCCAGTGATTTAGTGTAGAGGGAGAAGAGAAGGGGTCCTAGGACCGAGCCCTGGGGGACACCCGTCCGGAGGGGGCGGGTGGCCGACAGAGTCCCTCTCCATGACACTTGGTAGGAGCGGTCATTGAGGTATGATGTCAGCCATGTCAGCGCAGATCCAGCCACTCCCATTCCTGCGAGGGCCGCGAGGAGGATCTGATGGTTGACTGTGTCGAAGGCTGCAGATAGATCTAGGAGAATCAGGACAGAGGAGAGGCCTTTCGCTTGAGCCCTACGCTGTCAAGATGGTACGCTATAACTATTGCTGTATCTAAAATGTTTCTAAATGTTCAGTTGCTATTGCATGCACTCATCTGTGTTTCACTACACACATGAGTGCATGCTTACCAACTGTCCGTCTGCAACACTACTATCACTGACATCTAAGAAGGGAGATCCCCCCTTGAATTGGCCCTTCTAAGGTTCCTCTCCTCCACATTGTCTGTGGTGCATTTTTTCCTATTGCTAGGTTTTAGTGAGTTGTTCCTTACCTTCGCGTGGGGTATGTCTTGGAATGTTCGCATTGCATTCATTTATTTTGCATTTATTTTAAATTTGTTGGACCTTATGGTGTTCTTGTTTTGTTTCTTGACTTATTGTGATGTTTCTTTTTGACTTGTTTAAAGAAGATGTGTCCGGCCCATGGGGACATTAACGTGTGTTGTCGGGCCTTACAAATAAACGCTCCTAGGCTACAACGGTGGTCAATCATATTCGCCATCAGCGGTGACTGGTGAGTGGTGACAGTTCAGGACCGTTCACAACCGGATGTGGTCACTTGTCCGAGCAGCTTGTCAAATGACACTTGCCGGATGTTTCATCTTGTAACTCGAGAATGGAATCACGCAATAGGTTGAGGGGGGTGACGATCGAAAGGCGGCAAATTAAACTTTCCAACAATGTATTGGTTGATAGGCGAAAATGCAGCCCGGAGCCGACAGACGAGGGCAAAGTGCCGCGACATGCCCGCGAGTGCGTGGCGGCCCGCATTCGGGACTTCCGATCTTTAAGAGGTATAATGAACAAACTTTTATTATTTAATTTTTTCACTTTTTCTCCTTATTTTTCTATTTTTCTCCCATCCCAATTTCGTATCTCCAATTCTCCCCTCCCCTGTCTTGAACGTTGCTCGACTATGCCTCCCACTGGTCGGTCGTAGGGAGGATAGAAGCCTTGCATCACGTGTCCCCTCCGGTACACAAGGAGGCAGCCTGTCGCATCTTTTCACCAGACAGCGCGGACTCTCAGTGGCGAGGTGTAACGCATGGGAGGCTCACACTACCCCCACTACTTCCTGTCTCTGCTGTGCAGGCGTCCCCCAACCGACCTGTAGGAGTCGCTGTCCACAATGTCCAATCCCCACCCATCGACTTCCACCCGCTACCTCTGCCAATTGAGATAGTATGACGACTGGCCCAAGCCGGAGGCAATGCTGACACCGGGATTCGAGACCGGAGTCTCTTGCATTGGTGACGAGCGCAATCTCCAGCCGCTAATGAACAAACTTTTATAATCATGGCAAAACACAAACTGGTACAAACCACAATTACATTTATTTAATCATTTTGTTCATTAGAGTCATTAAAAAAAGTTATTAAAAAAATCTGAGCTGAGAGCAGAGCTGGGCTGGCCAATCAGGGGTGGCAAATGCCCCGCGCCCGCCCCCCCTCTCTAAAATTGCATATGCACCGGCATATATACCTCAAAACCACAGCCACATCCAGCAGCTTTGTACAGCTTCATAATACTAACTGAACTGTCACTGACATTATCAAATCCAAGATTTCCTGCCAAAGAATCTCTCACAGATCCAGGGTAGTTACGGCTTAGATAGTTCTCTGAAAAGATGTGAACCCCTATTGAATGTTCCAATCATAGACATGTCCAGTTCAAGGGTTAACTTGATTATTATTGACAATAATGTTTTAATATTTTGTATTTTTGTATGTATTGGTTTAAAATACAGAGACAGTGCATATTAAGGAACATTTTACTGTAAATATGCCAGTTTAGCCAGGTTGGATAATTTTCAACTGTAGTCTCTGGGGCAGGTGACATGAGCACTACAATAATTAAGACAGTACAATAATTAAAACACAGTAGGAATCAGTAGGTTACAATACACTAAAATACATTAAAATAAAATAAATACATTAAAATACATTACAATACATCACAACCCCTCAGTTAAAATGGTCGCACACTTGACCATCTCTCAACCATGATTTTAAGTTAGATTTAAATGAAATGTATCTTTGATACTCCCTGAGCCGTATTGGCAGACTGTTCCAGGTGTGGGCTGCTCTCACGGAAAAGGCTGCCTGACTAAAAGCAGACCTCCTGTTTGGGACTACACAGTCCCCTCTAACTACAGACCAGGGCCCTCATTTATCAACGTGACGTACGCACGGATATGTGCTTAACCCGTGCGTACGACCATTTCTAAGCAAAGTGTGGGATTTATCAATTTGAACATGAACTTGACTTTGTGCGTATGTCTGCACACAGCCCAGAGCATGCTTAGCTGACGCCCTGTGGTAGAATATGGGGACTGCAGACGGACGGCATAGATCAGTTGCATGCATTAGTTTCAACACGGAAATAAGCTTGACTGACGTGTTCTGTATGACCCCCGTAATTCATTATAGTTCATTGTGAAATAGCGATATTAGTGTAATTATTGTCAAACCCTAAATAGCATGTGGAATAGGTCTTTCTCTCCGAATGAATGCAGGTTTATATATATAGCATTATCGGGTGCACTGACTGCGCTCGCAGGAACTGTTTTCAGAGATAGCATCAGATAGGGATGAATGAATGAGGGGCAGTCTAATTGCAGAGAGAACATAATATTAACTAGAGTCCACTACCCGAGACACCTCCTTCATTTGTACCGCAATTTGGGACCCAAATTGGAGCTATAAGCTTAAAAGCTTTTCCGTGCTTATTTGAGAAGGTCCAGCTGCAGAGCCGGAGAGACAGACAGCAGAGAGACAGACAGACAGACAGATAGACACTGTTCCACAGTGTGTGTGTGTGTGTGACCACTAGTCTCCTAGTAGAGACCCCCCCCTCTGGACCACCTCCCAGTAGAGACCCCCTCCCCCCTCTGGACCACCTCCCAGTAGAGACCCCCCCCCCTCTGGACCACCTCCTAGTAGAGACAAGTTTTCTGAAATGTATGTTTATATATGCAAATGAGGCACTTCCCCATTAAATATGTGGACATTTATGGATGCAATAAGGCAAAATGAAGTAAAATAAACAACTAAATGTGTGTTATTGACGTTTTATTGTCACTAGTTTCATAGAAGACATGTTTAGGAAGCAAAATATAACAAAATCTCAAAATCAACAAAAAAAGTATATTTGCCTATTCACCTGCAGTGTCTCGCCTTAATCCTCATCTTCATCTTCTTCCTAGAGAAGTCTCTACTAGGAGGTGGTCCAGAGGGGGGGGGGCTGAGTCTCTACTATTAGACTAGTAGTCACACACACGCACGCACGCATGCACACACACACACACACACACACACACACACACACACACACACACACACACACACACACACACTGTGGAACAGTGTCTGTCTGTCTGTCTGTCTCTCTGCTGTCTGTCTCTCTGCTGTCTCTCTCAAAATAGTATAAGTGCTATCTTGGCCCTGAGAGTTGCTCTCCGGCTCTGCAGCTGGACCCTTCTCAAATCAGCACGAAAAAAGCTATAAGCTTATAAAACGATTTAATATGCTAAACTTCGTTTTAAATTATTTAATTCACATTTGTTTATTTCATAAAGATTTTCCCGACATAATGCTACCTGCCCCGACCAGATCCGTGACTCTGTTGCGATACAGATGAATTATCTACTCAGAATAGTATTATAAAGTGGCTATCTTTTATGCTGTAGATCACTGCTGGTATGTGCGTGCAGAACCTTTATTTCAGCAGGGACTGTAGTATTTATTTGACGTTACTGTACAATATATGTGTATTAAAAGACGGAGCTGTCTTTTATTGTATTATAATAATTATTAATATTAAAAATAAATGAAGAAAGGCATTCTTATTCCAGCATGCATTAATGACACCAACTGGCAACTGCAAAACAGTGGTTAATGGTCTTTATTAGTGTTTGCGGTGTCCAGGCAGCAATGGTCTTTTAGGAAGTTAATAGATATAATATCCGACATCACCGTGTACAACACACTTCCCTCGTCTTAGTCCACTTTTCCACATTTCATGGGGGTGTTCCATTACCGTATATGGTTAATTGGGGCGGTTCTGGTATGCAAATACTTAAAACAGTGAACGAGCTCCAGCTTAGGAGCAAGGTGATATTTATCAAGACAACTGTGCGTAGGACCTGTGCAGTGGTGCGTTATTGAAATCATCTGTGCTTGCACGCACCACGTGCACGCGCGCTCCCGGCGCGTGCGCGCGCTCCTGCGAATGCGCATTTAATGTCCCCTCGCTTGGGCACAGACTAAAGACAGTGCCTAATTGCCTCTACGAATGGAATGTAACACATGTCTTCACAACAAGTTAGGTGTGAATGTATCTGAGAACGTATTTAACACACCTGACGACCGGCGCTATTGATATGCAAATAGCGAATACTTATCTGTGCTTGCACGGAGTGCAACCCCGTCCCATGAACAACGCATGCCTGGACCTGTGTACGCACGTGTGATAAATCCCGTTTTTTTTGTGCGTGCACACATTCTAAATTCTGTGCTTACTGTGGAAATAGAAGGTTTTCTAAGAAAACTTGATAAATGAGGGTGGTATATCTGTCAGCAGATGCTTTCTGTTTTATGAAAGTACAGAGGGGGGAGGAGCCAAGCCATGTAGGATTTTATAGGTAAGGCAGGCATCTTTGAATTTGACGAGATTGTCCCAGTAGGTTCTGGTTTGTTATGCTATGACAATGGTGGTGGCTGTTTGTTTTCCTGTCTTCTTCTCTTCTGGCGTGTGTCTTTAGACCTGCAGCTCCGTTTGAGGCAAGCCAGGTCAACGTTTCATTGTCCAGTTCCATCAGACCGCGTTCTCCATACGGTGGCCGGTGTTTGGGGCAACTGGTGATGATATGTTCCACAGTGTCTGTGCAGGGGCTCCACACTCGCATGAGGCACTGTCTTTGAGGCCCCACCTCTTCATTGAGGCGCCGTAGCGTCCGACGCCGGTCCTTAGGCGGTTGAGGGTTGTCCACTGCTTCCGGGGCAAGTCCTGACCAGGGACGTCCAGAGGGTCATTGATGAAGAGGTGCAGCCTGGATGGTTCTGCCGACCTCCACTGGTCCCTCCATCTCGTCCTGACCCAGGAGGCCTTGGAAGTGTCAGGTGGTGTTGTGTGGAGTAGCCTGTAGGCTTGCATGGAAAAGGGGCGCTGTGACTTTAGGCGCACACGTCGTGGTGTCTCTGTGGTGGTATTTTGAAGGAGGTGGGATGCACTGATCTGTGCCTTGCGGGAAAGGGCCAGTGTGGCTGCTTCTCGTCTGATGGTAGCCAGGGCAATACCAGCGAGTACGGGCAGTTGGTTTACCGGTGTGGCTTGTAGGCAACCAGAGACTGTCCGCAGGACGCTGTTGAGAACAACATCCAGCTTCTTCACGTGGGTGCTACGGCACCAGACTGGGGCGCAGTACTTGGCGGCAGAGAACACCAGGGCCAGTGAGGAGATGCGCAGTGTCTTTGTTGAGGCTCCCCATGTGGTGCCGGCTAGTCGTCGTATCAGCGCGGCACGGGCAGTTGTTTTTCCCCTGGCACCTTCCAGGTGTTGTTTGAATGACAGTGTTCTGTCAAGCTTCACACCGAGGTATGTGGGTATGTTGGTACTGTAGCCGGACGTTATCCACCATGACGCTCATCTCACGGGTCGCTTCCCTGTTGTTGAGGTGGAACATTGTAGACATTGTCTTTCCCATGCCTTACCCATGCCTTACCTAATCTGTCACAGTGGTGTCAGGAGAACTGCCTCTCCCTGAACGTCAGCAAAACAAAAGAGATGATTGTGGACTTCAGGAGGTCGGGGGTCAAAGACTACAGCCCCCTCAGCATCGACGGGGCACCGGTTGAGAGAGTGAACAGTTTCAAGTACCTCGGAGCCCACATATCCAAGGACTTGACATGGACCACACACATTGACAGTGTTGTGAAGAAGGCACGACAACGCCTCTACTTCCTCAGGCGCCTAAGGAAGTTCCAAGTCAGTCAGAAGATCCTTAGGAACTTCTACTCATGTACAATAGAGAGCATCCTGACTGGCAACATCACCTCCTGGTTTGGGAATAGCACTGCACAAGACCGTAGCAGACTACAAAGAGTGACACGTTCAGCCGAACGCACAATTGGAGGGGGGCTTCCCACCCTCCAGAACATTTACAACAAGCGGTGCAGGGGGAAGGCTAAGAGAATCATCAAGGACTCCAGCCACCCGAACAACTGCCTCTTTGAACTGCTGCGGTCAGGCAAGCGATACCGGAGTCTTAAGGCGAGCACAGAAAGACTCAGAAGAAGCTTCTATCCCCAGGCCATCAGGCTGCTAAACGAACAATAAACACTATGCAACAACCAGCAAATGCACACAGCACACACACCCACACGCACACACTCACTTAAACAAACAACACACTGCAGCACCCACTCTCCACACTTTAGATCACACAAACACACTTTATATTTATTGATAAAGGATTTGCACTACAACTCGTACACCTACTGTAAATTGTACCTAAATTGCACCCCATCCCATTTCTGCCTTGCACTATATAGTATTGTATATTAGTACACTGCATAGTATATTGTATATTATATGGTAACTCAGTTATGTCTATTCTGCATCGAACATTGTACATATGTCTATACTGAACACTGTGACCTAATTTTTTACTTCTAATTTACATGCTATACTATGTTATTTTATTTCATACTTATCTTGTCTTGCACAGTCTCTGGAGCGTAACAGTAAAGCATTTTGTATAAACGTATTCTGTACTTCTGTATGACAACTATTAAAGAAACTTGAAACTTGAAACTTGAATGCTGAGCTTGAGACGCCAGTTCCTCAGGTATGAAGACAGGATGTTCATATCTTCAGTGAGGCCCTCTTCGGCTGCTTCCCAAGTTGGCTTGCTGAGTAGGATGGCCAGGTCATCTGCATAGCAATCCTGTCTAGTACTTTCACAGCCTGGTGATGGTAAACTACCTGTACAGATCGTAATGTTGTACAGGTGGCTTGTATCCAGCTAGTCAGACAGTATCGCTGCTGGCGGGACAAAACCTCATAACTCCAAAAACCCAACTTTTCAGCAGATGAAAAAAACGAACACAGATTTGAGGGTGAATAGAGTTAGGAGGTTTAGACAGATGATCGGTTTAATGCTTTCCCATTGTTTAAACTTTGTAAAACCCACACACACATATGGAGGCTGATCTACGGAGTTGATTTATATTAAAAAAATATATATTTAAAAATGGAGTTATGAGGTTTTGTCCCGCCAGCAGCGGTATGTTAAATGTGACATAATAATGCCATTAAAATACAGTGCTGCTGATTTTGTTGACAGAGAGTTTCTGATGTGACGGAAGTTTGATAAGTGAAACTTTGCGTTGTTTACTACCGATTTGATATATTTTTTTATGTAAGATTGGAGGTATCTATATTCGGCCATGACTGTCAACTTTTCTCCTCTGACATCCGGTGAGACAGTATTCATCAGCCGCTTTGTAAAAAATTCAGACATGCCAATATTATTGCTTGCTAATATAAGTTGACATGTTTCTTTCTCGACCAATCTCATTGAAATAAAACATAAATACATGATTTTCATTATTATTACATTATGCTGTAAAGTTATTACATTATACATCCAACAGGTTTTACTCACTGGATAATGTAATAAGTTATTACATTTTCCTGAAAAAGGTATCCAATATCCGTTCCACATATTTATTACATTATCCAGCCACTTATTACATTATCCGGTTTTATAACATTTTAAAGTCCTTCTAAAAAGAAAAGATTATTACATTTTGGAAAGTTATTACATTAGTCGGTATTATTACATTATTCTGTGTTACAATCCCCTCCACTCATAAGTAATTTACGTTTCATATCAGCAAAATTCACCCACAAAAAAAGTGTGTCTCGGTAGTCTAGGGCTGCCTGGTCTTACTTAAAACGCTAACTTTCTAGCTTAATGTTAAAACAAACCATCATCATAGTGTTGCTTTAATCACGGTAGGTGGCTTGTTTTAGTGGTCGCCCCCCCACCCTCAGCATTGTTAGTTTGACTCCAGATTGTGCAGTTTTTTTTTTTTTACTTTTGCAGATACAAAACGTAAATTAATTATACAAAGCGTAAATATATGACTTATACAATACGTAATGGCTTACGTATGGCTATAACATAATGTACATTAAGTACCTTTTTCCAGTGGTTGATACGTACTTCATTAACATTATTTTACTCGAGATTGGGCAGCATGAATATAGGTGGAACCTGTCACAGTCCAATGTGTGGTAACCTGACACCTTTAGCTTCAGCACACACTGAGTAGATGTTGCCAATTTGCATTTTCATAAATCCTTGCATTGTCAATGAGGGTAAAGGTGTAGAGAAGCTACTAAGCCATTTTCAGTAGTTTATTGAACAATTTGGTGGGAAAAGACATACTTAGAAGAAATTGTTATTCAATATAAATTTTGTAAAGGTTTAAAATACATCTGGAGGGGATCTTTAACCTTTTTCACAGTGAAAGAGTATGGTTAGGCAAGGCCCGCCTGCCATGCTATGTAAGAACACAGAAACAAAATCAGAATCTTACATGAATCTGTGAAACATTGAGATGTTTATGTCTGCCTGCCAGTCTCCTCCGGCCCTCATCTAGTTACATGTTCATCAACATGCCCAGTCATTGTTTTCACAAAGAAAACACGCACACACACACACACGCACGCACGCACGCACGCACACACACACACACACACACACACACACACACACACAGGGACGACGTGCACAGGACTTTAGAGGGGCAGGTGCTCAAAGGCTGAAAAGGGCACTGGGCCTGTGCTATTTTTGGGGGCCCTTTTTGGGCGGGGAGGGGCCTTTTTTAGCTTTTTGGGTTTTTTTGGTGATCAAATATTGAATATTGAACTATAATAATCAGTGCAGGAGCTCACTTATCCTTGAAAGACACTTAAAAGACACTTTAAGTCACTGACTTAAAAGGCCCATACATCTCCATAAATGTTCAGGGTGGAGGGAATAAGTGCATACCCTACAGACCCCAAGTCTGTTAGGACAGCAGACTCGGTTGGCACTGCTCAAAACTTACCTTTTTAAAATAGCTTTTAAATGAATTATTATCTTTATTTCATTGTCTTATTTTTCTTTATTTCTATACATTTTACTTCAATATTTTATTATAATTTGTATCATTGTTTTATGTAGTTGTTTTATCATTTTATTTGTTCTTTTTTAATGTCAACATATTATTTAAATTATTCAAATGGAACTCAAACATGTTCCATTGTGATGTCACAGTATGATGTCATAATCAAACATTCTAGAACATGTCAGAAGACCAAGTCAAGATATCACTTGTTGTTTCCAGCTACTTGTCTGTAAGCTTGAATATATTCTGTAGATTTCTGTAGAAAAAGAAACAATGTCCTGTACAATCCTTAATGAGCTGCGTCTGGAGGGAAGGTTCTGTGATGTGGTTATTAAAGTCAACACTGAGTTTAACGCCCACAAGGCCATCCTGTGTTGCTGCAGCACCTATTTCAGGTACGTTTAGCTTGGTTCAGGTTAGCTTGATTCAGGTTAGCTTGGTTCAGGTTAGCTTGGTTAGTAAACAGATACTAGGGATGTCCCGATCACGTTTTTTTGCTCCCGATCCGATCCCGATCCGATTTTTCAACAAACATGACCATGTTCACGTCTTAAACTCATACTGAGGCCTTCGTTTTATTTTTGTCGATCACGTGATCGGATCGGGACATCCCTAACAGATACCATACTGTACTTTTACTGTAAACAGATACTATACTGTACTTCTACTGTAAACAGATAATATACTGTACGTCTACTGTAAAAATATTCTATACTGTACTTCTACTGTAAAAAATATACTATACTGTACTTATACTGTAAACAGATATTATACTGTACTTCTACTGTAAACAGATAATATACTGTACTTCTACTGTAAACAGATACTATACTGTACTTATACTGTAAAAAGATACTATACTGTACTTATACTGCAAACAGATACTATACTGTACTTCTACTGTAAACAAATACTATACTGTACTTCTACTGTAAAAAGATACTATACTGCACTTCTACTGTAAACAGATACTATACTGTACTTCTACTGTAAACAGATACTATACTGTACTTCTACTGTAAACAGATACTATACTGTACTTCTACTGTAAAAAGATACTATACTTCTACTGTGCTAAGACCCTATACTTCTACAGTGAAAATATATTACTACTAGGGCTGTCCCCGACTAAGGATTTGGATAGTCGACTATGATTGGCCAAAATTTGCCG
The DNA here is from genome assembly GCF_963971535.1 of Notolepis coatsorum. Lineage (NCBI taxonomy): Eukaryota > Metazoa > Chordata > Actinopteri > Aulopiformes > Paralepididae > Notolepis > Notolepis coatsorum. The sequence continues at coordinate 34,581,439 of NC_140170.1, read as the reverse complement.
TTAGTCCACTATTAGTCGACTACCGTAAATCCTCAAATAGAGGAGGGACCTCCAATAAAGGAGGGGCCTCTTATAATGGCCGGGGGTTTGATGCATTTAGACAAACACAGGCCGGTCTCTAATATAAGGTCGCAAAAAAAAGTAGTTTTTACATTTTTCGTGCCGTGATATAGAATGAGATAAACTCTTGCCAATGGAAATCAAGTGCTGCCTCCCACTACACTGACTAGCGTACATTAACGTTTCCCTCTGGTTAGCTTTAGCACTAGCCGCCAGCTAACGTTGTCATAATATCTAGATCTGTGGTGTCAGCTGGATGACGTTGACTTCGTTTGCAAACGTTAACGTTCGTTATATGGTGTTGGCAGGAGAGGCTGGCGTTGTCCAGTTGACACATTACAGATCATGATGCTATGATAACGTTAGTAGCTAAAGCTATTCCCTGCATGTCAATAACTCGATTCGACTGAGGAAGTCGAGAAGGTACCACACGCTAAACCGTCCCCGGACCCCGCAACATAGTAGACAGTTCCAACTTCAGTGTGTGAATTACGTTAATCCCACAATTACTCAACTGCACTCAATATTTAAATACCAATGCTGGTCTAAATAAATGTAGACAGACAATGTACGTATAAAAAAAATAAAAATAAAAATAATAATAATAATAATAATAATAATAATAATAATAATAATAATAATAATAATAATAATAATAATAATAATAATAATAATAATAATAATAATAATAATAATAATAATAATAATAATAATAATAATAATAATAATAATAATAATAATAATAATAATGCAATAAAAGTCTGAAAATTAAGGGATTATGTCCATGAGTGTCAATTTTAGAAATTATTGGCATAGTAGGAGCGTGCTCTGACTTCCTAGAAGGCCAGCTGTCTCTAGAAAACTGTGTCGGCATCTGGAGGTTTGCGGACATCTACTGCTGCCCTGACCTGAGGCGCAAGGCCCATCTCTTCATCGTGTGCCACTTTGAGGAGATGTTGCACGTCTCACAGGAGTTTGTGGAGCTGTCCCTGCAGCAACTGGTGGACATCATCGAGAGGGATGACCTGAACGTGAAGAGCGAGGAGACGGTGTTTGAGGCCGTCCTCTGTTGGATTGACCACTCCCATGAGGAGCGTAAGAAACACATCCCGGACTTCCGGTATGAGAGCAGACGGGTAACACGCATGCGGTGGAGCTCCTGGTCAAAAGAGTGAAAAACGGATAAAAAAAGACCCGAAAAGTGAATAAAAATGAAGATGCAAACGAGAAGGAAGGAGGAAAAAACAATTGTGAAGGAGAGAGAAATGGAAGACTCACGGGAAGAGGAGAGTTTGATGGAGCAGAGCCCCCGAAGCGAGACCGAGAAGGGACAGGCGGAGGAAGGAGGAGGGTCGGCTAGGACAAACACGGGAATGCCAGGATGGGCCGTGGTCATGCAGGCCGGGATATTGGCAACCATAACATCGACCATAAAACTGAACACGGACACGATAAGGAACGATATTGGGAAGTTACGGGAGGAATTGAGGAAGGAACAGGAGGACTTCAGAGATGAAATAAATACAGAACTCAAAATGGTGGAGGGGAAGATGGCGGAGCAGGACAGAAACGTAACCGAGTTACAAACAAGAATGGCGCAAGCAGAAGAATGGAACACGGAGATACACAAGGTATTAACAAGTGCGATTCAACAACAAGAAAAGATGGAGACAAAGATGTCGGACATGGAGGGGAGGTCACGGAGAAATAACATCAGAATATGGGGATTGAAAGAAGGAGTCGAAGGGGAATCGGTGACCCAATATGTGGAAAAGCTTATCAAAGAACAACTGAAGGAGACGGGACTGGAAAAAATGGAGATACAGAGGGCCCACAGGGCGTTGGCTCCGAGACCACAACCGGACAGACCACCGAGGGCGGTGATTATTAACTTTCTGAGATTCGAGGTTAAGGAATTGGTACTCAGAACCGCGTGGACCAAGAAGATAGAAATCGAGGGGAAAAGACTGTCGTTTGATCACGATTACTCGACAGCGGTGGCAATGACACGCAGGTCTTACGCGGGACTGAAGAGAATTCTGAAAGAAAACGGAATGAAATTCCAATCACCCATGACCTCGCTAAGGATTCACTGGAAGGAAGGGACGGTGACATACGCGACGGCGCGGGAGGCGGCGGGGGAGATGAGGCGACGGGGGATGCAGATGGCGGAGGACGGAGAAGGAAGGAGACAGGAGGACCAGATGCTGAGCCTGCAGCAGAGATTGGAGAAAGCATGCAGGTGGTCCAGAGTAGGAGACCGAAACCCGGGAGAGGAGGGAGGAGAGAGGAGAAGGCCGAGGTGAGACGTGACAGACCGAAGGCGGAGACAGACGAGGAGGCCAGAGACGGAGAAGGAGGGGAGAGGAGGCGGGAGGAGACGAACGGATGAGTACACGCACAAGAGATTGAAAAAACTATCCAAATAGAGACAAAATATAGAAACTGAAATAACATATACATGAACACACATTCCCAGGTAGAGGCAGGATATAGGAACAAACATAACATAAACATGGACACATAATACACATACTGATGAAGGAAATAAATGGAAATATAATTAGGTATAATAGACGGAATGCAGAACATATTGAAACAAATACATAGACACACGCTGCGAGTGACACAGTTGGAAGGAATTAAGGGGATAAATAAACATCACATAGAAAATAGAGGGGAGGGAAAGAAAGTAAGAGGGGTACACAGAGGACACCACACACGTGTTTAGGAGGAAGGAGAGACATTGGAACATATGAGCCACATTGAGAGGGACCTAGGAAATGGGGATTTTTGAACAGAATGAAAGACAGAGCGCTTTTGACCAGGACCTCGACAGCACTAAAAACAGTAAGAAGGCTGGACAAATATGACGAGCGGATGGGGGCAAGGGTTTCAGACCCCCAAGCCGTCAGGAGGAGGCCTCTCACTAGGAGAGCAGTTACTCCTCACCCACCAGCAGGGGACAGGGGGGGACAAAGGGACCCCCCGAACGCCTTGGGAGCACTTTATGTAAAGTTTATGTTTTTTATTTATGTTAATCATTATATGTATTCAGTGAAGAGAGCGGAGGCTACAACCGGAGGGGGGAATAACTGTGACATGGGGGGGACTAACAGACGAAAGAAGAAGAAAGATGACAAAGGTTAAAGGGATAAAAATGATGTTGTTAAACGTTAATGGAATGAATAATACGATAAAGAGGGGCAAAGTGATGTTGAAGTGTAAAAAAAGTGAGATGGAAGTGATTTTTTTGCAGGAGACACATTTGATAGCACAGGATCATGAGAAACTGAAAAGATTTGGATATGAAAATGCATACTATAGTTCCTTTAAATGGACCCTGAGGAGAGGAGTAATTACGTTAATCAAAAACACAGTCAAATTTGAATTGATCAAGGAAGTAAGAGACAAGGAGGGAAGATTTGTTCTGGTGAAGGGGAAAATGGAGGGTCAAATGGTAACGTTAGTGAATGTGTATGCACCACCGGAGAGTGAGAGGGAGCTATATGAGAACATTTTTGATATGATAGTGATAGAACTAGAAGGGATATTGATATGCGCGGGAGATTTTAATGTGGTACTGAATCACGACATAGACACCACAAGTACTAAGAAGAGACGGACACAAATCAGCAGATATATGAATATTCAAATGACGGAAATGGGAATTACGGACGTTTGGAGGGGGATGCACGCCATGGACAGGGAATACACACATTACTCACACCCACACGTGACATATGCGAGAATAGACTATTTTTTGATGACGACAGGGGACAGTTATAGGGTACGGGAGAGTAGAATAGGAGTAGCGGACATATCGGATCACAGTGCCATATATCTGACAGTAGATCTAGAAGGGAGACAGAGGAACACGTTCTGGAGGCTAAATGTAGGAATACTAAATAACAAGGGGGTGGTGAGTCAGATCAAGGAGGAGATAGCCAGGTATAAGGAGGAAAATGACAACGGGGAGGTAGACCCGAACATTCTATGGGACACACTGAAGGTGGTGATAAGGGGGAAATTGATGGAGAAGACAGCAATGCTGAAGAAGGCCAGAACGGAGACATATCACAATCTGATAGGGAAGCTGAAGGATCTAGAGAGGAGACACCAGATATCAAATTGAACAAGAAACGCTCGGAGAAATCAAGGATGTAAAGGCCAGGATAAATAGGGAACTATTGACGGAAATAGAAAAGAAAGCGAGGTTCATGAAACAAACGTACTATGAAGGGGGACCAAAAGCGACCAGACTGTTGGCTAGGAGAATTAGGACGCAACAGAAGCTAAACACGATACACACAATAAGGGATACAAAGACTAATGAAGTATTGAGGGACCCAGCTGAAATAGAGAGGACATTTAGAGAATACTATGAGAAGCTATACACACAGCCAAAGGCAGCGGGAGAAGAGGAAATAGAAGCTTATCTGGAGAAGCTAGAGTTACCATCGATAGGGAAAGAACAGAATGAAGAATTAAATAAAATAATTACGGAACGAGAAATGGAAGAGGCAATTAGTAGAGCTAAAAACAACAAATCTCCGGGGAGCGACGGATTCCCATCGGAATTCTACAAGACATTTAGAACAGAATTAGCACCCATGTTAGGGGCGGCATTCAGACACACGATGGAAGAGGGCAAAATGCCCCCCTCGTGGAAGGAAGCCATAATCACCACGATACCGAAGGAAGGGAAGGATAGAGAATTATGTAGTAGTTTCAGACCTGTGTCCATACTCAACGTGGATTACAAGATGTATACATCAATAATATCAAAAAGATTCGAGACGTTTATGCCAGACATTATAGATGAAGATCAAACTGGATTTATTAAAGGGAGACAGACACAGGACAACGTGAGAAAGACATTACACATAGTGGAGGAGATACAAAAACAAGGAGGTAGTGTGGTATTGATTAGCCTAGATGCAGAAAAAGCATTCGACAGTGTGACATTTTTATATAAAACATTGATGAGATTCGGACTGAACGGGAGGGCAATGAAGATGATCAAGGCGCTATATCAAGAACCGACAGCGAGGGTTAAGGTGAATGGCAGCCTGACGGATAGAATCAGATTAGAGAGGGCTACCAGACAGGGATGTTGTCTATCACCAACGCTCTTCGCAGTTTTCATAGAACCACTGGCACAACTGATCAGACAGAACGAGGACATCAAGGGAGTAAGGATAAAGGGAACGGAATATAAACTAGGCCTATTTGCAGACGACGTGATAGTATACATGAGACAACCAGACAAGAGCTTCCCGGCACTGATGGATCTACTGAAGGAATATGGCCACTACTCAGGATACAAACTAAACGTGACAAAGACACAGACCTTAGCATGGAACGATACCACAACGACGGAAATTAGGGAACAGTACGGGATAAGATGGGACATGGACAAGATTAAATACTTAGGGGTGAACATCACGAGAGGGGTGGGGAAACTGTTTGAGGCGAACTATACACAGATAAATCAGAACATCAAGAGAGACTTAGAGAGATGGACAGTAATGCCCTTGGACTTCAATTCAAGAATAGAGGTCATTAAAATGAACATACTATCAAGATTACTGTACCTGTTCCAGTCGCTACCGATACAAATACCACAGAATCAATTCAGGGAGTGGGACAGACTGATATCGAGGTTCATATGGGCGGGGAGAAGATCACGGGTCAGATATAAAACACTACAACTACCAAAGGAAGAGGGAGGGATGGCAGTACCCAGCCTACAAGATTATTATTATGCAGCACAATTATGCAGCACTACCAAAATGAAAGTTTACCCAAATCAAAAACCCTGGGTAGACAAATCCGTCCGTGAAGCTCTGAGAGAGCGCACCAAAGCATACAACGACGGCCTAGTGGCAGGCAACATGAATGACCACAAGGTGGCGCAATACAACGTAAGGAGGACAGTGTCAGAGGCCAAACGGCGCTACAGGGATAAAATTGAACTCCAGTTTGAACAAGCTGACTCTAGAGCTATGTGGCAGGGGCTCAAAACGATGACAGACTACAAAGGCGCCTCCCTCAAACTGAACAGTGACATCTCCTTAGCAAATGACCTCAATACCTTCTATGCGAGGTTTGATGCTGGTAATAACAACACCAGCTCACAAGCCTCGGCAATGGGGGGGGGGGTCGGCTGCTGATGGAGGCGCAGTGTTCAGGGTAACAGAGCATGAGGTGAGGCGGACCTTTAAAAAAGTGAATATCAGGAAGGCAGCAGGTCCGGACGGCATCCCCGGCCGTGTCCTAAAAGTCTGTGCCGACCAACTGGCCCCAGTATTCACTGACATATTTAACCTGTCCTTAGAACAGGCTGTCATCCCCACCTGCCTGAAGAAGTCCACTATTATCCCTGTACCCAAAAAATCCAAGCCTGCTTGCCTCAACGACTACCGCCCTGTAGCTCTCACCTCCATAGCCATGAAGTGCTTTGAGAAGCTAGTAAAGGGCTACATCTGCTCCTCCCTCCCCATCAACATGGACCCCCTGCAATTTGCATACCGCCCCAACAGGTCCACGGAGGACGCCATAGCCCATGTGCTGCACACAGCAGCATCACACCTGGACAAGAGGCAGGGGAACTATGTGAGAATGCTATTCATCGACTACAGCTCGGCATTCAATACCATAGTCCCCTCCATACTCATAGCCAAGCTCAGGGACCTGGGCTTGGGCTATGACCTCTGCCAGTGGGTCTTGGACTTCCTGACTGGCAGACCCCAGGTGGTGAGAGCAGGCAACTGCACCTCCTCATCCATCACCCTCAACATAGGGGCCCCCCAGGGCTGTGTTCTGAGTCCCCTCCTCTACTCCCTGTACACACACGACTGTGTGGCTCAGCGGAGTAGCAATACAATCATCAAATTTGCTGACGACACAGTGGTGGTGGGCCTGATCTCTGCCAACGACGAGAGGGCCTACCTGGAAGAGGTCAAGGTCCTGGCGGGATGGTGCCAGGAAAACAGCCTCTCCCTGAACGTCAGCAAAACAAAGGAGATGATTGTGGACTTCAGGAGGTCGGGGGTCAAGGACTACAGCCCCCTCAGCATCGACGGGGCACCGGTTGAGAGAGTCAACAGCTTTAAGTACCTTGGAGCCTACATATCCGAGGACTTGACATGGACCACACACATTGACAGTGTTGTGAAGAAGGCACGACAACGCCTCTACTTCCTCAGGCGCCTAAGGAAGTTCCAAGTCAGCCAGAAGATCCTTAAGAACTTCTACTCATGTACAATAGAGAGCATCTTGACCGGCAACATCACCTCCTGGTTTGGGAATAGCACTGCACAAGACCGAAGCAGACTACAAAGAGTGACACGTTCAGCCGAACGCACAATTGGAGGGGGGCTCCCCACCCTCCAGAACATTTACTACAAGCGTTGCAGGGGCAAGGCTAAGAGAATCATTAAAGACTCCAGTCACCCGAACAACTGCCTCTTTGAACTGCTGCGGTCAGGCAAGCGATACCGGAGTCTCAAGGCAAGCACAGAAAGACTCAGAAGAAGCTTCTATCCCCAGGCCATCAGGCTGCTAAACGAACAATGAATGAACACTACACAACAACAACCACCAAACGCACATAGCACACACATCCACACGCACACACTCACTTTAAACAAACACACTGTAGCACCCACTCCACACACTTTATAGCACACACCCACTTTAAACAAACACACTGTAGCACCCACTCCCCACACTTTATATTTATGGATGAAGGATTGCACTACAACTCGTACACCTTACTGTAAATTGTACCTAAAATTGTACCTCATCCCATTTCTGCTTTGCACTAGATAGTACTGTACATTAGTACACTGCATAGTATTGTGTATTGTATATTATATGGTAACTCAGAACATTGTACATATGTCTATACCGAACACTGTGACCTCATTTTTCTTCTTCTAAATTCATGCTATATTATGTTATTATGTTATTTGATACTATCTTGTCTAGCACAGTCTCTGGAGCGTAACAGTAAGAAGCATTTTGTATGAAAGTATTCTGTACTTCTGTATGACAACTATTAAAGAACTTGAACTTGAACTTGAACTGAGAGCAGTGACGTGCTGGTGTAACAACAGATATGAGGCAAGATGGAAAGACATTGAAAAAGAAGGGGAGGGATACAAGATACAAGCTCTGGTGGGAGATAGGGAACTATTCAAAGAAAAGGAGGGACTGTTAGATCCAATCACCAAATGCACCTTGACCATATGGAACAGAGTAGTAAAAACACACAAATTGGAGAAACAGACAGGGGTTCTGAGATGGGTAGCACATGACAAGAGATTCAAGCCAGGGAGGTTGGACCACGGATTCAGGAGGTGGGAGAGGGGGCAGGCAACAGCGATATGCAAAATGATAGAGAAGGGGGAAATGCAAACATTACAAAAATTAAAGGAGAAATTTGGACTAGAAAACAGGGACCACTTCAGATATCTACAGATTAGAGATTACTATAATAAAGAAATAAGAGGGGACAAGGACGAAGAACAGAATGGAATAATTAGGATGATAGTAAGGGCATACGAAGGAGGGAAAGGAAGGGTAATATCAGCACTGTACCGGGCTATAATGACCAGCAAGGGACACACGACAGACTACATAAGGGAGAAATGGGAGAGAGAACTAGAGATAGGAATAACAGGGAAGGAATGGGGTAACATATGCAAGGTGCAACATTCAACAACAGGATCGAGGATATGGAAAGAGTTTGGATGGAAAAACATAATCAGATTCTTTATAACCCCAGAGTTGAAGGGAAAATATGCACCAACACAAAGAGCATGCTGGAGGATGTGTGGGAAGGAGGGGGCAAATCACACGCACATATTCTGGGGATGTCAGAAGCTGAAGGGGTATTGGGAGGAGATAGGGGAGGCAATGATCAGAATATTAGGATACGGATTACCACAAACGGGACTGGTGCTTTACTTAGGGGACCTGACACACGAGGGAATACAGGGGGGGGACAAGTATTTAATAAAGATAATGTTGATATCGGCCAGAAAAGCAATAACGAGACTGTGGTACAAGGAAGACCCACCGACAATAGCACAATGGGTAGGAATAGTAGAGGAGATACAGGATATGGAGAGGATAACGCACATGCTGAGGCTACAGGAAGAGACATTTGGGGAAAGATGGGGAAAGTGGGAGGATTATAAAGGGAACGAAAACGACATCACAGAGGAAGAACCAAATGCAACACAAGAGGGCGAAGGGTAAAGGAGGAAAGAAGTTCAAGGAGGGTCTCTGAACCCATGTCACACACTTTTGCTTTAGTTAGTATTCTCTAATAAAATTTTTTTTGGGTTTTACAATTGTTTTATGTTTTTTGTACTTTATTATTTATGTCTGTTAGAAAACGAATTGTATTACTGTGCATTACATTAAAACAACACTAGGTTCCCTAGTACAGTGGTTCTCAAACATTTGGGTCCAAACTGTTCCCTAGCAACAGAAACCGTCTACAACCGATGTCTAAGTTGTACCCGCTGTCTGCTTGTCTCTTCCCAGGTTCGCATGGGCTTGATGAGGCCTGACTACTTCAGGAGCAACGTCCAGAACAACCCTGTGGTGAGGGACAGCCACGACTGCAGGCCCCTCATCCTCAGCGTCCTGAACCCCCCTGGCTCCGACAGGCTCCCAAACCCCCTGACCCGCCCACGCCGGCCCCAGGAGGTCCTATTGGCCATCGGAGGCCGGGGTGGCATGGAGGCTTACAATATCCGAGCCGGTGGATGGATGGACGTGAGCATTGAGGGGGAGAGTCCCCGGGCCGCTGACACCACCGCTTATCTCCACAGCACCGCTTATCTCCACGGTCTGGTCTACTGCGTCGGCGGCTGGGCCAGCGATGAGCATCTCAGCAGTGTGCGCAGGTTCAACCATGTCACTCGCAGCTGGCTGCAGGCGGCTCCCATGCACTCACGCCGCTGTCGCCTCAGCGTGGTCGCATTGAGCGGCTGTATCTATGCCATGGGAGGGCACGACGGACACGTGGTACTGAACACCGCCGAGCGCTACGAGCCTGAAACCAACCAGTGGACACTGATCTCACCCATGCTGGAGTGCAGGGAGGCCGCCGGGGCAGCAGCCCTCCAGGGCAAGGTGGGTGGAACTGATGGACACAGGGTGCTAGATGAACACAAGGAATGTTAGATCAGAAATCATAAATGTCTTTATTGCCAAGTAAGCTTGCACATACAAAAGATGTGTCTGGGTCCTTTAGTGCATCAACATTAACAGACAATTAAAGTAGAATGAAATCAAATGGAATATATAAACTAAATTAGAATATTCTTTCTTATTACAGGTTTACATCTGTGGTGGCTCCAACGAGGTGGGGACGAGGTGGGAGCATCTGTTCACAGCTGAGTGCTACAGCCCAGACACCGACCAGTGGACTCTGATCGCCCCCATGAGCAGCAGGCGTAGCGGAGTGGGAGTCGCTGCATACGGAGGACAAGTCTATGCGGTAGGTGCACACGGAGACAAATGCTTTATACTAGATATTTCTATAGATATGTATCATTTGACTTGCAATGCTTCTGTGATGCCCTCATTTCCCTAAGTGGATTAATACAGTGTCTGCCTGCCTGTCTGCCTGCGCCACACACTAAAACATTCCTCTCATGTGTCCTGTCCTCAGGTGGGAGGGTTTGACCGTGGAAACGCCCTGCGTAGCGCGGAGGCCTACAGCCCCTTGACTGACTCCTGGAGCGCCCTGCCCGCCATGCTCACCCCCCACTGCTTCTTTGGCATCGCGGTGCTGGACGACCTGCTCTTCGTGGTCGGAGGCTACAATGGCTTCTTCACCTCCATCTCCAACGTGGAGCTCTACGACCAGAGCAGCGACAGGTGGACTACAGCCGAGGACATGAAGATCCAGCGCTGTTACCTAAGCTGCTGCATAATGCATGGCCTGCCATTTAACATGAGCCAGTATGCTGCTCCCCGTGGAGGAGGAGGAGGAGGAGGAGCAGGAGGAAGAGGAGCAGGAGGAGGAGGAGGAGGAGGAGGAGGAGCAGGAGGAGGAGAAGGAGGAGGAGCAGGAGGAGGAGGAAGAGGAGGAGGAGGAGGAAGAGCAGGAGGAGGAGGAGGAAGAGCAGG
>NC_140170.1:34479664-34570022 GCF_963971535.1 Notolepis coatsorum | reverse complement strand
AGGAGGAGGAGGAGGAGGAGGAGCAGGAGGAGGAGGAGGAAGAGGAGCAGGAGGAGCAGGGGGAGGAGGAGGAGGAGGAGGAGGATGAGGAGGAAGAGGAGGAAGAGGAGGAGGAGGAATAGGAGGAGGAGGCGCAGGAGGAGCAGGAGGAGGAGGAGGAGAGGAAAAGGAGGAGGAGGCGCAGGAGGAGCAGGAGGAGGCGGAGCAGGAGGAGGAGGAGGATGAGGAGGAGGGGCAGGAGGAGGAGGAGGAGCAGGAGAGGAGGAGAAGGAGGAGGATGATCAGGAGGAGGAGGAGTAAGATGAGGAGGATGAATAGGAGGAGGAGGAGGAGGAGGAGGAGGAGGAGGAGTAAGATGAGGAGGAGGAAGATGAGGAAGAGTAAGAGCAGGAGCAGGAGGAGCAGGAAGAGGAGGAGGAAGATGAGGAAGAGTAGGAGCAGGAGCAAGAGGAGGAGGAGGAGGAAGATGTGGAGGAAGAGTAGGAGGAGGAGGATTAGGAGGAGGAGGAGGAAGATGAGGAAGAGGAGGAGGAGGAGGATGAGGCGGAGGAGGAAGTGGAGGAAGAGGAGGAGGAGGAGGAAGAGGAGGAGGAAGATGAGGAAGAGGAGGAGGAAGATGAGGAAGAGGAGGAGGAGGAGGAGGAGGAGGAGGAGGAGGAGGAGGAAGAGGAGGCAGCAGGGGATCAATCTAAGAACCTTAAACATTCATTAGACCAAAATAAATCCTAATAAATTACTATCAGCCAAAGGTGGTGCATTTCTTTCTTCTAGTAATTCAGACAATATCGGTTTTTAGTTTGTGTAATGTAATGTAATATCTGTTTTTAGTTTGTGTAATGTAATGTAATATCTGTTTTTAGTTTGTGTAATGTAATGTAATATCTGTTTTTAGTTTGTGTAATGTAATACAGGCATGTTGGAACTTTAAATCGGCAGGGGGTGCGGCCTATCTGAGATTATTTTTTTCAGAACGCCGTGAGAGGAACGTTCGTTGTTTAGAATGGCTTTGAAATAAGATATTTCTAATGACCCTTTAACTGAAAATGACGTGAGATGTGAGGCAAACGAGAAAAATATAATAATTGTTTTATTTGGACTTTTCAAGCCTGAAGAAATAAAAACAAACACACCTCACTTGAACTTCTGAATACCTCACTTGGCTCCATCTCCAAGTCTGTATGACACATTTCTATATATGGGTTAGCTTCAATATCGTGCCTAAATTAAGACGTTACACAGCTGATACAAATTGTATTATGAATGCACGGCTAATTAAGTGTTTTATATTACATCGGTCCGCAACCCGATGGTTGGGGACCTCTGCTCCGTTATGCACAAGTTTATAGACTTTCGGAGTGCGTATATTATTCAATGAGACTGCCAGCCAGCTTTTGCTCGACGGAGAAATACAATTTCAATTGTGACGAGAGAAGATCATCTCCCGAGTCAGATACAATTGAACACAAACGGTTCCAAAGATATTAATGTTTTGCAGCAAATTTTCACCCCGCAATGGATTTTGGTGCATCTATGAACACACTATGAATTGAAAATGGGGGACCCTGATGTAAACAAGACAAACGCCTTTCTCTGGTCTGCATCCCCTTAATTGTGTGTATTGAGCCGTACTGTATTGTACCCATTCTGCAATCTGTTAAATAAAGTTTTCATTCATTCATTCTCATCTCCTCTCTCATCTGTGCGTCTCCTCTCCGACACCCGAGACAGCAGGGAGGGGTCCTACTAATCACCCCAAAGTACCAGAAAATACCAGAAAATACCAGAAACTACCCCAAAATACCCCAAAGTATACCCCAAAATACCAGAAACTACCCCAAAATACCCCAAAGTATACCCCAAAATACCAGAAACTACCCCAAAATACCCCAAAATACCAGAAAATACCAGAAACTACCCCAAAATACCCCAAAGTATACCCCAAATACCAGAAACTATCCCAAAATACCAGAAAATACCAGAAACTACCCCAAAATACCCCAAAGTATACCCCAAAATACCAGAAACTCTCCCAAAATACCCCAAAATACCAGAAAATACCAGAAACTACCCCAAAATACCCCAAAGTATACCCCAAAATACCAGAAACTACCCCAAAATACCCCAAAGTATACCCCAAAATACCAGAAACTACCCCAAAATACCCCAAAATACCAGAAAATACCAGAAACTACCCCAAAATACCAGAAAATACCAGAAACTACCAGAAACTACCCCAAAATACCCCAAAGTATATCAAAAGCCCTGGGTAGACAAATCCGTCCGTGAGGCTCTGAAAGTGCGCACATCAGCATACAACACCGGGCTGGTGACAGGCAACATGGAAGAACACAAGATGGCAAGATACAACGTCAGGAGAGCAGTAATAGAGGCAAAACGACGTTACAGGGATAAAGTTGAACTTCAGTTTGAACAGGCTGACTCTAGAGGCATGTGGCAGGGCCTCAGAACAATGACAGACTACAAAGGCACCCCCCTCAAACTGAACAGTGACATCTCCTTAGCAAATGATCTCAATTCCTTCTATGCGAGGTTTGAGGCTGTGAATAACAACACCAGCCTACAAACCACGGCAATGGGGGGGGGGGGGGGGGGGGTCTGCTGATGGAGACTCAGTGTTCAGGGTAACAGAGCATGAGGTGAGACGGATCTTTAAAAAAGTGAATATCAGGAATATCTCTCTCTCTCTCTCTCTCTCTCTCTCTCTCTCTCTCTCTCTCTCTCTCTCTCTCTCTCTCTCCCCCTCTCTCTCCCCCCCTGGTTGGTTTCCCTTGTTCCACAGCTCCTCCATCAAGATGCCATACAAGTTGGAATCCATCTTGAGTGCTAGAGACCCAGACACACACACACACACACATACACACACACACCCACACACACGCACACGCGCACGCGCACACACACACACACGCACACGCACACTATTACACACTATTACACTATTACACACTATTACACTATTACACACTATTACACTATTACACACTATTACACTATCACACTATTACACTATTACACTATTACACTAGCACACTATTACACTATTACACACTATTACACACTATTACACTATTACACACTATTACACTATTACACTATTACACACTATTACACTATTACACTATTACACACTATTACACTATTACACACTAGTACACTATTACACACTATTACACAAAATTACACTATTACACTATTACACACTATTACACTATTACACACTATTACACTATTACACTATTACACACTATTACACTATTACACTATTACACACTATTACACACTATTACACAATTACACTATTTTCTGGTATTTTGGGGTATTTTGGGGTAGTTTCTGGTATTTTGGGGTATACTTTGGGGTATTTTTGCGTAGTTTCTGGTAGTTTCTGGTATTTTCTGGTATTTTCTGGTATTTTGGGGTAGTTTCTGGTATTTTGGGGTATACTTTGGGGTATTTTGGGGTAGTTTCTGGTATTTTCTGGTATTTTGGGGTATTTTGGGGTAGTTTCTGGTATTTTGTGGTATACTTTGGGGTATTTTGGGGTAGTTTCTGGTATTTTCTGGTATTTTCTGGTATTTTGGGGTGTATTTTGGGGTAGTTTCTGGTATTTTCTGGTATCTTCTGGTATTTTGGGGTATTTTGGGGTTGTTTCTGGTATTTTGGGGTATACTTTGGGGTATTTTTGGGTAGTTTCTGGTATTTTGGGGTATTTGGGGTAGTTTCTGGTATTTTGGGGTATACTTTGGGGTATTTTGGGGTAGTTTTTGGTATTTTGGGGTATACTTTGGGGTATTTTGGGGTAGTTTCTGGTATTTTCTGGTATTTTGGGGTATTTTGGGGTAGTTTCTGGTATTTTGGGGTATACTTTGGGGTATTTTGGGGAAATCTCTGGTATTTTCTGGTATTTTCTGGTATTTTGGGGTAGTTTCTGGTATTTTGGGGTATACTTTGGGGTATTTTGGGGTAGTTTCTGGTATTTTCTGGTATTTTGGGGTATTTTGGGGTAGTTTCTGGTATTTTGGGGTATACTTTGGGGTATTTTGGGGTAGTTTCTGGTATTTTGGGGTATACTTTGGGGTATTTTGGGGTAGTTTCTGGTAGTTTCTGGTATTTTCTGGTATTTTCTGGTACTTTGGGGTGATTAGTAGGACCCGCAAAGAGCACTGTCAGCCAGTGGCCACTCCCCTCAGACGCAACTGTATTCCACACAGCGAGGAAAATAATACAGTCGGGCAATCTAACAAGAATTAACGTTAGGTTATGACTATAACCAAGTTCTGTTAACACTTAGTGAACGCTCAGCGTTCATTGCATATATCTCGCTTCAGCATATATACACTGAATAATTTCACAATGTACCTTTAAATGCCAGCATTCATCTGGCCACACCCCCATCCGCTTACCTATATAAGCAGGGATGGTGCCACACACTCATCTCCTTCCCAACAAATTTCATCACAATGAAAGATCAAGGGCCTGCAGCGGCGTCTAAACGCTGAGCGTTCACTAAGTGTTAACAGAACTTGGTTATAGTCATAACCTAACGTTCTGTATCACACTTAGCTCACGCTCAGCGTTCATTGCATAATAGGAGCTGAGCGGGAGCTAGAAGCTCGACAAATGTACCCTGCTGAGGCCCCCCACAACCATCAGACCAGGGAGGGCCGAGCCCCCCCGACCCACCCTAATGGAGGGCACCCCCCCTATTGGTGGCTTCACGGGAGGGCGACGGACCCGACCGTGCGAAGAGGCACTCAAGCAACTCAACGCACAGGGTGAGCAGACCATGGCTTGACCCCACGACTACACACACGCACAACCCGCATGCCACCCGGGAACGAACGGAGGGAAACAACCTCGTTACTGCCCCCAGAATCACGGGGTCAAGGACAAACCCAACCCCGTGGCAAGGCCGTAGCAGCGGAGCGCGAAGGAAGACCCAGACCCACCAAAAGGACTGGACTCCCTGGAATGGGGGCCCGGAGAAGTCCATGATGCCAGCATCAAGACCCCACCAGGTGGGCACGTAGTGCCCCGCCCCCCACATCGCCAGCGTATTCGGACAAAGGCCCCTCAGCCGAGCGGGCCCTGTCCCCCCAATAGTACACCGCCTGGCACACTGACCCTGCAACAGGCAGTCAGCATGGCCGTAAGCACACAAAAAAGGTTAACCAACGGAAGCAGGCAGCGCACCGGGGAAAAACCAGGCAACAGGCTATTAACCCTAGCCTGGAGACTGCGGACGAGACAGGCGCCAGAGGGGACAGCTGAACACAGCCGCCCGGGCGGAAGGAGCGGAAGCTGGCGGTGTTGCATGACCAAGCCTCCATTTAAAAACCCCCACCCAGAGGGGTTGAGGCAGAGAAGGCTGACACGATTGGCAGACGTCATGAACGTGCAGGGGCACCCTCAAACGGTGAACCCGGGAGTTGACACTGCTCCAACACACCAGGGAATCAACCACCTTGGCGTTACCCAATGCGGTGGTTGTTCCTATAACCCCTCAAGAAAAAACTCCAAAACACACCTGCGGGTATACACCGGCTATACCGCAGTACAAGTGTTTCAGTTTTCAAAAAAGGGTTAACCCAGGCCTACGGGTCGACGAAACATTACTTCAAGTCAAGTCAAGTCAAGTCAAGAGTTTTAATTGTCACGGCATACAGGTATACAATGAAATGCGGGTGGTCTTGCCCGCAACAATGTGCAATACAGTGGTACAACATATAATAGAATCAAAAAATGAAAAAACAACATTGTGCAGTAAACAGGTAACAGGTAACATGGAGTGACATCTCGGTATCTGTACATAGTTATTTACAGAGCATATGGGACATGCTAGTTAGCTTTGGTAGTGCAATACACTGTTCCTGTTATTCTAATTTAAAGTGTCCTTTCCTTTGGCCATAAGTGTGCGTGTGTGCGACATGAGTGTGTGCCCGCTCATGTTAAAGTGTTAAGTGGCTGCTCGTGTGTGAGCGTGTCGTGTGTGTGTTCATGTGTGCTTGTGTGTGGATAGTTCAATGTTCTGAGCACTCAATGTTCATTGTTCATGGCTCTGATGGCCTGGGGGAAGAAGCTGAGCCTAAGCCGCTCTGTCCTAGTAGCTGGGGTTCGCAGGCATCTGCCTGACCTCAGCAGCTGAAACAGGCTGTTATTGGGGTGGTGAGGGTCTTTCATTATCCTGCAGGCTCTGGATTTGCACCTCTTGTTGTATAGAACCTGCAGGGGGGGTAGTGCAATACCCGTGGTACGCTCGGCTGAGCGCACCACTCTCTGTAGGGCTTTCTTGTCCTGTGCCGTGCTGTTTCCATACCAGGCAGTGATGTTTCCGGTCAGGATGCTCTCTACAGCTCCTGAGTAGAAGGACTGGAGTATCTTCCCCGATACTCTGAACTTCCTTAACTTCGGACCGGGCCTGGCGATACGGGAAGCACAGGGTCACCAGAGGAGGTCAAAGACCACCCCAACAGGCCCCTCTTCGCCATGCATGAGAGAGGAGCAAAAAAGAATGGAGAACCAGCCCCTAAGCACACCGTACTTGGTATTCCCAGGCGGTCTCCCAACCAAGTACTAACCAGGACCAACCTGTGTAGCGGCCGAGATCCGACGAGATCGAGCGTGTACAGGTTGGCATGGCCGTAAGCCATTACGACAGTGCTGAGTAAAAAACGTACCCAACCAGGGTCTCCATAGCGCTTAACCCTGTGACACCCGGACCGACCTGGCATTTTTCCCCCTGAAAAAAGCCCAAGTCCCTCAGGGTACCAGAACAGCAGATCTGCATCCCCGGCGGACAACGATTTCAACTGATACGGACCAGCGTGACAAGAACCAGTCCCGTGCCCTAACCACGCCGACATGCCTACTCCAGGAGAAAGGGCAGATATGCGTGTCGATCTTAACATGAAAAGAAGGCGCCACCCAGACGTTCGGGCGAACCGCGCCTGGTGGCCCACCCCAAGGGCGTGAGACCCCTCTACATATGTTCAGATCCATTCCGTCATCATCCCCCAGACATGAACGAGAATCCGTCGATAACCAACCCAGGTCGTGGGATGTGGTCGTCGGAAGAGGAAAAACCCCCATCTCAGTTGCTTTATAAAAACGCCGTTTTAACCTCAAGCAATCAAGGTGTGCCAGTCAGTCGCCTGTTTACAGCGAGCTAGCACTATACGTGCGTCGGGACACACCCCCATCAATGAACAGGCTATTTAGACCTGTCATTGAATCCCCAAGGCGCCCAGGGGAACGACAAGAGGGGTGTGACACTTCCTAACTCCAACACTTTTTGAATACAAAAGAAGGAAGCACCAACCGTATGTATCCCAGTCTACACAGCCGGGGGTAAAAAAAATTCACATTTTTACATCCCACCACCCTCCCATAGGAAGGAGACAGGGATCCCCAGAGAGACTTCCCACGCGAGCTGTACAGATTGAAAAGAATATATTGCACCTTGAGCCATGTAAAAAATTGGTTTTAGGGCTCTCCGGGGAAGAGGCACTGAACCCATACACACTCAATAATCGAATTGAATCGAATACATACACAATAGAATAGGACACCTTCTAGAGGGTCCACTCACTTTGACAATCTGAGGAGGAAGGCTCTGTACTCTGATGGAGGCTCCCTCACATGGAAGGAGGAGTCCGAACTCACAGAAGGCCCGAATAGGCGCTTGGTGAGGAGGAGCCCTGACCACCCCCCCAAAACAGATCCATCACATGGACCTGAACAGCACACGGAAGTCCTACCAACAGAGACGCGCACGGTGACGTACTCTATGGCGGGGGAATTTCTGCGGTGCACACGCCCAATATTCCAGGCCGTGGGACCAGGAAACTCCCTCCCCACCCCCACCCCGTAACGTGCCGAACCGCAACGTGACAGGAACCTTGAAGGACAGGGGGTGTACCCCTGACCGACAGAAACAAGGGGGAGAGGAAAGGTTACCAGTTCACCCCTTTACGACCCCACACCCATGATACGATGTAATGACAAAAAGAGAATATGACACAGTCATAGTCAGCTCTATGAAGCGTTTGACAGCTTCACACAGCGCATGAGCTAACCTGCTATCTGATTTTTACTAAGGAAAAAACACAGAATAGAGAGGGCTCTCTAAGAGCCCCGGTCCAACATACACATGTGCTTCTGTGGCCAGTCCAACCCAGTTGTAGGTCACATGACACACACAACCCATCATCACCTACAAAAAATGGCAAAAACACTCTACAGAGGAACGCCGTTTTTCATAATGAGAGAATACATAATTCTCTATTAGTATCGGCCACAGGCCTTGCTAAGCACACACGACAGCGACCAAACAATCTTTTCTTTTAGGAAAATAAAGTTTCTCCAGCAGTTTTAGCACAACCTCAGCAATCAAGCTAAGGGTTACATCGCATCCCTACCACACAAAAGACACAATGTAGTGCAACAACATGTCTGATAGGAGGATGAAAAAGTCCCCAGGGAACCGGGGGGAAACACAATCCTTTTATTTTACCCTTAATACGGCCAGTTAAAACAGGAAAACCTGTTAATATGTGAACACACTGTTCATTGTCATCACAGGCTGAGAAAAGAACATTCTTTTACTCACTTGTCACTAAGCATAGCTTCATAGGTTAGTTACCTTAGTTGTGAGTACACGGTACATATAAACACACATGATGTTTCTCACACAACAACCAGATCATTTTCACATCTGTAACAACCCGATTTGCATGGAGAAGCTAACTGCCAGTGACAAAGACAGTTCACACATAACTCGCGTCGTATCCTAAATGCATTGCAGCAACACACGTTTTGGGAAAACATCATTATTCACAAAACATTTAGAAAGGTAAAGCCAGAAGACGTGTTATAAGGTCTGGCCAAACCTTGTCCTACCCGGAACGTAGATCAGCGAAGTGCAGTCTCAAGACCCCGTAGACAACACAGCCGTTCCTGTGTTGGTCGAACTGGGCAGCGTCGCCGCTCCAACCAGTCGCTACAGTCCTCTTTGTTGACGCAATCCTTGCCGTCCTGGCTCAGGGCAGGGTCGACGAACATCCCCTGTCAAAGATGACGTTGTAGTCAAGAGTGTAAAACATGTTATAATCAAAGCACGTTCAACAGAGTAGCATTAAGCTAACGGCCGCCCCAACCGTCAGTCGCTACTGCCCCTGCTCGCGAGACGCCGAGCGAACGGCGCACGCGACCAGAGGGAAGCTCGCGGCGGCGCGCGAGGAGCCGGAGCTACCCCGCGCTGGCCTTGTCCGATAGCAGCAAGCTAACGTTTCCTAGCGATCACAACCGGCTAGCGCCGCAGCTAACAGCTGACTGGCTAACAGTAGGCCCAACCTCTGTAGGCCACGCAGTGATCCCAGCAGGCTAACGCCGCAGCTAAAAGCTGACTGGCTAACCGTAAGCTAAGCAGCTATCACCTGAACTTGTACACAATGATATAACACTCACCCAGACCGGCCGCCGTTCTGAAACCCTCCTCACTTTTTAAGAGAAAAGAGAAACAAGATGTCAACACAGCTTTACAACTGTGATTTTACCAACACCCGACAGAATCAGCACAATACCAAACTGGCTTGTGTAGCTGACTTGAACATGGATCTTCCGCTATCGAACATCCATGCACATATCTCCTCGTGAAGGAATACTCTCATTTGGATATGAAAGAAGGGGCTTAACACGGGACAGAGAGATATCCACTCGTCCAGAAAACACAGGGATCACCAGTGTTAATGGTCGCGGCCCACTAGTTAAACTAAAATGGCTTCAGACCAAGGTCTTCTGTCGCCTAGGAGACTGAACAAAGGACCCTAGCCTGGGGCCGGTTTTCATAAACATTATCAATTAGCCCCCATAGCACTAACAGACAAGTGGAGCCTGCCAGCAAACAGTACTCACCCAACCTGAAAACCCACCGCTTCTCACAACAGCGGCGCGTCCACAGTTCAGCTGTGCCCTGAAAGGTTTCACCCCAACCAACACAGCAAGGAACTGCAGTTGAGAGGCATGCAGCGGCGTGCTCCCAATATGAAAACCGGTGGAGGATTTTAGAATGATCATCATCTTCCAGACACTCCAGTACAAAGACAATATCGCCGTATTTTCTCAAAAATAGTGAGAGAGAAAATAAAGATATGATGTCAACGTATCTCCTTGTGCTTCCTTTCTCCGTAAACATTTCTTTTCCAGCAAATATCTTTCTCCACGTCAAGTGGGCATATAGCAACACGTTGCTTGTGATGAAATTTGAGAAGGAGATGAGTGTGTGGCACCATCCCTGCTTATAATAGGTAAGCGGATGGGGGTGTGGCCAGATGAATGCTGGCATTTAAAGGTACATTGTGAAATTATTCAGTGTATATATGCTGAAGCGAGATATATGCAATGAACGCTGAGCGTGAGCTAAGTGTGATACAGAACGTATTTACAAGTGTGTCAGTGTAATTGTGAAGTCAAGTGCTTTGAGCAGGATCAACTTATAACTTATATTGTTACAGTATATAAAAATGCCGTTTTTACTTTTGTGCAGTAACTGAAGCTGCCTCTAGGGGGTGCTGCCGCACCCGCCGCACCCCCTGTTCCAACGTGCCTGATGTAATATCTGTTTTTAGTTTGTGTAATGTAATGGAATATCTGTTTTTAGTTTGTGTAATGTAATGTAATATCTATTTTTTGTTTGTGTAATGTAATGTAATATCTGTTTTTAGTTTGTGTAATGCACATAATATGGGAACTTGTATCCATATGGTTGAGCCTGTTAGGAATTGCACCCCCAACCCAAGCAGATTGCAGATCACTCTCTCTATATGGAGGTAAAAAAGAAAATATGGTCAAAATAATTGGCATAAAAATGGCACTTTTTTATGAGGCACAAAAGGGCAGGTGCTTGTGCACCCGTTGGGCTCTATGTGTGCACGTGCCTGCACACACACACACACACACACACACACACACACACACACACACACATACACACACACACACAGACAAACACACACACACACACACACACACACACACACACACACACACACACACACACACACACACACACACACACAGACAAACACAGACAAACACACACATACACACCCTCATATAGCCCCTAATAAGGCCATGTCTGCATACTTGGCCTGTTTCCTGTTGGCAGACAGGACAAGGGCTGACAGAAGGGAGGGGAGAGCTACAGGTCTTTGGCTGGAGACGTGCATACATGTGTGTGTGTGTGTGTGTGTGTGTATGGGGGGGGGGGGGGGGGGGGGGCAGTGAGTCAGATCGGATGACTCAGGCGTCACATGCTGAGCTGGCCTTTCACAAGCTCACATCCTGAATGATCAGTGAGAGGTTACACCTTTTTATGTAATGCTGTGGGTGACACTGGATCTCTGCTGAAACCCATGATCTACAGTAACTAGTCTTATGCTGTTGGCCACTAAGCAGCTCCAATTAGGGGGAGGGGGGTAAGTGCCTTGCTCAAGGACACTGCAGCGGTAGGTGTTGAGGGAGGGAAGGACGTTGTTTATTTACTTCCCCCATTCCGATTTTTCCAACCGGTCCGGGGATTGAACCAGCAACCTTCTTGTCACAACCCCACTTCTCCAACCTTTAGATAGTCACCATATAGGGCCAGATCAATAGGAACTTGTATTGATACTCTCTTAGTAATCCAACAAGCAATCACATTTTCCTTTTAAATATTTATAGAATAGAATAGATCTTTATTGTCTGACTACTGATTCTTTTTCTTAGTAACTGTGACAGATTACAGTTACCATTTTATGTAATCTGATTACAGTAATGTAATCTCAATGTAATCTTTGTTAATGTCCGATTTAAGAAGAAACTAATTAATTAACTAGATTGGATTGATTGATTGATTGATTGATTGATTGATTGATTGATTGATTGATTGATTGATTGAATTGATTGAAAACTTTATTAACAGATTTCAGAATGGGTACAATAGGGGAGACCGGGGCACAGTGGATCAGAAATCTTATATTTCAGCTTTTTTCCTGGCTTGATGACAGCATGGTTCTGGTCTATTGTGGAATTGATAGCAGAATATGTTCTCTATAAAACATGTCTATCATATCCTGCCAACTGCCAAATATGAGATGCTGAGATGGGGTTGAATGTAAAAATATATTTGATCCACTGTGCCCCAGTAACGGGGTACAGTGGATCGCTACCTGGGGCACTGTGAATCAGTCCAGATATGATACATTATTTTTTCACAAACAGCATCTTTATTGTGTGAACGAAGCAAAACTTTCATGTACAAATAAGACATGTCAACAATAGACATATCAACCACACCAACAGTTGAAAATACTGAAACAATATGAAATGTTTTGCTATACTAGTAGCCTATGTAAAACCCAGCGTAGTGCTGGGAACTTTCGCACACGCATCTGACACATCCTGTACATTTGGGAAAATGAATGTGAATGATACATCATGGTCTCTGACTTCTGTCTGTCCAGGTTTACTGATGTACAAAGGAGCCTCCTGGCTACATTCCTATCTGTGAACAAGATAATCACGGCAACACCTATAATAATATAAGACAACAGCTGAAACAGCAGCAGACAGCCGCCACCAAGCCACAGGTGGCTCAGGTTTCCACGCACCTGCAAAATAAGCTCATGAAGGATGCAGAGCGCAAAGATGACGGCACGGATAAACGGAAGGACAAGGACAAGTACAAGAACAAGAGAAAGAAGGAGAAAGTGAAGTCACCAGACGGCAAGATTAAGAAGGAAGAGAACAGTTCTGTATTGGAAGAGAACAGTTCACGTAAGAAGAATATGAAGTCTGAGCATGAAGAGGACCCCTACCACTCTCCTAAACACCAGAAGTCTCTGAAGAGGGAGCGAGATGACATGACAGGAATCGACTTCAAACCTAGGAAAATCAAGACTAAAAACAAGGTCAAGAAAAGTAAACGGGATGAAGAAGAGGACATCAAGCCCAAGAAGACTAAGAACAAGAGAGGAGTAGTGGTGGAGGGAAAAGACAAGTTTGGAGGATCTCAGAGCAAAGACAACTCTGGAGGATCTAAGAGAAAAAACAAGTCTGGAAGATCTCAGAGCAGAGACAACTCTGGAAGATCTAAGTGCAAAGAGAAGACTGGCATATCTAACAGCACAGAGAATGTACCTCTTCAAGAGCTAAACAAAAAAGATAGCCATGTCTGGTACAAGGTGTATCATAAAAGAAGAAAGAGAAGACGACATGAGTGGTGCTTGATTCACATCATCATTCCAAGGCACCACCATGGCAAACTCTGGAGTGAGGTGGATTGTGGACTCTCAAGCCCCCCCCCTTTCAGCCCACTTTGGTAGGGTAAAGGGGAGGCTGACCAAGGTCCTGACAAGGCCTTGACCTTGAGAAAAGGAAACACAAACACAAGAATGTGAACATGATGCATTGGTGTATTGATCACACGACAATAATACCCAATTAAGACCAAGGAATATGCATCATTAAGACATTTAAGTTTATTATGGACTCTTTTAAGTTATGAATTAATCATCGCTATGAAGATTTATTATTTTGTAACATGGAATGTCCAGAAGACCAGAATATGGACTCGGAATGAACATTGTCATATCCATTATGGATGGCAAACACGAGCAGGAGCATCAGCCACACCGGTTAAAGAGCCAAAGGTGAGGCTTGGTGAAGATAATGGGGCCGGTAAGGACTGTGCCTTAGCCATTATAGTGGACTACACAGCGCCCAGGAACCCTGGCCGCTCGGACGGATCCAGGAAGCCTTTCCAAATGACGAAGGTTCAACCAGTGCCTACTACTGGAGCCAAAAGGAGGATTGCCAGCCGTAAATGAACACTCACCTGGCCATGTTATTTATTTTGTAATTGTGTAAACACAATTAGGGGCCGGTGTAAAGGCCGAATGAGTGTTTTTTGTTATTGATTATTATTATTATTATTAGTATTAATATTATCATTATTACTATTATTATTATTATCATTATTAGAAGGTTACAATTTATGGGAATGTTACAATTTATGGGAATGTAATGAGTTATGGGAATGTAATGTTTTATGGGAATGTAATGATTGAGGGGAATGTTATGATTCTGTGTAGCCTGTTGGGTGGACTCTGTTGCGCTGTGAGTGGATCACCTGCACCTGTCAGGTGATCGGCCACGGCGCGGCAGAGATCATTAAATAGGTGATAGGAATCAGCTGTGGGCGGGAGCCGATGGGGAAGGCATATGATTTTCTTACCGCTCGCTTAGGAAGCTTAACGCTTTAGAACGCTTAGAACGCTTCAGCGCTTCAGGACGCTTTCGGAAACTGTTTAGATTAGTCTTATTTAGGAAACACTTTAAGCAATTAGACCAGGTTATATGACGTTTAGGATCACTGTGATCAACCCTCCCATGTAACCTAATTATTCTAATTAAATCGGATCACCACATCGGTGTCTGATAACGGAGCTTAATGTGTGAAGACTATTTCTTTGAACGTTGAGCGCGTATGGATTCACTCCCCGTCTACACCAGGAAGCGGCGCCGGCATGCTGCCGCTACTTATTATATACAATAAGTAGCGGCAGCATGCCGGCGCCGCTTCCTGGTGTAGACGGGGAGTGAATCCATACGCGCTCAACGTTCAAAGAAATAGTCTTCACACATTAAGCTCCGTTATCAGACACCGATGTGGTGACCCGATTTAATTAGAATAAGTAGGTTACATGGGAGAGTTGATCACAGCGATCCTAAACGTCATATAACCTGGTCTAATTGCCTAAAGTGTTTCCTAAATAAGACTAATCTAAACAGTTTCCGAAAGCGTCCTGAAGCGCTGAAGCGTTCTAAGCGTTCTAAAGCGTTAAGCTTCCTAAGCGAGCGGTAAGAAAATCAAAATCAAGGGGCTTCATGTGAAATTTCTGATGCAGGTCGATGAAGTTCTTTGGCTGGTTGTGGAGGTTCTGGATCTGGGTCTGAAAGCTCTGGTGCTCTCTGTGGAGGCTGTTCAGCTGGATGAGGTGGTTCTGGGACTTCAGCGATTGGCTCTGCAGATTCTACTGCAACAGGTCGATCTGTTACATATGAACTGAGGAAATCATCATCGCTGGAGATATTGGGGTTGAATGGATAGATCCCAGATACTCGATGTGATATTCTTTGGAGTGAAGGCTAACGGGTAAGCATTGCCCACTATCTGAGCGATATCATGGATTGTGATAGCTTGACCGGGGTGGTTGAGCATGAAAGCATTTGCTGCCTGGTTGAAGAATGCCTTGAAGGGTCCGTACACAGATCGATCCAATGGTTGCATTTTGTGGCTGCAGTGTGGTGGCAGAGTTAGCATAACCACACCGTTGTCCTTGGCAAGATCAATGGTTTCAATCGATAGATGGGTGTCATGGTTATCCAGTATTAGCAAAACTGGACGCTCCTTGGAACACTTGGTTGACTGGATGAAGTGTCGCATGAATGCTGTGAAGTTCTCAGTAGTCATCCATCCTGTATTATGGGCAGCTCCAACAGTCCCCGGTGGAGCACCATGGATCATTGCATCTTTGAAATGCACTCGGGGGAATACCATAAATGGAGCAATGGAATTTCCAGCAGCATTTATTGTACCAAGCATTGTTACCAAAGTACCTCACTCTCCTGAGGTAATCTTCCCAACTTGCTTCTCATTTTTGCAGGCGATCACTTTTGTGTTGCCAACTTTCTGGACGGTCATGCATCCAGTTTCATCTGTATTGTATATGTCATTTGGGCCGAACTTATGTCTCTTCATAAGCTTCTCCAAGTTGTCAAAGAAATCTTTCACATTCTTTTTGTTAAAACTTGTTGCCCGTGATAAACTGGTAGCCTCAGGACGACGTAGCGAAAGGTTCGGGAAGCGCTTCATGTATCCTGAAAACCAATCTTCGCCAGCCAAACGATTTGTACTCCAGGATTCTGGGAATGTTTTTCCATTTCTAGCTGCAAATTCATACGCCAGCACACAAACTTGTTTTTGCGTCAGTCCATACTGAATTTTTTATGCTTTGATCAGATAATCCTACAGAAGTGTCTCTTCGGCATGCGTCAAAACCTGGCGGCAATTGTACTTTGGTGAGTATGCCATTGAATCTTTGCTTTCAGCATCTCGTGCTTTTTCCACGTATCTACGTAGAGTTGAGAACTTTATATCGTCTGTTTTACAAACATTGCAAATACTTTGTCCCGTGTCAAGTACTTTCTTGACGGCCTCTTTCATTTTTTCATTGTCAGTATTCCCAATTTCTTTTTTCTGGAGTCCAGTTTTCTGTTGCGTACCATTTTTCTGAAACCAGACAAAGCACGCAATAATATGGCAGAGAATTAATATATATATAGTTATATTTGGAATAAAAAATAGTTAAATTGAGGAGTTAATATTGCCGTTAGTCAACAAACAAAGCAACCTCCTTTTACCGGGGCACAGTGAATCACTTGAAAAATGTATCCACTGTGCCCCGATTCACTGTGCCCCGCATGCACTATGTGCAATCATGTGAAATTTTTTCAATCATGGCCATTAGCAGCAGAGAGGACACATGCTCATAAAACTTCATTAAATATCCCTCAAATTACTAACATGTGCTTGGTTTCTTATTCCTGGATGATCTATACTAAATCACAAAAACAAAAGAAACCCGACATTTTACATTTGATGGTACAAAACAGGGATTACCTTTCAATTCTTCACAAAGGTGTGTTGCCTGGAAATTAAGCACGTTTTTAGCTATTTATAGCACGTCTATAAATAGCCACTGATTCACTGTGCCCCTTGAGCCACTGTGCCCCGGTCTCCCCTACAGTACGGCTCAATACACACAATTGGGGATGCAGACCAGAGAAAAACGTTCGTCTTGTTTACATCAGGGTCCCCCATTTTCAATTCATAATGTTGTTATTGGAACCAATAACGCCTCGAATTAACACAGCGGCATGTTCCTTAAAGGTGTACAAATAAGAAAAATAACATCTAACATCTAAGAATTAAGATAGAGATTTATTCAATATAAGCCTACTGCACAGTAAGAAAACCACTCTATTAAAACTGCTGAGATGCAGAATGATATGGACGTTGCATGTTGATGTATTTTCCATTTTCGGTGAAATTAGTTGTTTTCTTCCGTCACCTCTCCTTACTTCCCGAGCACAATGAAGCTTTATTTCATTATTCATGATGGAGTCTTTCCTCCCCCCTGCAGCAAGGCAAAACAAAAAAGGTCTCTATTGTCAACCGTGTTGCTGACTGAGTCGATTTGAATGCCGCAGCTTTTATCTCTGTGTCAGACAAACCCTGACTCAACAACCCCACACACCCACCCTGCAGATGTTTGGAAATAAATCCTGTAATATGCCATGACAAATATTTTGATGATGACACACTCAAAATCGGACAAACTTTTAATACCGTAATGGATTTGGAATCATAAGTAGCTTTTAGCGACTTGCATGCATCAGCAACGGTTTGAAAATAAACACACACTTGTATTGATTGTATTTCATCTGACTCTGTTTAGGATGCTGGGAACATTGGGATGTTTTACATGTAGAGCTCTCAGAATCCTGAATAGACACTGAATCATTGTGACATAAAGACCACTGGTGATAATAATGACGCAGTCTTCTAATGACAAGTGTATTTTTTTCCAGGCACAGACCACACACATGCAATATTTTTGCTAGTACTTTGACCAATATATTTACAGTTACTTATATTTCAGCTGCATTTCTTTCATGGTGAATGTGTGAATGGCAATCGTATTATTCTGTACTTAGCTCAGTATTATATATTATATAGGCTATATGAAATACTATGATAATGGTGTAGCCATAGCAGTGTTTTTTCCCTATAAACCACCAATCAGTCACACTCTGTTGCCAGTCACATTGGAAATTGCTGTTGGATGTTTGGCACAGTGTTTCCCTCCTGTGGTAACTGAGAGCAACTGCAAAAACACTGCACCCTGTTGCATTCTCCCTGGAGTGTGATCAGAGAGGCTCAGAGAAAGCATTACTTTGTGACTTTGTGTTTCCACTCATTTCAAACGGATTACATTAACAAGGACATTTAATTGTATGGCAGGGGACACAAGGCTGTCCTAAAGGAGCTCAAAAAAGAACTTAGCGCAGCCAAGGACAGACTGGAGGGTAGGCTACAGGCCAACAGAGGTGTGTGTGTGAGGGGGGGGGGGGGGGGGGGTAACAGGAAGATAACAGGCTTCAGCTGCAAGGCATAATAATAATAATAATAATAATAATAATAATAATAATAATAATAATAATAATAATAATAATAATAATAATAATAATAATAATAATAATAATAATAATAATAATAATAATAATAATAATAATAATAATAATAATAATAATAATAATAATAATAATAATAACTGGACTTTGAAGAAGTCTTTATTTGTCATGCAGTGACACACACATGCGATGGGCGGCAAACACAGAGGAACAACACACGCATGCAATTTTTCTGGGTTCCCGATAATAATAATAATAATAATGGATTGGATTTATATAGCGCTCTTCTCTGACTGACTGTTGCTCTGACTCAGAGCGCTTCACAGAGTCCATTATTCATTCATACACAGTCATACCAGTGGTGGTAAGCTACAATTGCAGCCAGAGCTGCCCTGAGGCAGACTCACGGAAGCGTGGCGAATAATCAATGCCTACGGCCCCTCCGACCACCACCAACATTCATTCACATGCATACACATTCATACGAGGCAAGTAGGTTAAGTGTCTTGCCCAAGGACACAACGGCAATGGGATGGACATGGGCTTGAGCGGGATTCGAACCACCAACCCTTCGATCATTGGACTCCCCGCTCTACCCCTGAGCCACGCCGCCCCACATGAGATTGAGTCTCTGAGCTTGACCCGTCATCCTTCCCCCCAAGGGCAGCCGGGATCAGATGGGGGCTGCGGCGTTGGGCCACCCGGGATCAGATAGGGGCTGCGGCGTGGGGCCACCCGGGATCAGATAGGGGCTGCGGCGTGGGGCCACCCGGGGACCAAGCCAAGTGCTCCTGTCTGTCTTCGTCAGGGAGGCGACAGCATTAGCGATCTGTTGTGCATGTTTTTCCATTGGATTTATCTTATCGGGAGGGGAAACCCTTGCGAGCACGAGGAGAACATGCAAACTCCACACAGAAAGGCCCGGGAGATACCCCACCTGGGTACCTGGCAACCCTGGACCTTCTAGCTGTGAGGCGACATGGTGGTGGAAGGCCCCCCAGAGCGTGCAAATGAGATGAACACATTTTTCAACAGGTTTGACCAGGGCCCGTTCCCTGTACGTGGCTAACTGAGTTAGCCGGATAATCTTCAGGATAACTTGACATAAGTCAGGCTTTTTGTTTCCACGAAGCAGGTTTGTCTAAATCACTATGGCAACAGATAGACATTTTTTTACTTGAGTTAGCTGGATATAAGCTGGCCACTCCCTCGCAAAAAAATGGCAGCTCCCTTCCTCAGAGATACCATTATACCATTCTGAATAATGTTGTAGAATGTATTGATTTCATAGAATGTGTGAAATAGGCCTATAATTAAAAACCATTAAAATGGTAAAATAAATGCTTTTGAAATGTAAAATAATAGACCTAAAATGCTGATAATAAATCATATTCAGCCTATGGATTTACTTTGTCCTAAATAATGCACGTCATAGCTACGGCGCACGCGACACACACTGTGGTTATTTTAATAACGGAGCATTGCAAATGTGAATCCCGTGGGGATATTTTTTATGAAGACTTGGATCCAAGGTTATTGTGGAAGGCCTACCAGGCGTTTGGTTCTGATGCATTTCATATTCTCCGCTGTGGATGATGCATTTGGTTAATCGGAGCGCACGGATTGTGTTTCATTCAAGCATTTAATTGAAGCGTCTTTACACGTGGATTGTGGATGTGAATTACGAGGAATCTGAATCTGTGGATTGTTGAATTGTATCACTGTCACAGTTATTGTGATATTGTAACTGGGATTAAAATGTCTGAGGAGATGCGCTGTTTGACGGACTTGATGACGTGGACGTGAGAAAAGTGAATGAGAAATTGCAAGTAGGGATGTCCGATATCATCGGCCGATATCGGCATAAACATTTGATATCGGAAAATATCTGTATCGTTTTTTTTTGTTTTGTTTTTTTTACATTTCTATAACCTTTATTTGATTTATTGTCAAAAGTATGCATAATGTTGTGTTAATTCCACAACTAGAGATATGTAAGGGATAATGTATAGCTACGAGGTCATTGTCGCAAAATAATTGACCGACACAGAGTTTAGAACACCGAGGCGCCTCGCCGAGGTGTTTTAAACATCAGTGAAGGTAAATTATTTTGCGACAATGACCGAGTATAGCTATACATTATCCCGCTTATTACATGGCTAACTTACTAACAATATACCTAATTCATTTTACACCATCGACAAGACGAGATCAAATGCAGGCGCAGTTGTTCTGTGGCTCTGTCAGCCCAAATAAAGTGATTATTATTATCGCCGGCAGCCCGGCAGGTGTGTCTGATTGCACTGAAACAGTGTGTGTCAGTGGGCTTGATTGCTCCAGCTGCGAAAAACAATAATCACCGGTGGTTATCGAAAAATAATTCACCGCTGTCAGGGGCTATTGACCAATCACAATCAAGCATTTCGGCGAATGTTAAAACGCCATGTAATAAGTAATGTTAATTACCTGAAATTATTCCGTTTTTTTGGGGGGGGGGGGACCCTGCATATATCGGTATCGGTTGATATCGGTATCGGAAATTAAGAGTTGGACAATATCGGTATATCGGTATCGGTAAAAAAGCCAATATCGAGCATCCCTAATTGCAAGCCTTTGACGTTTTGATGAATGAATTTGAGAAAATGCATTTCTGTTCATAGTACATGATACCTAAGCGCATACAGTACAGATATCCTCATAAGTATCTATTAATTCGTTTAATCTATTAGATACTCTTTGGGCTTGTTTTTATCTACTTATTCTGAAAGAGTTGAAATAATAAATAATATACATTTGCCCAACACTTACACATTTAACTTGTCTGTGATATTTTGCCATGCTTCTTGTAACTGAGGGGTACAATTCCCTGACTGTATTGTTAGATATGATACTTACTACCACTACCTCTTGTACTTTAGACTCTGGCCACCCAGTACTAGGCATAAATAATTATGGTAAACACTCCCACGTAGATGAAACGATCCAACACAAATGTACCAAGTCGAAAGTCTGCGTTTAATAATAATTAATACATAGCAAAAGGTATGTAGAGCAATCACTTAATTACATTTATGATTTGAAATAGGATGCACTTTTATGGCAAATGAGTATTCGTTGGTATATCAATAGAGAACGTCCAATCTCTGGTGGCGCAGGCGGCAAATATACAACCTGGAATATTTAAGGAATAATAGCAATGATACTTTAATGATTATAGAACTGGATACACTAGGGGGGAATTCCGGTCGCTTGTAAGACAACTGGAGAAGGGGGGGGGGGGTAGAGTCTGGCTGTATCCGTCTGGCCGAGGGTATCCTGGGAGAACCCACGGTTGTGCGGCTCGGTGCCTCAGCGATCCTCGATCCACAGATGAAAGCAGTTGGACTCTCTGTGGGCCGGCTTCCTCCGGTCCACGATGGAGAGACGTGAAGCGACCTCGTCGTGTAGAGCGTCTCCTCACCTGTCGTCCTCTCCGGGGGGGGGGGTTCCAACACACGGCAGTGTTGGTCTTTATCCATAGAATAATCACTGTATACAAAGCATAATCCGTGCCTGGGAAGGCGGGCTGTCGTCGGTAGAATAATCCGGTATGCAGGTCCACTCGCTCGTCGGCTCTGGGGCTCCTCGGGTGCAGCCTCACATGGGGTCGGCCACCCTGGATAAGCAGCCAGTTCTACCCGAAACGATGGGGGTACTGACTACGATAGTATTCTCACCGCACGAAGCACTACATATGAATAGACTATTATTAGCTTAATAGACTACGTCCAACTCGACGATATAGTGCCAAATATGACTATTCAAATATTAATATACACGATGTCTCAATACCGATGGTAGGCCGAACTTGGCCTTACTCCCACACGTGGCGTCGCGGGGAGGCTTTACGTCTGTCACTCTATTGGAGGGTAAGAAACTGGACTAAAAGAAAGTCCTACTTTAGTAGCGCAGTATATATACGCACTATGAACAAATAGTACCATTAGTGGTGCGGTAGCCAGATTCCTACGCGGAACTAGGACTTGTTCGTACATGTTGAGCGGTACGTTTGAACTGGGTCTGGGGGGTATGGCAGCCTGGCACCAAGGTCTCGACCAATAGTAGAATGGAGACTATTATGGGATGTTCAGTAGGCTAGAATGGATATTCAATGCATATTGTACAAGGAATATACAAGGGATATCAGGGAATATTAGAGAATATACAAATACAATTAAATATATATATATAAATAAATATATATATTCGGTTTAATCTGGCCCTTCACAACAGCCACCCCCTGATTGGTCCCAGACCTAATCAGTTAAGCAGAGACAGATTAATCGCGTTGTCTATTTACACATAAGGGTTTGCTGTAGGGGTCAGTCAACTTCACAAAGTCATAGGGTTATAGGGTCATGGTCATCATCGATTGTGTCTGGGAGTCGGGGCAGTTCTATGAGCCTCGCCACGGGACGGGTGTAAGTGCGCCCCTGGACAAGCACTTCAGCTGCTCGGACCTTGCCGTCGGCACCGGTGATCACTTTGCTTACGCGGCCGGCCGGCCACATAGCTCTGGGCAGTGATTGATCAATGATCATGACGACTGTTCCCTCTGTCAAATTGTCTCTCTCCTTTACCCACTTCTGGCGGGTCTGTAGAGACGGTAGGTAGTGCAGTAGGAATGTCCTTTGTTGTGCACTCTCTATGGTAGTGCAATCATCTATGTTGGGGTCTGCGGAGATAACAGTGCTCAATCCACAGAACATAGGTTTCTTATTCTCAGCCTCCTCTTGACTTGCTTCCCTCGGGATAGGCGTGGGCCACTCTCCTTCCGGGAGCTTTAGGAATGCTGGGCCGTCACTGTAGACATTGCGACGGGTGAGGTCATCTAGGGGCATTCCCCGGGTGATGACGTCAGCTGGGTTCTGTTTTGTATCAACGTAGCGCCACTCTGTTTTTCCGGTTAACTCTTCGGTTAAGTCTTGAATCTCGGTGACTCTGACTCCCACGAAGACTTTGTACTTGCATGAGTCCGATTTGATCCAGGCGAGTACTGTCGTGGAATCTGACCACAGGATTGTTCTAGACACCGGTATGGTGAGCTCACGTTGGATGAGCGTGGCTAG
Source organism: Notolepis coatsorum (assembly GCF_963971535.1). Taxonomy (NCBI): domain Eukaryota; kingdom Metazoa; phylum Chordata; class Actinopteri; order Aulopiformes; family Paralepididae; genus Notolepis; species Notolepis coatsorum. Next base: position 34,546,599 of record NC_140170.1, on the reverse strand, counting down.
GTGCGCTCCGGCTAGGGCTGCGCAGAGCTCTAGACGTGGGATAGATTGTTGCTTGCGTGGGGCTATTCTCGAGCGGGCGAGGACAAATGCTGTGTAGATCTCTCCCCCCTCTTCTTGGGCCCGCAAGTAGGCTACTGATCCGTATGCGACCTCTGAGGCGTCACTGAAGACGTGTAAGTCCATTTTACATGTCTCTGGCCTCACCGTGGGTGGGAAGTAGCTTCGGCGCATATTAACGCCTGGGAGTGAGTGGAGCTCCATCTCCCACTCTCTCCAGGTGGATGCAAGGTGTGCGGGAATGGGGTCGTCCCAGCCCTGGTCCTTGTCCCACAATGCTCGTACAATCATTTTTGCCCTGGTGGTGTACGGTAGAATACATCCTAGCGGGTCATATTGTCGGGCGAGTGTTGTGTACACACTCCGTCTGGTGGTCGGCGCCGCCGCCGGCCTTCCCTGCTCCGTAGTCAGGGGCTTGTGTCTGTAGTGAAGCGAATCTGTTTTGAATCGCCACACCAATCCCAGGGTCATCTCCTGGGCTTCTCCCGGGATTGTAGCCATCCAGGTCTCGCTGCTGGCTGCCTTGTCCTCGGAGGAGAGGCTGCGCAGTACTTGCGGATCGCTGCTGGCCCACTGCCTGAGATCAAAGCCGCCTTTGATCAATGAGGCGCGGAGTTTGATCAGGAGAGCCTCGGCTTCTTCCTGGGTTGAAAGGCTTTGTAGACAGTTGTCTACGTAGAAGCTGTTCTTTACGCTGTGTCGGACCTCTTCGTCCGCTGCTGGGTCCTCTGCTACATGTTTCTGTAGTGCAAATGTAGCACAGCAGGGGCTGCACGTCGTTCCGAAGGGGAGGACTTCCCATTGGTAGATGGCTGGGTGCTCATCTCCTGGCTTCTCTCTCCATAGGAACCGTAACAGGGGCTTGTCCTCCTCTACTGATCTCACCTGCAGGAACATTCCTTTAATGTCCCCGCTGATGGCCACCTTTTCCTGGCGGAAGCGGAGTAGAACGCCGAGTAGGGAGGGGCCGAGTGTGGGACCGGGCAGTAACTCTTTATTCAGATTTTGGGATCCGATCTGGTAGCTGCAGTTAAATACTATGCGGTCTTTACCGTTGTGATGGACCTTGTGGTGAGGCACGTACCACGATTCAGTGGTCTGGTCAGCCTCTTTAATGTCCATCTTTGTGACGTGTCCCGCTGTGATGAGCTTCTCAATCTCGGCGCGGTATACACTCTCTTGGGCGGGGTTCTTGGCTAAGCGCCGCTCCGTGTTCAGCAGGTACCGTTCTGTGGCGTCTGTCTTGGCGTGGAAAGTAGGCATTCCTTCTCGCCGCAGGAGTGGCGTGGCGTATCTCAACACGCCGTTGACCGGGACTCTCCTGGTCCCTGTCTCGAGGAGGTGAATGGCGTAAATGTCATCTTTAGAGCGAATGTCTTTCTTTCCGTTCTTAAAGGGCATTTGTTCCAAGGTCCATAGCCGCTCTACGTGTTGCAGGAGTGCGGTTTCTCCCTCTGTGACTCGGGAGTGGAGACATCTAGTGGCTGTACTTCGGTTGAGAGATTTGGCGAGCGGGCCTTGGAGAGTCCATCCCAAACGGGTCTCGACTGCTGCAGGACAGCCTCGGGGTCCGGTATGAACCCGGTCTATCGGGACAATGAGGTCTGCATGGTCGGAGCCTATCAACAGGGTCGGCATAGCATTGTCTATGAGCGGGATCGGTAACTTGCGCAGATGTGCATATTTCTCCATCAGCTTGGCGACGGGGTATGTGTACCGCGACAGTCCTATTTCTTGGCTGGTGAAAGCGTCTGTAATCTGGTACCGTCGCTCAGGCTGGCCGCTTGCTGCGATAGAGAATGAGACATTCTCGCCCTTTATCGTCTTCAAATCTCGTCTTATTGTCCGAATTGTCATTTGGGTTTCGCTTCCCCGCAGCCCTAGCTGGGCCGCAGCGGAGGCGAGCAGAAGGGTCTTCTCTGACCCGTCATCGAGGACGGCGTAAGTGTCCAGGACTTTATTCTGGTAGCTTAGTGTCACACGCACTACTTTTAGGAGTACTCGGGCTCCACTGCTGCTGGCGGGATCGATGTACATGACGCTCGCTTTGCTGCTGGATGGTGCGGGTGAAGGGCGCCGTCTGTTACTGTCGTGAAGTATGTCCAGATGGGCTCCATCGCACTTGGTGCACCTTTTCTTTAAGCGGCATTCGGCTGCCATGTGTGAGCGCGCACAGCGAAAACAGCGCTTGTTGGACTTTATCCATTGACTTGCTTCCTCCGCGTTCAGCTTGGGGAAGGAGTCACATTGCGCTAGCCAGTGTTCTTTCTCACAGTAGGGGCACACTATCTTCCACTTCTCCGTTCTGGAGGGGGTACTGTGGCTCCTGCTGCTCGGTACTGACTCCGATTGGTGCATCACAGTCACCGATCTTCTTCCATCATTTAGTCGTCTGGTTCCTTCTCTGGAGCCAGGGGTGCTCCGTCCGAATGTATCTAGCCGTAGGCTGCTGACTTCTCTCGCCAGGAAGTCTGCTAGATCGAGGAGGTTCGGTTCGGGGCCATTCGGGTCTCGGTGGTCTCTCTGCCGCCTAAAACGCTCCTGTCGAGCGGGCGGCAGCTTCTCCAAGATCCTTTCCACATTTGAGTTGGCGTAAAGTTCATGCCTCCCCTTCTCTCTCTGCGCTCCCAACATCCCTACCAGGGACTGCACTCTGATGGACAGGTCGTCCAGTGCTCGATTGTCTATTGCTGGGGGTAAGCGGTCGATGTGTCGGATCTCCTGGATCACGTAATCCCATATGCGCCCATACCTCTGGTCCAATGCTACCAGCGCTGCTGTGTATGGGGTGGTGGAAGTCGCGTAGGCGAGCGCTATATTATGTGCGCGGGGTACCTTTAAGTGCTTCAGTAGGATGGCGTATTTATGGCGTTCATCCAATACATCCACCAACATGGTCTCCAGACACATGCAGAGTTCTGTATACTGGGCCCGGTTCTCTTGGGTGAAGTCGGGTACCATAGGCGTGCCAATGTATAACGCTGACTGTGGATACATCGGCGAGCGTTGGGGGAGAGGCCTCCTAGGCGAGTCTCCTCCCGCTCCTTGGTATGGGCTGGTACCGGCAGTGTACCATGGCCCGCTTGTCCAGGTGCTGTTCCTCGGTGCGGGTCGTGCGTCGTGCTCACCCGTGTATAGAGTCGGGGGTCTGTAGCGCAGCTCCGCGGGAGTATAGCCTGGGCTGTACCGGACCTCCTGGTCCGGTAGAGTACTGTGCTGTCGTCGGGCGTGGTTCTCCTCCTCTTCCTCTTCGTCTTCAGCTAGGTCATCCAGTGCTTGTAGTCTCTGGTTTAGCCTCTCCACAGGATATGCTGCTCCTTCCCGGTTGCTAGGTCTCGCTTGGACCGGTGGGGGGAGGTGGTCTGTGGGGGGTATAGACCTCGTCTGTTGGTCAAGTTCAGGGTTGTTTACTCGGCTAGGGGATGCCGCCCTGGAGGTGTGTCTAGACGAGTTCCTGGAGCCTCTGGCGGAGGGAGAGGGTGTTGTCCGTCTGATCAGCTGTTCTATTAGTTGCGCTTGCTGTCTGTCGCGCTCTGCGTCCCGTAGAGCACCAGCAGCTGCTCGCTGGCTGTCTGCTCGATCTCGGGCCACATTCTCTTCCATCTGAATGCGTCTTATTTCTAGACGTATATGCTCTTCTTCGCTCCGCTGCTGGATCTGCAGTCGGTCGCATTCAGCAGCGGCGTTCAGGCTGATGAGGAAGGCCTGCTGTAGGGTCCTCTCTGCCTCGCTGGGAGAAGGCGGTTGTATAGGGGAGCCTTCCCTCGGGGTACTCCTTGCGGAGCCTTGGAGCTCTATCTCCACGGTGCTCTCCCCGTCTTCTTCCGTGCCGAGTTCTCTCTCGGTAGCGTTGTATTCCTCCCGGGACTCATCGGGGACTGCTTCTTCAGTACTGGCGGGGTGTGAAGTCATGTCTGGTTCCCACTGGTCCCCACCGTGAGCTTGGTCAGTTACATTAGAACCCGTAGGGGCCTCTATGGTCGGGGTAGTCTGGGCGTTGGGGTTAGACATACTTTTACTTTCTAGTTTTACCGCATTTACTGTTGGTAGAAGACTAGGTTGTTGACTGACAGCGTAAGCCTCTAAGTACTGAGGGAGCCGTCGTTCGCGCTGCGGGCGTTGGTTAGGAGGGTCGTTTCGTGGAGTGTTCATCATAGGCCATTTCAATATTAATAACACTATATTAATATTACACTAATTACCATCCGGCTCGAAGGACCAATTGTAACTGAGGGGTACAATTCCCTGACTGTATTGTTAGATATGATACTTACTACCACTACCTCTTGTACTTTAGACTCTGGCCACCCAGTACTAGGCATAAATAATTATGGTAAACACTCCCACGTAGATGAAACGATCCAACACAAATGTACCAAGTCGAAAGTCTGCGTTTAATAATAATTAATACATAGCAAAAGGTATGTAGAGCAATCACTTAATTACATTTATGATTTGAAATAGGATGCACTTTTATGGCAAATGAGTATTCGTTGGTATATCAATAGAGAACGTCCAATCTCTGGTGGCGCAGGCGGCAAATATACAACCTGGAATATTTAAGGAATAATAGCAATGATACTTTAATGATTATAGAACTGGATACACTAGGGGGGAATTCCGGTCGCTTGTAAGACAACTGGAGAAGGGGGGGGGGGGTAGAGTCTGGCTGTATCCGTCTGGCCGAGGGTATCCTGGGAGAACCCACGGTTGTGCGGCTCGGTGCCTCAGCGATCCTCGATCCACAGATGAAAGCAGTTGGACTCTCTGTGGGCCGGCTTCCTCCGGTCCACGATGGAGAGACGTGAAGCGACCTCGTCGTGTAGAGCGTCTCCTCACCTGTCGTCCTCTCCGGGGGGGGGGTTTCCAACACACGGCAGTGTTGGTCTTTATCCATAGAATAATCACTGTATACAAAGCATAATCCGTGCCTGGGAAGGCGGGCTGTCGTCGGTAGAATAATCCGGTATGCAGGTCCACTCGCTCGTCGGCTCTGGGGCTCCTCGGGTGCAGCCTCACATGGGGTCGGCCACCCTGGATAAGCAGCCAGTTCTACCCGAAACGATGGGGGTACTGACTACGATAGTATTCTCACCGCACGAAGCACTACATATGAATAGACTATTATTAGCTTAATAGACTACGTCCAACTCGACGATATAGTGCCAAATATGACTATTCAAATATTAATATACACGATGTCTCAATACCGATGGTAGGCCGAACTTGGCCTTACTCCCACACGTGGCGTCGCGGGGAGGCTTTACGTCTGTCACTCTATTGGAGGGTAAGAAACTGGACTAAAAGAAAGTCCTACTTTAGTAGCGCAGTATATATACGCACTATGAACAAATAGTACCATTAGTGGTGCGGTAGCCAGATTCCTACGCGGAACTAGGACTTGTTCGTACATGTTGAGCGGTACGTTTGAACTGGGTCTGGGGGGTATGGCAGCCTGGCACCAAGGTCTCGACCAATAGTAGAATGGAGACTATTATGGGATGTTCAGTAGGCTAGAATGGATATTCAATGCATATTGTACAAGGAATATACAAGGGATATCAGGGAATATTAGAGAATATACAAATACAATTAAATATATATATATAAATAAATATATATATTCGGTTTAATCTGGCCCTTCACAACACTTCTAGTCTTGCTCTCGCAGCGGTGGCAGTGTTTGATTTTGCCATGATTATAGTCTTATATTCATCATAAGTGTTCATTATCATCTCTTGCTCATCAGCGTTGAAAAAAGATGCTCTTGCTTTGACTGGAGTTGCCATTATTCCGTTAGAAAATCAGCATTTTTGCCATCGACACCTCCTCCTTTTCAGGTAAAACGGCCATGCGCAATTATCCTGATTACTGAAGTCTGGTTCGAATTAACAAGACAGAATCAGCCTTCGAGAAACCAAGATAGCCTGACTTCAATCATCTGGTTAATTTAAGCTGGATAATGGGACTTTTGATCGACTTAGTTGAACCAGGTACGGGGAATGGGGCCCAGGTGAGAATCATGTTCTTGGATTTCTCCAGTGCCTTTAATACCAACCGGCATCTGCGGCTAGCAGAGAAGCTCGCGGCAATGCGACTGGACCAAGGCTTGGTGACCTGGATCACTGACTACCTCACCAAGAGACGGCGCTGTTACGTCTGGTACTCTAGCGAGTGCCAGCACTTTAACTAGTGTTCTAACTATTGCAACAGCGTCGTGTTATTCTGTTGAGTTTCACGTTACGACATATGACGTAGACGTTGATGTTCTGACTTACGTTACAATGCATGTGTCTTCAGTTCAGTAAACACCGACATGCTGAAACTACGTGTTGTCTGATTCTTCCAACATAACATTGGCGACGAGAGATTGCTGAATTTTCTATCCCACCCCCTCCACCCTTCCTACCGCTGCCCGGTGAACCGCCCGTCCCGTGGGCGCGTTGGATTTCCTCGTTCGAGACGTATATCCTGGCTACCAGTTTGGAATTGTCCGCGTGAGAAAACGTGCATTACTACAGCACTGTTTAGGCGTGGAGGGACAGCGTGTGTGTGAAACACTCGGCACATTGGACAGTGACACATATACGTCAGTGGTGGCACTCCTAAAGGAACATTTCGCCACTCCACAGACTGCACTCCTCAGTCGAGTTGTGTTCCGACGGAGGCATCAACGTACTGGTGAGTCAATAACGCAGTACATCGCGGACCTACGGGGCTTGGCTAGTTCATGCAAATTCGGGGAATTACAGGATGAAATGGTGAGAGACCAACTCATATTGAACACTGACAGTGATAAAATCAGGGAAAGACTACTCTTGGAAAATGACGAGCTGACATTAGCAGTAGCTATTAGACTAGCAGTGCAGGTGGAATCTGCTATGAACTGTGCAGCTAGTTTGTCTACCTCCCCCAGCCCCAACACACGTGCCAGTAGAAGCTGCGAGCACGCTCAGCTCAAGGGTGTCCCTCCTCAACGTGAGTGCAGAAGACGGCAGGGACGTCATGACTGCCGTGTATATTCCCCCACACGCGAATACGGGCAAAGCGCTGGGCGAATTACACGATCATCTCAACAGACACCAGATCAAACACCCAGACGCAGCGATGGTAGTGGCCGGCGATTTCAACCAGGCCAACCTGAAGAAAGTGATGCCGTCCTTTTTCCAGCACATCGCTTGCTCCACCAGAGGGAAGAACACACTCGACCACTGCTATTCCCCGTTCAAAGCGGGTTACAAGGCAGTAGCCGCTCCGCCATTAACGGGGTCCACAAGCTCGAGCGATCATGACTCCATCTTGCTATTTCCGGCATATCAACAGAGATCACGTGACGCCGTCGTGTCACGTGAGACTAAGAAGTGGACCGACGAATCAGAGGCCACGCTCAAGGACGTGCTTGCAGACACGGATTGGGATATGTTCATAGGAAGCGCCAGTGACGTCAGTGAACTAGCAGACATAGTGGTGTGCTACATAACAACAATAGCTGATGGTATTGTCCTCAGGAAAACGGTGCGGATTTTCCCAAACCAGAAACCGTGGGTGGATAGCACTATTAGAGCAGCTCTGAACTCTCGTACCACCGCCTACAACCTGGGTAGAGAGTCAGGAAACATGGAGGAGTATAAGGCTTCAGTCTATACTCTACGCAAAGCAGTCAAACTTGCTAAGAGGACATATGCTGACAAACTGGAGACACAAATGGCACAAAACGACACAAGAGGATTATGGCAGGGACTGAAGTCAATAACTGACTATAAAGTCAGCGCCCCGTCAATGGGGAGCGACGACGCCTCCCTCGCGGACAAGCTCAACACCTTCTACGCTCGGTTTGGTGTAGACAGTGGCGCTGCTGGCTCTCCGGCTAGTGACGTCACTGGCGCGCCGGCTGTTGTGGAGGGGGGGGGGCAACCGCGAGGGGGGGGGGACGCTCTCTCGTTGTCGGAACACAGTGTGAGAAGAGCATTTATGCAGGTGAACACCAGGAAGGCTGCTGGCCCAGATGGCATAACAGGACGTATACTCAAGACCTGTGCCAACCAGCTGGCCCCTGTGTTCACCGCCATATTTAATCAATCACTGGCGGAGTCAGTGGTCCCTGCCTGCTTCAAGAGGTCTACCATCATCCCTGTGCCGAAGAAACCCTCCCCAGCATGTCCAAATGACTACAGACCGGTGGCACTCACCTCTGTGGTCATGAAATGTTTCGAGAGGCTGGTCAAGGACCACATTTGTGCCTCCCTCCCCAGTGATATGGACCCTATGCAATTTGCATACAGGACAAACAGGTCCACCGACGACGCGGTCTCCCAGGTACTGCACAGCACCCTCTCGCACCTTGACCGTCAGAAGGGGGGCTATGTGAGACTGTTGTTCATTGACTACAGCTCAGCGTTCAACACCATAGTCCCCACCAGACTGGTGGACAAGCTGATCGAGCTAGGTCTGAGCTCCGCCCTGAGCGCCTGGGTACTGGACTTTCTGAGCGAAAGACCCCAGGCGGTCAGGGTGGGGGGTCAGACCTCCAACACCATCACCCTGAGCATCGGGTCCCCCCAGGGCTGTGTTCTGAGCCCCCTGCTGTACTCACTCTACACACACGACTGTGTGGCCAAGTTCAGCTCCAACTCCATAGTGAAGTTCGCAGATGACACGGTGGTGGTGGGGCTGATCTCGGACAACGACGAGAAGGCCTACCGGGAGGAGGTGGAGGTACTGGAACGCTGGTGCCAGGACAACAGCCTGCTCCTGAACATTGGCAAAACCAAGGAACTGATCGTGGATTATAGGAGAGGACAGCAGGAGACACACACACCACTGATGATAAACGGGGCTACCGTGGACAGGGTGAGCAGCTTCAAGTACCTGGGGGTCCACATCTCAGAGGACCTGACATGGTCAACACACATAGGCACAGTAGTAAAGAAGGCGAAACAGCGTCTCTACCACCTGAGACAGTTAAGGAAGTTCAGAGTATCGGGGAAGATACTCCAGTCCTTCTACTCAGGAGCTGTAGAGAGCATCCTGACCGGAAACATCACTGCCTGGTATGGAAACAGCACGGCACAGGACAAGAAGGCCCTACAGAAAGTGGTGCGCTCAGCCGAGCGTACCACGGGTATTGCACTACCCCCCCTGCAGGTTCTATACAACAAGAGGTGCAAATCCAGAGCCTGCAGGATAATGAAAGACCCTCACCACCCCAATAACAGCCTGTTTCAGCTGCTGAGGTCAGGCAGACGCCTGCAAATCCCAGCTACTAGGACAGAGCGGCTTAGGCTCAGCTTCTTCCCCCAGGCCATCAGAGCCATGAACAATGTACATTGAGTGCTCAGAACATTGAACTGTCCACACACAAGCACACATGAACACACACACGACACGCACACTGTGCACGCTCACACACGAGCAGCCACTTAACACTTTAACATGAGCGGGCACACACTCATGTCGCACACACGCACACTTATGGCCAAAGGAAAGGACACTTTAAATTAGAATAACAGGAACAGTGTATTGCACTACCAAAGCTAACTAGCATGTCACACATGCGCTGTAAATAACTATGTACAGATACCGAGATGTCACTCCATGTTACCTGCTATCTGTTACTGCACAATGTTGTTTCTTCTTTTGATTCTATTATATGTACCACTGTATTGCACATCGTTGCGGGCAAGACCACCCGCATTTCATTGTATACCTGTATGCCGTGACAATTAAAACTCTTGACTTGACTTGACTTGACAATATACTGTTAGCCTCCCAGTCACGTGACCGCTCACGCCAGCTGTGCGGGAATTGTGGCTCCCTTTCACACAACTCCAGAGCCCAGACCTGCCCTGCCCGTGGCAAAGCCTGCTCCAACTGCGGGAGACTAAACCACTTCCACAAGGTCTGCAGGTCAGCCCCAGCTAGCGCTTCCAAGCCACCGACCACTATCATCCATAATGTCAGCTCAGGGCGAGTGCCATTCAAAACATGCTCATTGGTGGTTGGTGACATCACACTGCCCCTCCTCCTCGACACTGGAGCCACAGTGTCTCTATTGAATTGGGCGACATACTCTCAATTCTTCTCCCACAAACCACTGGGCCCGCCCACCACCACCCTGCAAGGCTATGCCGACTCCAAGATTGACATCGTTGGCTCCCTCCAGCTGCCGGTGAGGTACGGAGAAAAGACACTGCCTGCCTTCAATTTCAACATTGCACGCCGAGGGACCAACCTCCTCGGCCTCGACCTCTTCAGTGGCCTTGGTTTCTCTCTGCTGGACATCACAGGCTCAGAGATCCACACCGTCACCGCTGTCTCCTGGCAGCAACAGTGGCCGGCACTGTTCAACGGCATGGGCTGCCTCGAGGTCTTCGCTCACCAGCCCCTGCTAGACCAAAAAGTGACTCCGGTCATCCAGCCCCTTCGCCGCTTCCCCCTGGCTCTCTGTGAGGGCATCGCCACCGAGTTACAGAAGATGCTGGACGACGACATCATCGAACAGGTGAACGCGTCACCCTGGATCTCCAACTTGGTGGTAGCAAAGAAGAAGTCAGGGGAGCTGCGACTCTGCGTGGACATGAGAGCGGTAAACAAGGCCATCGTCCCTGATAAATACCCCCTGCCAACCACAGAGGAGCTCACCGCCCAGTTCCACAGGTCCAAGGTGTTCTCTAAGCTGGACCTTCGTCAGGGGTACCTCCAGGTGCCACTACACCTAGAGAGCCGCAACCTCACCGCGTTCATCACCCACAGGGGGGTCTTCCGTTACAAATGCATGGCTTTTGGCTTAAGCTCCGCCCCCAGCTGCTTCCAAAAGATCATGGCCTCTGTCTTCGCCGGGATCCCCGGGGTGGCCATCTACCTCGATGACATCATGGTGCACGGGGCCAGCGCCGAGAGTCATGACGCGAGCCTCCACAGTGTCTTCAGTGCGATGGCGAAGCACCACCTCACACTCAACGGCGAGAAGTGTGTCTTTGCCACCACAACCATTGACTTTGTTGGGTTCCACCTCTCGGCTGACGGCATGTACCCGCTCCAGTCAAACACAGAGGCCATACACAGTGTCCCAGAGTCCACCTCAGCGGCCCAGGTGGCCTCTTTCCTGGGCATGACGGCGTACTACCTCCGCTTCCTGCCACACTACTCCGACACAACTGCACCGCTGCGGAAGCTGTTGAAGCAGGACGAGCCCTGGCTCTGGACGCCTGCCTGCTCGAATGCTGTGCGCCTCCTCAAGTCCCAGCTCACCTCATCACCAGTCCTGGCGTTTTTCGACCTAGACAGCACCACCCTCGTCACGTGTGATGCCTCCGCCGCAGCCGTTGGCGCGGTACTGTCCCAGCTGCTCTGGGGTGTGGAGAGGCCAGTCGCTTTCACTTCACGGGCCCTTAGCCCCACAGAACAGAGGTACTCAGTGGGGGAGCGAGAGGCCCTAGCCTGCATCTGGGCATGTGAGCGCTGGCATATGTACCTCTACGGCCGCTCATTCACGCTTAGGACGGACCACCAGGCTCTCACTACCCTCCTCGCCACGTCAGGCACTGGCCACAAACCGCTCCGCCTCCACCGCTGGGCTGACCGCCTGCAGCAGTACAACTTCGGTTTGCAGTTCACGCTGGGCCGGGACAACGTAGTAGCTGACCTACTGTCATGCGCCATCCCCAGTACCCCCACGGCCCCGCCCTCGACTCCCGATCGGGATCAGGCTGAGCATGACCTGGTCCAGCTCCTCCACACTCCCCTCCAAGACAGTGTCGCTGCAGGAGCTCCAGGATGCCTCGTCTGCTGACCCTGTGCTCTGTGCTCTCTCCGGGACGAGTTGTCATGCTGGAACGACTCCTGCGTCACTCGTGGGCTCTGTACTGTGGTCCCGAGTGTCCTTCGGGCGCGTGTCCTTGCTATGGCGCACAAGGGCCACTTGGGCATAGTCAGGCTCAAACAGCGGTGTCGTGACTTGGTGTGGTGGCCAGTCATCGACAGGGAAATCGAGACCCTGGTCAAGGACTGTACTGCCTGTCTTCTGAGCGGGAAGACCAGGGCCCCAGCCCCGCCCCCACCCATGCAGCCATTGGACTGGCCGACCCAACTCTGGGAGCACCTGCAGCTCGACGTCTGTGGTGAACTGCACGGGGTACCGCATCACCAGCGTTTCCTCGTTGTGGTCTACGACCTCCACTCCAAGTGGCCTGAGGTGGCGCCCGTGGGCTCGGTCACAGCCGGGGTGCTGATTGAGATTCTCGAGTCCCTGTTCACACGCTGGGGCCTGCCCAAGAGGATCACGACAGACAATGGCCCCCAAATGATCTCCCACGAACTGGCCTCCTACCTGGGGGGTAAGGGGATACGTCATATCCGCACGTCGTTCTACAACCCGGCTGCGAACGGGGGGGTGGAACGGCTGAACCAATCCCTGAAGAATGGCATCAGGGCCCACCTGGCACAAGGGTGCACATTCATCAACGGTCAACAGACGCTCCTGCACTACAGGGCTACTCAACACGCCACCACAGGCGTCTCCCCAGCCTCCCTCATGCTAGGGCGCAAGTTTCAGCTGCCCCTGGACAGGCTGCGCCCTACTCCGGCTCCAGCCCACCCGCTTCAAGCCACAGTCAACACACGCCAGCGCCGGATGAAGGACCGTTTCGACAGGACCCGACATGCAAGACCAACTACCATCGCCGTCTCAGACTGGGTCAGGATTCGGCGACCCCACCGGGACAACAAGCTCCGGTCATTCTGGTCTGACCCGGTCCAGGTCAGACAGCAGCTTGGCCTGGCCTCATTCAGGCTGGCTGATGGCACACGTTGGCATGCTGGCCGACTGCGCAGGGTGCAGGCTCCCGCTGCCCCGGGACAGGGTGTGCCCGCGGCTATAGCTCTGCAGGACAGACGATTCAATGATGTTGCAGCCCCAGCACCCGCGGCTCAGCCTGAGGCTGCGGGACCTCCACCGTTGGCTGTTGCAGTGCCCGGGCCCCGCCCACTCCGAGCGCGCAACAGGCCTGCACACCTGAATGATTTTGAGACTGAGTACCACTCCTAGGTTGAGTGAAGGGGGGGGAAATGTTACGTCTGGTACTCTAGCGATTGCCAGCACTTTAACTAGTGTTCTAACTATTGCGACAGTGTTGTGTTATTCTGTTGAGTTTCACGTTACGGCATATGGCCGTACGTGACGTAGACGTTGATGTTCTGACTTAGGTTACAATGCATGTGTCTTCAGTTCAGTAAACACAGACATGCTGAAACTACGTGTTGTCTGATTCTTCCAACATAACAGGCGCTTTCACATATAGTTTTGGTGGACTCTGTGCGGTTCGGGGGGTGAAGTTGCAACATTGTTGCATTCTTCATTTGGTTCGTCTGCATTCACATTGCAATTTGTCAAGCGCACTAAACTTTCTGAACCATGTCACGCGGTCTAAAAGGGCGCTCGTCTATTGGACACAATAGAGTGGAAATGTGTGTGTGTGACTGCGAGCCCTAACGTGTGTGCGCGCGTGTGTGTGTGTGACTGCGAGCCCTGTCTGACTCCAGATCAGCGGAGGCGTCACAATTTTCAGTCGGTGGCAAAGTGACCAGGTGTCCCGCTTTTGGTTGTACTGTTCCACCATTTGACCGAATGTCCCGCGTCCCGCATATTGAGAGGATGTTCCTCTTTTCGAAGCAAAAAAAACATGGGTCTAAAAGCCCCTCCCTACAGTAAACGTAGCAACCCGCCTCTTATCCACACACATTGCTCTGCTCGTGACGCTACCTCATATCGCAGATCTGATTGGTTAGGTAGTAATTTAGCGCTCTGCTCGTGAGAGTCATAGTGGGGCGGCATAGCTAACCTATCGTTCAATTTGTGATAAAAGCACCAAATTTGGTACACATTTAGCTTAATATATTTAGAAAAGATATGGATATTGGGGCATTGCAGATTGGCATTCTGGTGACCATGGTAACCATTTCCAAAATGCCCCAATATCCAGTTTTGTTTCCAATATATATCAACACATATCACATACCAATCAATATCAACACATCTGCCAAATTTGGTGCTTTTATCACAAAATGAACAATTGGTTTGATATGTTGAGCTATGCCGCCCCACTATCATGACTCACTTCCTATATTTGGTCCGCATCTGGTCTGATGAAGCGAACCAAGACCTACGTTTTCAGGCGGACCAGAGTTCGCGTGTTTGGTCCGCACCAGAGTTCGACTGAGCATTCACACCACCCCAAAAAAGCGGACTATCCGAGAAAACGAACTCTGGTCCGATAGTCCGGACCAAACAGCTCTGGTGTGAAAGCACCCTAATAAAGGGGGGTACACACCAAGCCAATTATGAGGCATCTGGAACGTCGGTTAGGGTCGGTGGTCTGAGTTGGTGTGGTGGGTCTCGAACGTTGGCCACCTCAGCTACGTCAACGTTGGAGGATTTGTCTGGGGAGGAGTCGGGACACTTTGGCATGTCGGCGTGGAGCGATCGGCCAACATCGGGAAAAGAGAGATCTCTGATTGGCTGAAGTCACACCACAAATAGCCAGGGCTTGCAACAACACTGTTAATTTCACAAATGTCACAGACCGCTGCAAATGCAATGTGCTAGGCATTCTCAGACTACGGTCTGTGCTGAGGCTAAGTAGGCTACTAATTGTGACACGTTCCAAAGAAAACCATGGTGATGTCCAGATGCGTTTATGGGGGTCTATTGATCAAACAAACTATTTATACGATATGATATGAACGGTGATAATGTGGCTAACGTGGTAGCAATGGCTTGTTTACATCATGTGGTCTTCCGTTTCCCCTTGGTCATACAGACTACCGCCACCTGCCACTAGGCGCAGAAATGTACATACTCGTCACTGTTGGAGGTAGTCAGAGCAGTGTGAAATTTGTCGGCCCTGAGTACAGGAGACAGATTGGTGTGTTCTGACCTTAACTCAGCGCCGGCCATTTTCCTCATCCTGTTCTAGCTAGGCCACGCTTTAAAAGATAGGAGTGCGTCACCTTGTTTGTAGAGCTATATCTATATTCTATTATAGCTATGGATACAATACTATGGTCATTTGACAGTAACTATTTTCTGTCCAAGATGCAAAAAAATAATATATGTTTTCATGTATACGTTTGCGCGTTATCCCATGGTGAATATAAGTATAGTTTCGGAGTGATCCGGGCTAATTCCTGGAGAGCTGAGCTATAGGGCCCTACGTGAATTCTGCTAAAAGCATTAGCGTTTCATCCCTGGACACGCTACTATACATATAAATCAAATGTATATAATAGGTATTATGTTTCATCATGAATGCATGAAAGGGGGGGGGGGTCGTTTCTGATGCTTCGATTGCCTAACGGCATTTGTTGTAAACCCCTGATCAGCTGGATCGATATGAAAACATTGTTGGATCAAGCTGAAATTGATGTCAGATAGTCCTTACCTTTGGTCAGGGGTATTCCAAAAAGAATATTCCAATTGTCTGATTGTGATTTCCAGTATTTGGTGTCCATCTGGTCCTGGACATAATTTGGCACAATTTATGGATCGAGTGTGCCAGATGCGTTTCGAAGTGGTCGGATGAAGCGATTTACTCGGCTCAGTCTAAATTTAGCGCCCGGAGGGATTTAAACGTGACACGTGGTCTGGAACAGGGTTTACTGCACTCTCGATACTGCCACCTAGCCGGATCTGGCCGGTACTGCACCCTCGGGGTCCCAGTATGCCTTTTAACGGCAACATACAGGTCTGTGACATTGAATAGAATATTAAAATCGAAAAAAAGGAAAACGGACCAAATAACGTGTATATATACAGTACGTTCGTCGGTTGTTGAGCAAACATGTATATAAACGTTGTTGGCGTAGATTGTGTTAAAGTACGTCAGACTGCAGAGCAGCCAGTCATATGTGCTGGTGAGCAACGCTGGCGTCCCCCAAGGAACTGTGCATTCACCCTCTACACCTCCACCTTCTGCTACAACTCGAGCATTTGTCACCTACATTGTCAGTCACATCACAGACAACAACGAGGAATAGTACAGAGCGCTAGTGCTTTGTAGCTTCATAAGGTGGTGCGACAGCAACCGCCTCCAACTCAACATTAGCCAAGACCAAGGAGCTGATGGTGGACTATTGGCGTAGCAAGAAGAGGCCCCCAACTCGCATCACTATCCGAGGGGAGGAGGTGAAGATGGTGGAAACCTACAAATTCCTGGGCGTACACTTGAACAGTAAACTGGACTGGTCGGACAACACTGAGGACCTCTACAGGATGGGACAGAGCAGGCTGAGACAGAGGAGACTCTAGTCTTTCAACATGTGTAATAGGCTTCTGCAGTTGTTTTACCAGCCTGTAGTAGCTTGCATCCTCTTTTTTGGTGTGGTATTTCTGGGGGGGGGGGGGGGGGGTAACATCAACTCAAGAGACACTAACAAGTCAGCCCATGTTGTCCTACTTCTTAGAGAGATGCACTGACTTCCCATTACCGCACAAATCTGCTTCAAGGTCTGGAATATACTGGAAAAGCCCATTCAGGTATATATCTTTTTCCAGCCTGTACCTCCCCTTCCCCATGCTGTTATCACTGTTATGCCACCTGTATGAGATAGATAGATAGATAGATAGATAGATAGATAGATAGATAGATAGATAGATAGATAGATAGATAGATAGATAGATAGATAGATAGATAGATAGATAGATAGATAGATAGATAGATAGATAGATAGATAGATAGATAGATAGATAGATAGATAGATAGATAGATAGATAGATAGATAGATAGATAGATAGATAGATAGATAGATAGATAGATAGATAGATAGATAGATAGATAGATAGATAGATAGATAGATAGATAGATAGATAGATAGATAGATAGATAGATAGATAGATAGATAGATAGATAGATAGATAGATAGATAGATAGATAGATAGATAGATAGATAGATAGATAGATAGATAGATAGATAGATAGATAGATAGATAGATAGATAGATAGATAGATAGATAGACAGAGAGATAGATGGGCAGAGAGATAGATGGGCAGAGAGATAGATGGGCAGAGAGATAGATGGGCAGAGAGATAGATAGATAGATAGATAGATAGATAGATAGATAGATAGATAGATAGATAGATAGATAGATAGATAGATAGATAGATAGATAGATAGATAGATAGATAGATAGATAGATAGATAGATAGATAGATAGATAGATAGATAGATAGATAGATAGATAGATAGATAGATAGATAGATAGATAGATAGATAGATAGATAGATAGATAGATAGATAGATAGATAGATAGATAGATAGATAGATAGATACATACATACATACATACATACATACATACATACATACATACATACATACATACATACATACATACATACATACATACATACATACATACATACATACATACATACATACATACATACATACATACATACATACATACATACATACTAGTATTCTGGTCATGTGGGGACTCTTTAAAACATACTAGTAATCTGGTCATGTATAAATATGCACACCCGAGCCGCTAGAGGTCGCCAAAGTGGCGTGTCACGCCGGTCGGTAAATTGTCCTTAAATTGTCGGTGCCAGTTAACTCTTTAATTACCAATGACGAGTATACTTGTTATAGCCCGCCAATCGTTGGACACCAACAACGAGTATACTCGTTATTATGATCGTTATTTCTTTTATTCGATATTTCCATTCATAAACATGCAGGCAGCTGTGTTTTATCACTGGGGATGGGTCTGAAATTGCAAAAGTCCAATACCGCCGCCTGCCTCTTTGCGGCCGCTATTGCACTCCATTTGAAATGATGTGGCTTGGTGTCTGGGCCGATCTGCGGCCTGCGGGCAGAGTTTAACTACTCGGGCAAGCCAAGTGCTTATAACGCATGCATCGACGAGGGTCGGGCCCCCCCGGTTCGTGTTCATGGCTGGATTACGTCGACATCAGTACTTGGAATGGCGATCAGATGCACAGAGGGCGCTCCCCCCCCCCCTTTCATGCATCCATGATGAAACATAATACCGATAATCTAAACACAATGATTAAATCTCTTTCCACACCGGTCAATACACAGTAATGGAACCCGTCCCTTTAAGGGTTGAAATGCTGGGCTATCACACAACACATTTAACCAAAAGACAGTGGGCCCACATTGAAAAACAAAAGTCCTATCTAAGCCGGCAGTCCCCCAAAATAACAAATGTTGCGGCGCCCCTAAACAATGGTACACGGGCCAGTTCAAAGTACTGATTCTCTCCGCCTCTAAAAGGGCACGCGCCGCACGAAGAGAATGTTTACCCCAGGCTCCAGCACTCGGAGTGCTCACTGTAACTGGCTTGTGCATACTTAACCCAGGCTGGCCTGCTCCCGCAACGAATGTCCGCATTGCGAGATGGCCGTCGACCGGTCCCGTGTTTGTCACCTGTGACAGGCAGGGGCAGGCTGGGTTGACGTTAGGCAGGCGACGGCTGGAGGTGGTTGTAGTCCGGCGACGTCCGTTTGGGGAGTCCGCTGCTGCGACACGCGGCCTAAACTGTGGCCCTAGGCCTAACTAAAGCTAAGCTGCGGACCGAAACGATCCCCTGTCCTGTCGCCTATACTTTAACTAAAACGCAACGTGTGAAATATCTACCACGCTCTTCGGCAGTAACTCGTCTGCTTCCTTGTTCACAAAGTCTCTTTAGCATTAACTGGGAGCTAAGCTATCGCATACGACCTGTCTAACCCGCCCCGTGGCGGGGGTCATATCTCGTGTGTCCTTAGTGTCTAGAGCCCCGCTCTACGCGTCCGCTCGCTTCTGTGTCCAAACGACGAAGAGGGTGTTCCGCTGTCTCCCTTCAGCCCTCTCTTCGTCTTCTGCCATCTGTCTTGCCCAACGTCACATCAGCTCCCCCTGGCGGCAGTCCAGTGCACGCTCCACTATTAACTGTCAATGTTAGAAAGGGGAGTTTACACAACGTTATCCTGAACACAGTAGAGTACAAGGAATTAGGTTAGACACATTGAATTATTGTTGAACATATTCAGGTGTCTACACATACTAGTATTCTGGTCATGTGAGGACTCATTAAAACATACTAGTATTCTAGTCATGTGGGGACTCATTAAAACATACTAGTATTCTGGTCATGTGAGGACTCATTAAAACATACTAGTATTCTAGTCATGTGGGGACTCATTAAAACATACTAGTATTCCAATATTCTGGTCATGTGGGGACTCATTAAAACATACTAGTATTCCAATATTCTGGTCATGTGGGGACTCATTAAAACATACTAGTATTCCAATATTCTGGTCATGTGGGGACTCATTAAAACATACTAGTATTCTAGTATTCTGGTCATGTGGGGACTCATTAAAACATACTAGTATTCTGGTCATGTGGGGACTCATTAAAACATACTAGTATTCTAGTCATGTGGGGACTCATTAAAACATACTAGTATTCTAGTCATGTGGGGACTCAAACTGTACCCATTTCATTTCTTTGGTCACCATCATCATGGTAGTGACATGTATCATTGGTATAATGTTTCAAATTGGATCATTACCATGAGATAAAGCATACTAGTATTCTAGTTAACCATTATGCGGGGACTCATTCAAACATACTAGTAATCTGGCCATGTGTTAAATTTAGACTCATTAAAACATACTAGTATTCTAGTCATGTGGGGACTCATTAAAACATACTAATATTCTAGTCATGTGGGGACTCAAACTGTGCAAACCCATTTAATTTCTTTGGTCACCATCATCATGGTAGTGACATGTATCATTGGTATAATGTTTCAAATTGGATCATTACCATGATATTACCGTGGTATTATTCAAGTACAAAAGTGATACCATGGCGATCCATAGTTGTACCATGGTAAATGAGATTACATTAGATTAAATCCATTGCCATTGCACTAGTACAAGTACAGAGTACAACTAAATTAAATTGGCATCTAGTAGCAGTAAAGTGCATTGCAGTATAATGTGAATATATGGAGTATACTCATGACAAAGCTACAGAGTAAAGTAATAGAAGGTATGGATACATAATATATATAATGATCCCTCTACTACTGAACCTCTTAAGAAAAAACGTATCTTCTCCCATCTTCCGTTTGCTTCCTTGCCCTTCTGATAACACAATCTAATAACACAATCTGATTACACAGCCTGGTTGCACACTCTTACAGTATCTCAATATGTCAAGGGCTGTTTGTTAGACATATTTTCCTATGGTCCACTTTGCCTACAGGTGAGAGGCAAAGATTAAAGGGATTTAAGCCACTTGACTACACAACCTCCCCCCAGCCTCCTCCGAGTGTTATTTATTCAGCTGGAAAGGGGGGTGAAAAGGGAGGAGAAGGAGAATGCAAGTCACTCTCATGCGTGTGTCCTTGGGATCCGTCAGCCAGTCAGTCTTCCCCCGGTCTGGAGCGTGGCACTGGAAAAACCTTGGCCCTGCCGATGCCCGCGACTGGGGCAGGGGAGGAAACAATGCCTGGAATGTGTAAAAACTTGAGTCATTCCCACATGTCAACTCCTGGCTCCTTTCCTCCTCCTCCTCCTCCTCCTCCTCCTCCTCCTCCTCCTCCTCCTCCTCCTCCTCCTCCTCCTCCTCCTCTTTGACCTCGACCCCAAACTCCTCCCACTTTATAATCCTCAGGAAGGAGGGATTGAGAGAGAGTGAGAGAGAGAGAGAGATAGAGGGAGAGAGAGAGAGAGAGAGAGAGAGAGAGAGAGAGAGAGAGAGAGAGAGAGAGAGAGAGAGAGAGAGAGAGAGAGAGAGAGAGAGAGAGAGAGAGAGAGAGGAGAGAGAGAGAGAGAGAGAGAGAGAGAGAGAGAGAGAGAGAGAGAGAGAGAGAGGAGAGAGAGAGAGAGAGAGAGGAGGGGGAATTCCTTCTGGCTGGTGCTGCACGTGAAGTGTTATGCCAGTAACTCACACTCATACTGCGCCCAACGTGAATGCCTTCAATGACTGTAATCAAAATGTTGCATACCGTACAACATTCACAATGAATGTTACACAGGCTACCTGTTGGCCTCCACCTGGATGTGGTTAGCAATTTCCATAAACACCAGCCTATTTCATTATTTGCTGCTGGAGCTACTCAGACCAGTCAACTATGTCACTGAAGGTTGATGTCTCATTTCATCACAATTCATTCACCTACAGACTTATTTATATATATATATATATTTTTTTATGCCCAACATGTGGAAATGATAGTCTGGTATACCCTAGCACTGTGTTATCCTACAAGCCTGCAGCCTATACTCCCAACATTGTGTAGGCATGTATTTGTGTCTGCAGGGATTATGTTGTTGGTATTTTATTTTTAAAGGAACACGTCAACACGTCTTCGCCAGAGTCAGACAAGAAGATAGATACCAATTTCCTTTCTGTGCGTTCAGTGGAAAGCTATCCGGCTGCAAGCTAGCCTATAGCTTAGCACAAATTAATGTAAGTGGATACGGACTAGCGGCTAGCCTATAGCTTAAAATTATGGGAGAGGTGTTTTTGGTCAACAGCTAGGCTAGTGGTCCGTATCCTCTTCCATTTATTTGTGCTAAGCTAGCCCATAATGTTGCTGTGTTCCTTTAAATTCTAAATTTTCTACAACTTTACATTTAGCTAGTACAGTAGTTCTCAACAGGATGCACAGAGGCCAACGAGGGATTTGACAGAGAGGCCTTGATATGATAGGAAAGGATTGAAACCTTTAGAATTATTTAACCCTTTCACTACCACAATACAGAGGGTTAACCTTTCACTACCACACTACAGACCTATTACTGTCTGTGGTGTGGTAGTGAAAGGGTTAACCCTTTGCCGTGTGGCAGTGAAGGGGTTAACCTTCTGTATTGTCGCAGTGAAAGGGTTAACCCTTTGGTAGTGTGGTAGTGAAAGGGTTAATCACAACACAATGAACACATACAGTACAATAACAGCATAATGTACATACGTAATTATATGGATATATAAATACAACATAGCAGTTAAAGGGGAACTATTTTACTATTTCTTTCACTATTTGGGCACTTTTACACAATTCCTGTGAGTCTATGGAACACCTCTGTATTTTTATTTTTTTCATTGTTTTGTATTTCTAATCAAGTCCTCAAAAACAGCATTTTCTACCTCAAGATCTTAAGCCGTTTTGAGCCTGGGCTGGGCTCCAACCACTGTGTGCAGCTCATCATGTACCTGATGCCACACAGCCACATCATCATGCAGCAGTGTCTCTCTGACATCACAAATCATCACATTTTCAGATGACTCAGTTCAGTGAGGGTGAATATTGTGAGAGGAGAATTGGAAGAATGCGCCAATATGAGAATTAGAGACATAGATCATATTAATATAAGTTCACATAGCTAGGAAACAATGCTAAACACTCAAAAAGGCCATTTATAAGATAGTTCCCCTTTAATGTTATATAAATATAACAACAGCCTTTTTACTTACTGTAGATGGCTAGATGCACATCTACTCTCGTGTTTGTTACGAATGGGAAGAAATGAATAGATAAAGAAGGATTTGGGGTTTGTAAATGTGGAATGGAATGGAGGAATGGAATAAAGTGAACTGAGTGCATTGGAGTGTGTGCAGACGGAGCCGTGATGAGGACAGGCACACTCGTGTCTCCTCAGTTACCGGCTTAGGGGCAAAGCGCTTAGGAATAACAAGCAGTGCAACGTATTGACTTGAAAAGAATATCAGAACAGGTTCTGGGTTTCATTTTCCTGTGCCTGTGTTTTGAGGGCTTTTCCCCCATTGTGTAGCGTGTCTGTATACCCTTGTTACGAAAATACCAAGAACAGAGTATTGTGAATTATATCATTATGTTGGTATATTGGCTACCGTACATTAATCTAGACTTTTCCATTAACTGTTCTCTTCTTCTCCATGACCTTTAGACCCAAGATCCAACTTTCAGGGACATTTTATGAACTTTCAGAATTTAGGGCCGGGGTGTCTCTCCCCCATTGAGGTCAGAAGAACGTTCTTGTTTGTTGATTTTCATATGAGGGGTCCACACTTGTTGGGATAATCCTGGAAAGAAACTGTATAGAACTTTGTAAGAAAGCCTACACTAGCCCCTGTTCACTTTCATTTCGGTTGACTTTTCGTCAAGCCTGGAAATTGCGCGTGCATTCAGTTCTCTTCTAGCGGCCGCCCCTACCCGCCGTATGCGCGCTCCCGCGCTCAGCCTGGAAAAACTGCGGCTGTGTGGAGCCGCGCAGAGAGGAGTGTGTGTGTGTGCGTGTGTGAGTGTGTGTGTGTGCAAGATCTGCTCCGCAGAACCACTGTCAATATTGTTGAAATACACACGGATTTTCCCCATTTCCTTCCCACGGCACCGTTGTTTAAAACAGGATTATGATGACTGTCAAGATGTTGTAGGGTCGCCGGGAGAAAGTCGGGATCCCAGATTAATAAAGGTATGAAAAACTTTAAGATTTTTTTCTTTCCCATTGAAACGGTCTCTGCTGCTTTGGCTCTGCCCACACTGTCTGCCACAAGTCTGCTCGTTTCTCGGGTTCTAGTGCGAAGTTCCACTGAATGCAATGCTTTTTTCCAAGCAATGAAAATGTACATACTTCGTCCGCTGCTGCATTAGTGTTTCTAAAAGTCACGTAATAAGTGCGCAGATAATCAATGTGTTTTCTTGGAATAAAGATTATTGTAGAAGTTTGCTCGCCGTTGAGTGTTTCCCAGCGCTCTGCGTTGTGGTGACTTTAGTAACGTTGGCACAATATGTCATGTAGACCAGGCAGTGAGTGAGCGGTTCTTGGGGCTAAATAATGACTGGATTTCTTGAACATACAGTATATATGACTATAAACAAATTGTTATTTGTGGTGTTATTATGTGTCTATGCTGTTGGCTATAGGCTATACTCAATACCTGCCTACTGCCTTCACAGTCTACAACTGCCTTACACTGTAATCATAACTACCTCAACCACTATGATCTACCCATATAGTATGATAGATATATACGGTATACAGCATTATTGTACATGGCTATCATATGTAAAAGTATGTAAGGGATATATATATATATATATATATATATATATATATATCCCTTACTATATATATATATATATATATATATATATATATATATATATATATAGGTATGTAAAAAGGATTATATGCAGATATATTCAGACAGGTGTGGATACAAAAATATATACGGTATCTCTGGACCATGGCATGAGTCCGTATTAAAGTTTGAATTTAATTGAATTATACAGCATTATTGTACATTGCTGTCTGAATATACCTGCATATAATCCTTTTTACATACATTCTTACTACAGTAGTTATACCGCTGGCCAGTATGACTACCATATAGTGTCTTTATACCTGTATCACTGACTGTACATAATAATACTACTGTACATACATCTGATTATCATTATTACTCTGTAGTACTCCAGTATAATCCAGTTTAATCACTTGTACATTGTATATTCTTATTGCACTTTACTGTGTTTACATTTGCAATCTGGTTAGATGACAATTTATTTTCATTGTACTGTACTTACACTGTATGATGACAATGCATTGGCAATCTAATCCAGTCTAATCTAATCTAATCATGCACATTCGAGTCATGACAAAACACAATGATAAAAAAAATAAAAATAGATGAGATACTGCAGAGATAAGTATAGTGGCGGCTCTACCACTAGGGGCGCTAGGGCGCCGACCCACCTGCTGGCCAGCTGCTGTTAAATCAGAGAAGAAGACAATAAAACTTTTTCGTTTTTGTGTTTTATAGCCCTATAAATAATATAAACATGTTTAAAATTAATAATATGTACTCATTTTAAGTATGTTTGTATTTCCAATGCACAATATAACGTTATTATCTAAATAAAAAAAACATCGTTTTCCAGAGCAGGAAGTGACATCACGTTTTTTTTTTTTTTTTTTTTTTTGGCCCGGGCTATACGCGATAGCGCTCTGAGTGCGCGTCACAGTTTGATCGCTGTCTCCGTCACAGCCAATCAGTGCATACGGCGTTGTGCGTTGAAATATGACTATTATGTTGGAATCCGAGCGCGATTTGAAGCGGTCTAGAAAGCAGCGTGAACTTCCGTGAGAATTTCCATAGCCGCATTTCGCGGAGACGCTCTCTGATTGGCCGACGCCAGTATTTTTTTCCATGGCAGAATTTCACAGAGACGATCTCTGATTGGCCGAATCCAATTTCTAATGTTCCAATTCTAGCTTCTCGCTTGGTTCCTGGTACTAGGACTGTTGTTTGTCTTAGAGCGTGCCGTGCCGTGACTGCAAGTTCTTTCTTTAGACTGTTAAGCTTAGGCACTCTTTCAAAGTTGGTTAAGGTTAGAGTTTGTCTTAGAGCATGGCGATAGAACGCCAGGTAGTTTGCAGTCTGTTCGAGCGGAAATGGACAAAGGAATGTACTTGTTGAGTGTTGTGCTAACGTCGACGAGCTCAGCTGAGCTAACACTTGGCTAACAAGCTATATGGCGGATATCAAGCTCTCCTGCCCTGGACCTGGACGTTTCAACTAAACAGTGAGTCTCTCTCTCTCTCTCTCTCTAACGTTAGTACTAGTACTAGGCTGGTGCGGGCTAACTGGCTATCGTTCTGGGAGCTAACGTTAGTACTAGTACTAGGCTGGTGCGGGCTAACTGGCTATCGTTCTGGCAGCTAACGTTAGTACTAGTACTAGGCTGGTGCGGGCTAACTGGCTATCGTTCTGGGAGCTAACGTTAGTACTAGTACTAGGCTGGTGCGGGCTAACTGGCTATCGTTCTGGCAGCTAACTTTAGTACTAGTACTAGGCTGGTGCGGGCTAACTGGCTATCGTTCTGGGAGCTAACGTTTGTCTTGTTTACATCAGGGTCCCAGATTTTCGATTCATATCGATAGTTTAATAGCTAGCCTTGGCTCGTTTAACAATATGCAAAATATGTGTACAGCCCTGTACTCATACTGAAGTTATTCTTGGTATATAATAGGTCTGATTGTGTAACGAATCGATTCCACGTCGCGCTGTGTGTGAGAGAGAGAAGGAGAGAGGGAGAGATCTGCCTGTGTTTGTAGACGGGCGAGTTTTGTTTCTAACTTTTCTATTTATATATTGTGTTTCAAGTTGTGAATTAGAGTCTAGACTATACTTTATTTGACTGGTTGTGTGTTGTTGTAGTAACAGCTGAGCGACTCGTTCATAAGAGCCGATTCATTGCAGTGAGCGTGTCGAATCGCTCACGTCTTGCCATGAGTGTTGCGTGGTACTGTACTGTACTGTACAAAATATTTGGTATAGCGCCCCTAGTGGCGAAGTACCCAGCGGCCGCTACTGGTATAGGCTAGAAGAAAGTGACACTGCACTTTAGTTTTTTGCATTTAGCATGAGATTCAGAGTGCAGTGTTATCCTCTCTTGTAATGCCACACACGTCCCATCCCAGTTAATTACAATACGTTCTTTCCCCTGTTTTTCATAATTAGGCGCAACCAGAATGTCCCCAAATTGGGAAGCATTCCTTGTTTCGGGTTCACAGTGTCACAGCCAGGGCAGTTGTTATGGGCAATGGAATTATAAAGAAGTGTATTGTAGCCACCTCTGCAGAATATATTTGTTTATATAAGATTTTCTCCTCAAATCAAATTCCCTCCCTTTCTGTTTTCTAGTTGTCAGCTGTTGTGTTTACACATTCTCTTGGTCTTGTTTTGAACACCGCCAATGAGTTGATAGTGTCAACAAACCCAGAGGTTTGACATTGTTACTTTTTTTATTAATGTGGATTAAGTGGCTGAGCTGAGATTTCAGATTTGGCTTCTAATTAAGTGCCTCCAGGCTGCCTGCAAAAGTATGTGTTTTACAAATATATGTGTTGGAGTTCCTCCTAGATTTAGGATAGAAAAACATACCTGACATTCTTTGCGGTGAACAATAGATGTTTGTCTGTGGTGAAATTGGTGATATTTGACAAGTGTTTGAACAAGCCTAGAACGCGTGTCACGAATGTCCTTGACAGGCCTGGGTGATGTGCCCAAAATATCACATCACAATATCTTTCTGTGAGTTTTGACGGTAGAACGGTATTTGACCGTATAGTTTACAAATTGCAACGTGTTATGACATCTTTTATGTCATTATCTTGTAATACATAGTGCTATTTCATTCAGAATTGCATTTCACTTTTTGAATACTGCTGCAAGGAATCCTTTTTTGATTTACTTAAAAATATATAGTATGTACATATTTCTTTACAATATTTATATTATATATATATACATCGTGGACTGCGGTAAAGTAAAAATCGATACTGGCATTGCATGGATCCATGACGGTATGCCTTCATATTCGGTATACCTTCCAGTAGGCCTGCCGCGATAAGCAATAAATCGATTAATTGCTGCGATAATTAAAATGAATGCAATGATTTTGACGGGCGCGATTAATTGCTATTTGCGCGTTTGTTTTAATGAGGCGGAACCAGTGCCGCTTGTCAGTCACTGTCCGTGTTGGGAGGCGGGCCGCTGACGTTACTAGAGTACAGCACGGGAGCTCCGTGGGGCAACGCCACAGCTTAACTACATTTCTCAATAGTGTTGCTCCTTTTAACCAAGTAGCATTATTTGTAGTGTAACGTTAGCTATTTTTAGACCCAAGTAGTTACTCGCTACTGCCCGGAGAAACTGGACTGCTAAATAAAGATGAAAGATAGAGCTTTGATTCTCATTCCAGGCTAACAACATTAGCTAAATAGCTAACAAACGAAATACAACGTATAGCATAGCTACAAGTACAACACAGAATAACGTTAATACAATTACATGCATCATTGTTTACAATGAACGGGTGGGGCTAGTCAAAGGACTGGACACGGGGACAAGTTAAACATGAATTCATTTATTATAACACTCCGGTAGTTTCGAGTTGTGCTGCAGTGCTTACGCACCACAGCTATTCTATTATATACGGCTTTGACGCTTCCTCCTCATCGTTGATTGCCTGTAGTAGCTGCATCTAACGTTAGTAGCTAACGTTAAAACTAACCTAAAGTTAGTTGTTCACCAACAATCTCAACATTTGTTATTAGCTCAAAAACAACCGGACGAGACAAGTTGTCGGCTCATATGTTCTGCTTAGGATAATCACAACAATACTTCCGGTCCGGTCGGTGGGCTTCAAAATAAAAGTCTAAAACCGGAAAAGACGGGCGGTGGGCTTCAAAATAAAAGTTTTGGGAAATACATTTCTCAAAACAAATTCTCTAACCGGTCGCAATAATATCGCTTATCGCGATATTTTCGGGGGCAATTAATCGCCCAGCAAAATGTGTTATCGTGGCAGGCCTACCTTCCAGTTAGGGTGACCAGATGCAAAAAGTCCAAAAGTGGGACAACAGTAAGATTTTGGTGGGACAAAGTGGGACAACAGTACGATTTTGGTGGGACAAAGTGGGACAGATAGATAATGTAATTTTTTTTATTAGAATAACTGCCATGATCTTCACTGAATAGATTTAAATCAAAGGTTAAAGGTTAAATCAAAATAAATACAAATTAAATACCACCTAACATCTGTTTTAAATATTCAAATGTCATCACTTGACAGGAATGTCTTGTGTTTGATATTCCCTGTTAACACAGAACTAGGGAAAACAGTGTAGTATAATACAAAAATAATAATACAAATAAATTGTACTGCCATGGTCTTCACCGAATAGATTTAAATCAAAGGTTAAAGGTTACCACAGTCGGCTGACCTGTATGAATGGGAGTGTTGTACTGTGTGATAGACACTTGTTATCTCAGCTGCAGTGACCTTGTCCGTCTGGCTATCATTGTTTGGTTTAAAAAGAAACGTATCCATAGATCTGGATGTTTCTTTTTGGTGAGCTACTTTCAAGTGAGACTCACGTCCACTGTGGCGCTTCAAGTTGTATTCTCCTCCATGCGCAATTGAAAACGAACTATGACACAAAACACAGAAAGCCTGCTGCGGATTGCCTGCCATCTGCCTCACCCAGTCATGTGTCGTTTGCCAGTCTTGGTTGTAACTGCAGGTCCGTTTCTTTTTACTGCTTTCCATCTTGAACTAGTTCGCTTGTAATGTTGTTGTGTTTTTTTTGACCAATCAGATTTGCGATATGAGGTAGCGTCACGACTCAGTCTCAGTCACGTCACAAGCAGGCAAGCAGCACGCTAAAGTACTATAACCAATCAGAGCAATGTGTGTGGACAAGAGGCGGGTTGCTTCGTTTACTGTCTGTAGGGAGGGGCTTTTAGACGCATGTTTTTTTTGGCTTCGAAAAGAGGGACATCCTCTCAATATGAGGGACGCGGGACATTTGGTCAAATGGTGGGACAGTACAACCAAAAGGGGGACACCTGGTCACCCTACTTCCAGTATAGGGCTGGGCGATTAATCGAGTATCAATTTCAATTACTGTACGATTTTGGCTTCCCACAATCGTGAAAACAAGATAATCGTGATTAAACTATTATTGTGCCACATGCCGTGTTGCTCTCATTTTGTCTTGTGTTGTAAATGCAGCGCACCCTTCCTTCACAGCAGTGTGCTCCGCCCCTCCCCCCAAGCCCAAACAGTAAATTCAACTTGTGTTGAGAGGGAGGAGGGAGCCATGACGTGTTTTTCCAGTTATTTTGAATGTCTTTGGTAACTTGTAGAAGATGCCAGAAAGGCAGCCTTTGGTCAAGAAGAAAGGTAAAACAAATGCCGTCGTCGTCATACGATGTTTTCAAAGTAATGAGTAATCTGGTTTGTGTCTGTGTTTAATAATCATGATTTCAATATCAATCAAAATAATCGTGATAATGATTTGTGCTGTAATCGAGCAGCCCTTCCAGCCCTACAATCTCGCACTTGGGCAACATTTTGAGACATTGGCCTAAATCTCTCCTCCAACACATCTCAACATTTGTTATCCCATGCTGTCGCCCATCAGTCCCTTGGCTATGACATAAGTACTGTCTTATTTGCTTGTTTTCACCTTTCTGTTGGCTTGCTGGTTGACACAAACTTTTACAGTGGGGAATTGATCTACCATCATTTATCTACTCCATTGTTATAGGGCTGGTCAATATACAGTACATTATACAAATTATATATCATAATAAATAAGGAATACTTTTCTATATCAATATACGGTAGGCGTACAGTACGTGACCATATCTTTTCATGTATGTGACGTCACATTTCAAACAATCCAGTTGCTGTTAATCACATTTAACTGGTCATTTAAAGGAAAACTCCAACATTTTGGGAAATTTGCTTATTTGCCATCTACCCTGGAGTTAGACAAGAAGATACATACCTTTTTCTTCTCTGTGCATGCAGTAGGAGTAGGAAGACGTTGGGAACTAGGCTAATGGAGGAACCTATACTTCCAGTGACTGACGCTAAGCTAGGCTAACGGTGTGCGTCTTCCTACTCCTACTGCATGCACAGAGAAGAAAAACGTATGTATCTTAACACTCCAACATTTTGGGAAACCTGGAGTTAGACAAGAAGATACATACCTTTTTCTTCTCTGTGCATGCAGTAGGAGTAGGAAGACGTTGGGAACTAGCTTAATGGAGGAACCTACTTCCAGCGACTGACGCTAAGCTAGGCTAACATGCATGTCTTCCTACTCCTACTGCATGCACAGAGAAGAAAAAGGTATGTATCTTCTTGTCTAACTCCAGGGTAGATGCCAAATAAGCAAATTTCCCAAAATGTTGGAGTTTTCCTTTAAAGTGTTATATCAAATCAAAACACTTATTCCCTCAAATATTTCAGATCTCTTGATTTAATTGAATTGAATACCTTTATTTGAACTCGAACGGCAACTGAGGTCAGGTTACCCTGATTTACAGTCACGTCGAGTGTACATACAGGGTTAAGCAAAAAAAGGCATATAAAATCACACAGAATATAAAATCATAACAATAAGAAAAGTAAGGATTAACAATCAATTAAAACTGGCCACCTTTAGATAATTATTACGTTTGAAAACATTGTTCCTCTAAAAACTTAAAACAGAATTATATGGTTCTTCGTCTGAGGTACTCAGTTGTGTACCAAGATATCGCAATATCATAATTTCATCACGATGTATCATCCCATAAAATGATAAACGATAATACTGTATTACTTGCCTATAAGCCCTAGGCACATCAGACACATATTTATTTCCCTTTTCAAAATGCTATTTGTTATTTGTCCCTCTCTCTCTCTCTCTCTCTGCCGTGCAGAAATGCCATGCATGACTCAGTGGCCTCCAGTTATATCTTGCAGCAGCAGAGCAGTGGGTCGGTGCCAGATTGGCCCCGGTAGATTATGAATGAAGATGAAAGAGTTTATATTTGCCAGACAGATCAGTTGGCTGAATGCTTGACCTGACTGAAGGCTATCTCTTTTATTTGTCTTTGACGTGGATGGACACACATTATGTTAGGGATATAAGGGAGGCGTTCCTACTAGTAAGGATGATAAAAAAAAAAAAAAAAATGTATCCACCCTTTCTCCTCTTTTTCTATTTTTCTCCCATCTCATTGATCTCATTGGCGAGGTGTAACGTGTGGGAGGCTCACACTACCCCCGCCATTTCCTGTCTCTGCTGTGCAGGCGTCCCCCAACCGACCTGTAGGAGTCGCTGTCCACAACGTCCAGATTACCACCCATCGACTTCCACCCGCTAACGCTGCCAATTGAGTTAGTATGACGGCCGGCCCAAGCCGGAGGCAATGCCGACAGCCGGAGTTGAACCCGGTGTCTCTTGCGTTGGTGATGAGCGCAATGTCCGCTGTGCCACCCAGCCGCCACGATGATTTATTTATGATTTGTGAGATTCATAGCTAATAGTCATTTTAATTTCTAACTGGACCATTCAAATTTTGTTTAGTTGGAAAGATATGTAAAGCTATTCCCACATCCCGCATTGTAAATGCAAACTCTGATCAGTTGCAAAGACGAGGATTAAACTCGGTCCTAGACTAAAACCTGCTTTCAATGGGGATCTCTATTGGTGGAAAAACCCTTAGTCAAGAGAACTAGTCTGTGAAACCGGCCCTTAGTGTATTAAAAATGTATATACAAATTATCTAAAAAAACGTGCCTAAAGCCACTAATAGGGCCTACACAGCAGATTGGGGAAAAAGCTGACAAACATAGAATCCTCAATTATCCAGCAGTGGCGATGTCAAAATAATTATTACGAGTCACCAATTTTGCACATCCTGTAACTCTGAACTCTTTACTGGAACACCTCTCTTTAAAAGACACTTTTCCAATTTGGCTTATAGGGACAAACTCAAAGTGTTATAATAAGATAATTAGTTTGTTTATGTTTGAAATCGTATTTGTTGGCAAAAGATTTATCAGAGAAATTATGTCTGGGAGAAAAGTTAGTGACATTAAGTAGGCTCCCAACCAGTAGCCCTGTAGTACAAAAGCGTAGCTATTGATTTGATGGTAATGACTAGGGGGTATCTATATACTAATAATTTCAAGGGGTACTGGTTCTATCTGGTGAGTGTTTGTGCAGTGATGGTGTCTGAAGAAGATCTGTGAGGGAAATGTCATGTGACACCATGTACCCCCCACCCCACCCCTCCAACCCTGACCCTTTCCCTTGCCCTGGGCCACGACAGGAGCTGGGGAACAGGTGTGACCCAGAGGTTAGCTGCAAAAAACCACATGCGCACACACACACACACACACACACACACACACACACACACACACACACACACACACACACACACACACACACACACACACACACACACACACACACACACACACACACACACACACACACACACACACACACACACACACACACACACACACACACACACACACACACACACACACACACACACACACACACACACACACACACACACACACACACACACACACACACACACACACACACACACACACACACACACACACATACATACATACATACATACATACATACATACATACATACATACATACATACATACATACATACATACATACATACATACATACATACATACATACATACATATACATACATACATACACACCCACACAGCGCTGGTTAAAGAGCCTGCAGCAACAGAGCAATGTTTGCCCTTCACGTTGAATTCAGAACTCGGTCAATTTAGGATTTGATTTAGGTGAAAGTCTATTTTGCATTTACTCTCAAAGATGTGATTGGCTCGTGTTTTCAGCTGTCACAGATATCATGTCTGCCCCCACAAAATGCAACATGACGGATGAATTTAAATGGGACATTGTTTTTTCCCCCCTGTAATGTCATCATCATTATTATTCTTGGCACGGTTGAGAATATTATAAGTACAAAAGCTCTTTGCAGCAAAGCAACAGTCATTTCCTCAAGGTAAATATTTGCAGCGCATGCATAATGCATCCCCAATTAAACTAGATCAGAAACATGGAAGGAAGCACTGAGTCCCCTGGGGTGGACCTTTTCCTGAACACTGGATGTGATTGTCTTTTCTGATGGCTCTACAATAAATATGAACTATAATTTTAAGCAAAACTGTTGACTCTGTGCTTCCTATTTGAAGTCTTTCTGAACTGTTGAGAAGGCTGCCAAGATGTCTTAATTGTAGTACAAACAAGTGTATCAGTCAGGTAGGTGGATGTCATCCTCTCAGACCAGCCGCCAGGTGATATCAGAGATGTTTCAGATGAGAGATGTCCTCCTCTCAGACCAGCCACTAGGTGATATCAGAGATGTTTCAGATGAGAGATGTCCTCCTCTCAGACCAGCCGCCAGGTGATATCAGAGATGTTTCAGATGAGAGACGTCCTCCTCTCAGACCAGCCGCCAGGTGATATCAGAGATGTTTCAGACGAGAGATGTCCTCCTCTCAGACCAGCCGCCAGGTGATATCAGAGATGTTTCAGATGAGAGACGTCCTCCTCTCAGACCAGCCGCCAGGTGATATCAGAGATGTTTCAGACGAGAGATGTCCTCCTCTCAGACCAGCCGCCAGGTGATATCAGAGATGTTTCAGATGAGAGACGTCCTCCTCTCAGACCAGCCGCCAGGTGATATCAGAGATGTTTCAGACGAGAGATGTCCTCCTCTCAGACCAGCCGCCAGGTGATATCAGAGATGTTTCAGATGAGAGACGTCCTCCTCTCAGACCAGCCGCCAGGTGATATCAGAGATGTTTCAGACGAGAGATGTCCTCCTCTCAGACCAGCCGCCAGGTGATATCAGAGATGTTTCAGATGAGATGTCATCCTCTCAGACCAGCCGCCAGGTGATATCGGAGATGTTTCAGATGAGAGATGTCCTCCTCTCAGACCAGCCGCCAGGTGATATCAGAGATGTTTCAGACGGGAGACGAATCAACTCGTTCTCATGATTCCCTGTTTTGCATCACATGGGTTATTATTATACAAGGTGTGGGCTTACTGACCTTTAAGGAGACTAGAGTAGAGGTACAGGTTCCTTTCATCTAGGGATGCAGGATATATATCGCTGACCATATCGGTATCGACCAATGATAGTGATTTTTACTGTATCTATCCGATGAGCAAAACTGAGCAGATATATACAGTATCTATCTACAAACATACTGTATATCAGCTGGTGATAGTGATTTCTTTATTGATTGCATCGGTCCGATGAGCAAAACTGGGCTGATGTGAAGTTGAACAACTGATGATTATTTCTCTGTCTACCTGCCGTTGGGTGTGTGTGTTTTCTTTTCTTTTTTGGCCATGCAGAGTTAGTTTGGGTAACATTACTTGTATGTGACAGGAACATTTGTGGGCTAACATTGTTTCAGTATGTACAAAAATAGTATGTACAAAATTCAATGATCATAGAAATTTGTTTTATTCATACAGATCACATTGACACCGGTAATATCAGTTATTCGTCATAACATAAATGTGAATATCAGTAATTGGTATCGGCCAAAATCTTCACATAGGTGTATCACTACTTTGATCCCAACGGGAGATGTAGAGGTTTTGAATATGAGTCATGACTAATACTTTCCATGTAATTAAATCAAGGTAAATATTGGACCTTCTCTGACAAGTCAAAGGTTCACAGAATTAATATTTTTCTGACTTGTAGATCCAGAGGGAAGCGGTTCTGTTCGAGACTCGTCCAGCGATCTTGGTGTTAACGATTGTGCCTGACTGTGTGTAAAAATCTTGCCTATTCAGGAGACAGGAACTGTTCCACTTTCATCTCCCTTGGCACAGCTTTTAATGTGTCATCCTCCTCACATGCAGTATATTTGGTAGTTCATTCACTGGCTCACAACAGCGGAAACCTATAGAGCAGGGGTGTCAAACTCATTTTCACAGAGGGCCACGTCAGCATTATGGTTGCCCTCAAAGGGCCAAAGACAGTATAATGTAAATGTAATGTAATGTAAAATAAATGTAACTACTCCTTGTCTCCTTTACATATAGTTAAATAACTGTTTCTATATTTATTACTTATTCAAGTTACAAATATTACATATTGTGACAGGAAAATCTTAATTTTTGTATTTGCCCTTTAACCCTGCTCAGCAAATGTCTACAATGCACTTCTGTGGAAATTGCCTAAGTTTTTCTGTTCTATATTTCTTCGTCAAGATGCAAGGAGACACACAGGTGTTACTTTCAGTCCCCCACACATTCTGCTATACGTCAAATAAGTATATCATGTGTATTGTGTGAACCTGGCTACTGCATTGTAACGATACAACTAGAAATTGTAGGTTTGCATTTTTTTGTCCAGACATAGCCATGTCTGAATTCCATTATTATTAACATACAGCTTCTTAGAAATGTCTGATTCTGGGCAGCCCCCCCACCCCGGTATCCTGCCTGTCTCTTTGCATTTAAACCGAGTCTGATCTTCAATCAGGGCTCTTTTCAGCTACACCTTGTAAACTGAAGTGAGACTCTGTGCACAGATAATACATTTAGCTTATCAGCTTCTATCCTTGATTCAAATAATCATTCTTTCACAGTTCCAACTGGGTCATTGTTAGCTAAAATTCCATCACAATTAGCATTTGCATAGATGTAAAAATATATGTTAGCTTATTATTGCTCTGTTATTATTATTATTTCTTTTTTAATGATCTTTTCCCCTATTTTTCCGTTTTTCTCCCCTCCCAATGCTAGTTGTTATGCCAATTCCCAATCCCCTTCCTGGTCGTTGCGCACTCTACCCCCTACCGTCGGTCTGGGAGGGCGGAAACTATCACATGCTTCCTCCGACACACGTGTACCCAGCCCACCACTTCTTTTCACCTGGCAGCGCGGACTCTCACTGGGTGAGTGTAACGTGTGGAAGGTCACACTACCTCCCTCCAGATCCTTCCCTCGCTGTGCTGGCGCCCCGACCGAACTGTAGGAGTCGCTGTTTACAACGACCCGGACCCACCCACCAACTTCCCTCCTGCTGACTCTGCCAATCGAGCCAGTATGATGGCCGGCCAAGCCGGAGGCAATGCTGACAGCCGGATTCGATACCAGTGGCTCTTGCGTTGGTGACGAGCGCTTAGTCCGCTGCGCAACCCAGCCGCCCTATTGCTCTGTTATTTTTTTGTATTTTTTTAAATATTTTTTGATCTTTCCCCCCTCCTTTTTCCTCCGTTTTTCTCCCATCCCAATGTTAGTCGTTATTCCAATTCCCAATCCCCTTCCTGGTCGCTGCGCACCTACCCCCTACGGTCGGTCTGGGAGAGTGGAGGCTATCACATGCTTCCTCCGACACATGTGTAGCATATCAACCGCTTCTTTTTCACCTGGCAGCGCGGACTCTCACTGAGAGGGTGTAACGTGTGGAAGGATCACACTACCCCCCTTAGATCCTTTCCTCGCTGAGCAGGCGCCCCGACCGAACTGTAGGAGTCGCTGTTTACAACGACCCAGACCCACCCCGCCAGCTTTCCCACCCCACACTGCCAATTGTGTTAGTATGAACGACCAGCCAAGTAGCAATGCTGAAAGCTGGGCTCAAACCCAGCATCTCCTGCACTAGTGGCGAGCGCCTTGCCCACTGCGCCACT
The DNA here is from genome assembly GCF_963971535.1 of Notolepis coatsorum. Lineage (NCBI taxonomy): Eukaryota > Metazoa > Chordata > Actinopteri > Aulopiformes > Paralepididae > Notolepis > Notolepis coatsorum. The sequence goes on along the minus strand of NC_140170.1, from coordinate 34,509,447 downwards.
TAGCCGCCCTTATTGCTCTGTTATTTTAACATAAATCCTTTTGATTAATGAACCCCATATTACTCCATCAATCAATGATCAAGCTATTCAAGTAAATAACCAAGACAAATATAATCAAATACAAGCTATGCCATTAACTTTGTTCAAAACCTTTTTGTCACAGTCAAGAGGGGCCACTATGGTGCAAACAACAATTGTGAGCTGCTAAGAACACATGGGACAGATGTAGCATTTTACAAAAGAAAATAGCTGCACTCAACCTTGCAGAGGTCATACATCCAACGAATGGGAGATAGTTTGATTACAGAAAACAGTCTGCATGAACACACAACTGTAACTGTACAAAAAAATATGGGTTGTCTCAGTTCACAAATCACAACTATATTGGTCAAGTTTTGGGTGGGACTTGCAGCTTCAATTTGGCGAGATGCTCGTTATCTCACACAACATAGCAAAGTCACACAGCCAGTTTGGATCTGACAGTTCAGAGAATATTTCTTCAGCCCCAATAAAGCTAGCCTTCACTGCTGCATGGTTTATGGCTGTAGCCCCTGTGAACATACTCTTCTGCCTTTTAATTCTTTGACAATTTGGTGTCAAAATGCAGACGTAGATTGTACTTGACGACAGACACCGCATTATAACACAAAAGTATTTTTATTACCTGTTTTTTATGTCTATTTTATTATTAGTATTATTGCACAATCAAAGCGGGCATGGCCAGTTCACTGTATGGCCTGGTATGTATGTGACAAATAAAACTCTTGAATCTTGAATCTTGAAAAGACATACCATTTCTTATCCTTGAAGCACAAACATATATTCACTTTCACATCTTTCTTGAAACTGCCTTCCATCTGCATCAACTTTTCTCTTCCTGGACATGTTGGCATCCACTAATGAAGATTTTCAATTCATAATTCGACTTGTTGTTAAACACTGATGTAGGCTACACTGCCATCTACATGGGATGCCTTCACTTTGCCGGTCACATAATCAACATGCATTGTGGGAAATGTAGTTTATGGTCAATGCACGCTTTAAAGCAGCATAGACTTATTATAAGACAATCATACACATTTTAAATTATCTTTATTAGCGTTTTTACAGCTTTTTCTGGCCACACAGGACCAATAGAGGAGAGAGGGTGAACGGGAGGAGAGGTAGGGAAGACATGCGGCAAATGTTCGCCGGGACTGGGAAACGAACCCAGGACGACCGATTCGCGACTCAGCGCTCTATATGGTGTGCTACTGGAGCGCCCCAATCATACACATTTTTTTTCTCCACTTTTTCTCCAATTTCTTTTCAATTTTTCTCCCATCCCAATTTCGCCTGGCCAATTCTCCCTTAAATTCTTCCCTCCCCTGTCTTGAACGTTGCTCGCATATGCCCCCCACTGGTTGGTTGTAGGGAGGATAGAAGCCTTGCATCACGTGTCCCCTCCGGTACACAAGGAGGCAGCCTGTCACATCTTTTCACCTGCCAGCGCGGACTCTCATTGGCAAGGTGTAACGTGTGGGAGGCTCAAACTACCCCCGCCACTTCCTGTCTCTGCTGTGCAGGCGTCCCCCAACCGACCTGTGGGAGTCGCTGTCCACAACGTCCAGATTACCACCCATCGACTTCCACCCGCTGACTCTGCCAATTGAGCCAGTATGACGGCCGGCCCAAGCCGGAGGTAATGCTGACACCCGGATTCGAGACCGGAGTCTCTTGCATTGGTGACGAGCGCAATCTCTGCTGCGCCACCCAGCCGCACCCTTTTGGTATCAGTTCCTCGAGTTATCCGATAACAGAGGTGGGCGATATGACGGTCATCGGTTACAATGTCTTCATGATGTGTGTTACAAAGGATCAGATTAAACCGAATATATATATTTATTTATTGATATATATTGCATAGTATTTGTATATCGTTTGATATCCCTTGTATATTCCTTGTACATATACACGGAATATCCCTTTAGCCCAGACCATAATATTTCATTCTCCTATTGGACAGCGGTCCACAGGCGCCAGAGCCGTGCCTCCGGAGTCAGGTTCAAAGTCACCGTCAAGACATGTCTGAACATGCCCGGCCTTGCCCAGGGCTACGAGACAGAAATGAGGCTGGCACTAGTTTGTTCACCGTGCATATAAATATGGCGCAGGTGAATACAGAAGCACTTAGTCTTACTTAGTCAGAAGTCAAGAGTTACCCAATAAGTTGAAGCCTCACCCACGATACAACGTGCGGTGAAGTATGGCCTGTTTGGCCCCAGAATAGAGCATTGAGACCGCGTGCGAATTAATAACTGAATTGTCAGAGTTTGGCGCTATACCGTCGAGTGCGACATATTTCTATTAAGTCAGTAATAGTCTATTTGTGTATAGTGTATCGTGCGGCTAAAGTTCTACAGTGACCAGCATCACCAACGCTTCCTCGTATTAGCTAGAGTTCTTATCCAGGCTGGGCTGCTTTCATGGCGCTTTCACCCGAGGAGACCTAGACGAGAACCGTGTGGACATGTACACTGGATTAATCTACCCGACGACTACATAGCCCTTTGCGGCTGGATTATATTTGCTTTGGTCCTGTGATTTATGGAGCGGAGAATCGCCAACGCTTACACGTGTTGGATTTACCCCGCGAGGAGCCAAGTCGAGTCGGCGCCTCAGAGAGCCTGAGGCCGGCTAGCTTTCTTCACTGTGGAGCTACAGTCTACGGAGAACAGCTGTATTCATCTGTGGATCAAGAGGCTATTGCACCGTCTCCTGTACTTGGAGTCTCCTTAGTCATCGTTGACCAGACTCTCTACTACCGACAGATCCTCTACCCCTGCTGGCTTACAACCAGGGGGACCCTTCCAGTATCTCCCGCTATATATTACTAGTGTACCATAGATATAATTCCCTAAGATTCAGGTTGTATAATTACCTCCTGCGTAACCAGAGAATGGACATTCATTGTTGATTTGCCTACGCACATTCCTTTGCCTTACAAGTGCATTCAAAGTATAATAGAGAAGTATTATGTACCTTTTGCTGCAATAAATACTTAAAGACAACTTTGTGTAGAACCGGTTCATTGTGGGAAGTGTTCATTATATTTATATATCATGTACTGTATGGCCAGTAATTAAAGTACATAAAGCGGTAGTGGTTTAATGATACCATACTTATCAATACAGTCAGGGAATTGTACCCCTCAGTTACAATTGGTCCTTCGAGCCGGATGGTAACTAGTGTAATATTAATATAGTGGTATTAATATTGACATGGCCTATGATGAACACTCCACAAAACGGTTCTCCTAAAGTAGATCGCCCGCAGCGTAGACGGCAGACACCTCAGTACTTAGAGGATTACGTTGCCAATATACTACCTAGCCTTCTACAGACGGTAAACGCGGAAAAAGTTGATAGTAAAATTATGTCCGACCCTATCGCCCAGGCTACCCCGCCAATAGAGGCCCTAGTGGGTTCTAACGTAACTGACCAAGCTCACGGTAGGGACCAGGAGGGACCTGACACGACTTTACCCCCCGCCAAGACCGAAGAAGTAGTCCCCGGAGAGCTCCAGGATAAAAACAGCCCTCCAGGGATGGAACTCTACCCGCTACAAGAAGAGGAGAGCACCCCGGAGATGGATCTGCAGGACTCGCCACAGGAGAACAGATCTCCAACGAGTACTGCCAGGAGCGGATCACCTCAACCAGCGTCTTCCCCCAGCGAGGCGGACAAGATGCTGGCACAGGCATTCCTCGCCAGCCTAGCAGCCTCAACAGAGCGCGATCGACTCCAAGCACAGACGCTTAGTGAGCGCGAACATTCTTCCATGGAAAGAGAACGCCTTCAGGCGCAGCAACGGAGCGAAGAAGATCGTATACGTCTAGAGATTAGACGCCTTCAGTCGGAAGAGAATATGGTAAGGGACCGGGCCGAAGCCCAGCGCGCCGCCGCCGAAGCCCAGCGCGCTGCTACCGGTGCCCAAAGAGAAGCAGAGCGCGACCTCGCTCTCACCAAGCGCGAAGCCGAGCGCGACCGATTACAAGCGCAGATAATGGAGCAGCTGATCACCAGGGCAACACCCCCTCCCTCCGCACGGGGTTCCAGGGCCTCGTCAAGACAAGGGTCAAGGGCACCCTCCCCTACCCGATCAAGCGACCCTGAGCCCGACCACCAGAGAGAGCCTATACCCCCCTCCGAACCCCTTCCCCGACCGGTCCAAGTGAGACCCAGCTACAAGGAAGAAACGGTCTACACCGCGGAGAGGCTAAATAGACGACTACAGGATCTAGAGGACCTGCCAGAGGAAGAAGAAGAGGGAGAGGAGGAGAGTCAAGCCCGACAGCAGCACAGTACTCCACAGGACCAGGAGGTCCAGTACAGCCCAGGCTCTACCCCCGCGGCTCTGCGCTACAGACCCCCGACTCAATTCACGGTTGAGCTTGACGCACGACCAGCCCCGAGGAATAGCACCTGGATACGCGGGCCATGGTACCCAGCAGGTACCAGCCCACCAAGAGGCGTAAGAGGAGACTCGCCTAGGAGGCCTCTCTTCCAACGCTCACCGATGTGCCAGCCATCCATGGCATCATACATTGGCACACCGACGTTTCCGGACTTCACCCACGAGAACAGAGCACAGTACACGGAGCTACGAATGTGCTTAGAGACAATGATGTCCGATGTAGCTGATGAACCGTACAAGTATGCTATCCTACTGAAGCACCTCAAGGTGCCCCGAGCGCACAATATACCCCATACACAGCGGCTCTAGCAGCACTCGACCAAAGATATGGACGCATATGGGACTACGTAATACAAGAGATAAGGCATATTGACCGCCTACCCCCAGCCACAGACAATCGCTCACTAGATGACCTGTCTATCAAGGTACAATCCCTGCCTGGTAGGGATGCTGGGGGCGCAAAGAGAAAAGGGTATGCACGAACTGTACGCAAACTCTAATGTCGAGAGGATTTTAGAGAAGCTTCCGCCCGCCCGACAAGAGCGCTTCAGGCGGCAAAGAGACCACCGTGATCCTAACGGTCCCGAGCCATCCCTCCTAGACCTAGCCGACTTCCTGGCGAGAGAAGTCAACAGCCTACGGTTGGATACGTTCATGCGGAGCACCCCAAGCTCCAGAGAGGGACCTAGGAGAGCAAACGATGGCCGAAGATTGGTGACCGTCATGCACCAATCAGAATCAGTACCGAGCAGCAAGAACCACAGTACCCCCTCGATGAAAGAGAAGTGGAAGATGGTGTGCCCGTACTGCGAAAAGGAACACTGGTTGTCACAATGTGACACGTTCAAGAAGATGACCGCCGACGAGGTGAGTCAATGGATAAAGTCCAACCGACGCTGTTACCGATGTGCGCGCAGTCACATGGCAGCCGATTGCCGCTTAAAGAAGAGGTGTAATCGGTGTGACGGAGCCCACCTAGATGTCCTACACGACAGTAACAGAAGAAAGCCTGCACCCTCAAGCAGCACAAAGGCAAGTGTTATGTATAGGGATGGGAATCGAAAACCGGTTCCCATTGGGAACCGGTTCCTAATTGGCCGATGCCTGGAACCGTGTGGCTCCCGTGACTTTCGATTCCCTTATCGCTGCCTACAGTTGCGCAATAATGTTAGCCGTTAGCATGTAGCCATGGCAGACTCTATTTGATTCCTTAATGGCTCGAAATTGCCTGGGTTTTGGTAATATGCTCCCGAAATGCTCCTGCTGTTTGGCTACTTCTATGTGCAGTGAAAACTACTTGAATGCTTTAGAACCTAGTCATTGATTTAGATCAGGCTGAGCTAAAATTAGCCGCGGAGCTAACGTGAGCTAACGCTATTTAATCAAGCTCACAAAGAGAGATAAACAGCTGACAGCGGATAGTACAGGTACAAATACAATAAAACAGCAGGTGGGGGCTGTTGTGTAAACCTTGTACTCTTTAGTTCACATATAATGAGAGACGGAATGTTTGTTTACAAGACTGTAAGCCAGGAAGTACAGTGGTGCAACATACAAATGTGTCCGTGTAGCAACACAAGCCAATACCTTATAGGACAGGGGCCCGGGGAGCTCTCTCTCTGTGTGTGTGTGTGTGTGTGTGTGTGTGTGTGAGAGAGAGAGTGTGTGAGTGAGAGACAGAAGTCAGAGGAATAACAACCTGTTATTCAATAGATTAAATTAGTTTAAGAATAAAAAAATAAATACATTTTAAGAGAATCTCAAATACATTATTTTATTTAAGTGTAGGCTATAGTTAATGTTTTATTTTTTACAGTTTTTGTATTTTTCTGACATGGGGGCTCAACAATAAATGACAATCAGAAATGTCAAGTTGCATGTTATTCTAACCAGCTTAGACCCCTACGCTCTGCATCTTCTGGCCGCCTCAGACCTACTCCTATCCGAGCTCCGGGAGGGTCATCAAAGAGAAGTCGCCTATTCTCAGTCCTTGCCCCACAATGGTGGAATGAACTACCCACCCCAGTTAGGACAGCCGAAACCCATCCAATCTTTCGCCGTCGACTAAAGACGCACTTCTTCAACCATTATCTGAATAAAAAAAAATATATCTAACCCTAACTAACCGTACTGTCATGCACTTGTCCTAATAAACTAACCTACACTTTAGCACTCAACACTTTGATGAACATTGTTGCTCAGCTGATAGAGTTGTGCCCTTCCTGATGGCTTGTCGTACAGAACTTGTAAGTCGCTTTGGATAAAAGCGTCAGCTAAATGACTAAATGTAGTTCTGTTGCATTTTCAATTTATTTATTTAAATTATAAATTGATCAGGTATCGATAAGGGAATCGATAAAGAATCGAATCGATAAGCAGAATCGATAATGGAATCGTATCGATAAAATCCTATCAATTCCCATCCCTAGTTATGTACATTGACCCCGCCAGCAGCGGGGGCGCCCGGGTGCTCTTAAAGGTGGTCCGCGTAACACTGAGTTACCAAGATAAGGTCATGGACACTTACGCCGTCCTTGACGACGGGTCAGAGAAGACCCTTCTCCTCGCGTCCGCTGCGGCCCAGCTGGGGCTGCGGGGGAGCGAAAACCAGATGACGATTCGGACAATAAGAAGAGATCCAAAGACGATAAAGGGCGAGAATGTCTCCTTCACTATCGCAGCAAGCGGGCAGCCAGAGAGACGGTATAGGATTACTAATGCTTTCACCAGCCAAGAAATAGGCCTGTCGCAGTACACCTACCCCATCGCCAAGCTGATGGATAAATATGTGCACCTGCGTCAACTACCTATACCGCTCATAGACGGTGCCACCCCGACCCTGCTGATAGGCTCCGACCATGCAGACCTCATCGTCCCGATTGACCGGGTCCACACAGGGCCCAGAGGCTGTCCTGCAGCAGTCGAGACCCGCCTAGGATGGACATTACAAGGCCCCCTCGCTAAGTCTCTTAACCGAACAGCAGCCACTAACTGCCTCCACTCCAGAGTGACAGAAGAAGACACCACCCTCCTACAGCATGTCGAGAGGCTATGGACACTAGAGACAATGCCCTTTAAGAACGAAAAGAAAGACATTCGTTCCAAGGAAGACATTTACGCTATAGCCCTCCTCGAGCAAGGGACAAAGAGAGTCAAAGTCAACGGAGTGATGAGATACGCAACTCCACTCCTGAGGCGAGAGGGTATGCCTACCTTCCACGCCCCAAAAGAAGCGACGGAGCGGTATCTATTGAACACAGAGCGGTGCCTAGCCAGAGACCCCGCTCAAGAGACGGTGTACCGCGCTGAGATTAACAAGCTAATCACAGCGGGACACATAAAGAAAATTGACATTAAAGAGGCCGATCAGACGACCGAATCATGGTACGTGCCGCACCACAAAGTCCACCACAACGGCAAGGATCGTATTGTGTTCAACTGCAGCTACCAGATCGGATCACAAAATCTGAATAAAGAGCTCTTGCCCGGCCCAACACTCGGCCCCTCTCTACTAGGCGTGTTACTACGTTTCCGCCAAGACAAGGTGGCCATCAGCGGCGACATCAAAGGGATGTTCCTGCAGGTGAGACTAGTGGAGGAGGACAAGCCCCTGCTGCGGTTCCTATGGAGAGAGAGGATCGGGGATGAGCAACCAGCCATCTATCAATGGGAAGTCCTCCCTTTCGGAACCACATGCAGCCCATGCTGTGCTACGTTTGCACTGCAAAAACACGTCGCAGAGGACCCAGCAGCTGATGAAGAGGTCCGACAAAGTGTAGGAAATAGTTTCTACGTGGACAACTGTCTGCAAAGCGTCTCGACGCCAGAAGAAGCTTCTACTCAAGCTCCGCGCCTCCCTGATCAAAGGCGGCTTTGATCTCAGGCAGTGGGCCAGCAGCGACCCGCAAGTATTGCGCAGCCTCTCCCCCGAGGACAAGGCAGCAAGCAGCGAGACCTGGATGGCGACCATCCCAGGAGAAGCCCAAGAAATGACATTAGGACTAGTCTGGCGCTTCAAAACAGACTCGCTCCATTATAAACACACACCCCTGACCAAGGAGCAGGGAAGGTCGACTGCACTACCGACCACCAGACGGAGTGTATACAGAACACTCGCCAGACAATATGACCCGTTGGGATGTATTCTACCTTACACCACCAGGGCAAAGATGATTGTAAGAGCGTTATGGGACAAGGACCAGGGCTGGGACGACCCCATACCCGAACACCTTGCATCCACATGTACATAGGGTACATAGGAGACACGCCTCCAGTTTTTCAAAAGTTTTTGACACGCCTCAGCTTCTGAGCTGAAGGCGTGTTTTTGCGGACCTCCCAAACTTTCAAACTTTTTAGATGAAGGAATGGGTACAATAGGAGACACGCCTCCAGTTTTTCAAACGTTTTTGACACGCCTCAGCTTCTGAGCTGAAGGCGTGTTTTTGCGGACTTCCCAAACTTTCAAACTTTTTAGATGAAGGAATGGGTACAATAGGAGACACGCCTCCAGTTTTTCAAAAGTTTTTGACACGCCTCAGCTTCTGAGCTGAAGGCGTGTTTTTGCGGACCTCCCAAACTTTCAAACTTTAGACTGTTTTCTTTATACGTTTTTCTTTTTCTTTCTTTCTACCACAAGACGCGGCCACTGATGGATCCATGGGACTTGGTAAAGCACTATGGACCCAACTATGACCACTGATAAAAACGTAACTACACTAGCATTATAAGACCTAAACATTGCTACCTACCATACAAGTGCATTGGTTTAGTGCACTTCCGGTTGCCACTGAGCGGAAATGTTTGTGCGGACCTGTTCTCCCAAACTGGTAAGCAAATGACTGTTTTTACGTTATTTTCATTTTTACGTTACTATTATTATTATTATTATTATTATTTTTTTAAACATTGATCTTAACTGATCACTATGACTTTATTGCTTTTATCGTTATATATGCCTATAATTGTGTACAGCACTTTGAGCTACATGACATGTATGAAAGGTGCTTTATAAATACTTACTTACTTACATGGAGAGAGTGGGAGACGGAACTCAGCTCACTCCCAGGTGTCAACATACGCCGCAGCTACTTCCCACCCACAGTGAGGCCGGAGACGTGCCAGATGGACCTGCACGTCTTCAGCGACGCCTCCGAAGTAGCCTACGGTTCGGTGGCCTACTTGCGTGCCCGAGAGGAGGGAGGAGAAATACATACTGCTTTCATCCTGGCTCGCTCAAGAATAGCCCCACGAAAGCAACAATCTATCCCGCGTCTAGAGCTCTGCGCAGCCCTAGCAGGAGCGCAACTCGCCACGTTAATCCAACGTGAACTCACCATTCCGGTGCAAAGAACAATCTTGTGGTCAGACTCCACGACAGTACTCACATGGATCCGGTCTGATTCGTGCAGATACAAGGTCTTCGTGGGAGTCAGAGTCACAGAGATTCAAGATTTAACAGAAGTAGCAAGCTGGAGGTATGTGGACACAAAACACAACCCAGCTGACGTCATCACCCGGGGAATGTCCCTGGATGACCTCACCCGTCACAACCTATACAGTGACGGGCCAGAGTTCCTCAAGCTCCCGGAAGAAGAGTGGCCTACACCCACCCCACGGGAAGCGAGTAAAGAGGAGGCAGAAAACAAGAAATCTATGTTCTGTGGATTGAACACACTCGTCTCCACAGACCCCGACATAGACGATTGCCTCACCCTAGAGAGTGCGCAGCTAAAGACATTCCTGTGGCACCACCCAGAGGTTCAGCTCACTACTGACATTACAGCAGCTGACTACGAAGAAGCAGAACTTCTTCTACTACAACGAGCCCAGAGAGACTCGTTCCCCGATGAGCTAGACTGTCTACAGGGAGCAAAGCCCGTCCCATCAGACAGCAGACTGCTCGACCTAGCCCCCGAGAGCGACGCCCATGGTCTCATCAGAGTGGGTGGTCGTCTGCGGAGAGCTCCAGACTTACCGGATGACGTCAAGTACCCGATAGTCTTAAACAGCCGACACAAGGTCACAGAGCTGATCATAAAGAAATACGACGAGGATGTGCATCACGCCGGGGCAGAGAGAGTCTTCGCGGAGATCAGACGTCGTTATTGGATACTGCAAGGGAGAGAAGCAGTGCGGCGCTTCCAGCGAACCTGTCTAGACTGTCGTAAGTGGCGAGCGCAGCCCAGTATACCCCGGATGGCTGACCTACCTCCCTGTCGCCTCCGACTCGGCGACAAGCCTTTTCACTCCACCGGTATGGACTGTTTCGGCCCGCTGTATATAAAGAAAGGAAGAGGAACCGAGAAGCGGTGGGGTATTGTATTCAAATGCATGACCACCCGAGCGATGCATATAGAACTCCTTCCAACCATGAGCACAGACTCATTCCTTATGGCCTTCCGAAGATTCACATCGCGGAAAGGCAAACCGTCTATATTATTGTCTGATCACGGGACAAACTTCAAAGGCGGAGAAAGAGAGCTGAGAGAGAGCTTCCAAGCTATGGGCCCAGAACTTAAGACCCACCTCGCTCCATCCCAGATTGAATTCCAGTTTAATCCCCCGAACGCACCTCACTTCGGTGGAACTTGGGAACGAGAAGTACGTTCAATAAAGACAGCCCTGTATGCCGTGCTTGGGGCCCAGACTGTGGCGGAAGAAGTCCTAATGACAGTCCTCACGGAGATCGAGGGAGTATTGAACTCAAAGCCCCTCGGTTACGTCTCAAGTGATGTAGCAGATGTCGACCCAGTCACCCCCAACACACTCTTGATGGGGCGGCTGGACCCCGCGCTACCACAGACAATGTACAGGCCTGAAGAAGCGAACGGCCGAAGAATGTGGAGGTACAGTCAAGTATTGGCTGACAAGTTTTGGAACAGCTTCCTACTCCACTATCCACCGTCTCTACAGACCCGCCAGAAATGGGTGAAAGAGAGAGACAATTTGACAGAAGGAACAGTCGTCATGATTATCGACCAGTCACTACCCCGAGCTATGTGGCCGGCTGGCCGCGTAAGCAAAGTGATCACCGGTGCCGACGGAAAGGTCCGAGCAGCCGAAGTGCTCGTCCAAGGGCGGATCTACACCCGACCCGTGGCGAGGCTAATAGAACTGCCAAGGCTCCCCGATACTATCGATGACGACCATGACCCCATGACTTTGTGAACTGACCGACCCCTCACAACAGACATTGAGTAGTGGACAGTGCGGTTAATCTGTCTCTGCTTAGCTAATTAGGTGGGACTAATTAGGGGGCGGCTGTTACAAAGGATCAGATTAAACCGAATATATATATTTATTTATTGATATATATTGCATAGTATTTGTATATCGTTTGATATCCCTTGTATATTCCTTGTACATATACACGGAATATCCCTTTAGCCCAGACCATAATATTTCATTCTCCTATTGGACAGCGGTCCACAGGCGCCAGAGCCGTGCCTCCGGAGTCAGGTTCAAAGTCACCGTCAAGACATGTCTGAACATGCCCGGCCTTGCCCAGGGCTACGAGACAGAAATGAGGCTGGCACTAGTTTGTTCACCGTGCATATAAATATGGCGCAGGTGAATACAGAAGCACTTAGTCTTACTTAGTCAGAAGTCAAGAGTTACCCAATAAGTTGAAGCCTCACCCACGATACAACGTGCGGTGAAGTATGGCCTGTTTGGCCCCAGAATAGAGCATTGAGACCGCGTGCGAATTAATAACTGAATTGTCAGAGTTTGGCGCTATACCGTCGAGTGCGACATATTTCTATTAAGTCAGTAATAGTCTATTTGTGTATAGTGTATCGTGCGGCTAAAGTTCTACAGTGACCAGCATCACCAACGCTTCCTCGTATTAGCTAGAGTTCTTATCCAGGCTGGGCTGCTTTCATGGCGCTTTCACCCGAGGAGACCTAGACGAGAACCGTGTGGACATGTACACTGGATTAATCTACCCGACGACTACATAGCCCTTTGCGGCTGGATTATATTTGCTTTGGTCCTGTGATTTATGGAGCGGAGAATCGCCGACGCTTACACGTGTTGGATTTACCCCGCGAGGAGCCAAGTCGAGTCGGCGCCTCAGAGAGCCTGAGGCCGGCTAGCTTTCTTCACTGTGGAGCTACAGTCTACGGAGAACAGCTGTATTCGTCTGTGGATCAAGAAGCTATTGCACCGTCTCCTGTACTTGGAGTCTCCTTAGTCATCGTTGACCAGACTCTCTACTACCGACAGATCCTCTACCCCTGCTGGCTTACAACCAGGGGGACCCTTCCAGTATCTCCCGCTATATATTACTAGTGTACCATAGATATAATTCCCTAAGATTCAGGTTGTATAATTACCTCCTGCGTAACCAGAGAATGGACATTCATTGTTGATTTGCCTACGCACATTCCTTTGCCTTACAAGTGGGTATACAAAGTATAATAGAGAAGTATTATGTACCTTTTGCTGCAATAAATACTTAAAGACAACTTTGTGTAGAACCGGTTCATTGTGGGAAGTGTTCATTATATTTATATATCATGTACTGTATGGCCAGTAATTAAAGTACATAAAGCGGTAGTGGTTTAATGATACCATACTTATCAATACAGTCAGGGAATTGTACCCCTCAGTTACAATGTGCATCCACAGGGAGATCATGGTATATTTGAGCACAGGACTGGCCAAAGTAGGGCGCGCAGGCCAAATTCGGCCCTCTGCAACATTATTTCTGGCCCTCCAATGGGTTCCAGATAATTATTAGACATGATATTGTGTGCTAGTCAGAGTAGTCCTTGCATTTACCTCGCTCGCATCCCATCCAAGCATCCCTCGGTCAGAAATCATGTTGGTCGCCACCTTCTTCCATAGTTCTACACTGTGTAGTGTGTACACAATGGCTAAAACCTTGAGCTTGTGTGAAATCAAACCATGAATGTGACAACTATACCACAGATAGTTCTGCTCATTTTATCTTCAGGACAAAAGCCTTGCGATCTGTCCTTGAACAAAGAAGACGGACAGTGACAATTGAAATTACACAATAGGCCTGTAGTTCAGTTCCAATGAGAACTTCCCATCCCAATCAACAGACCAACCTTCTCTCAGTTGTCTTTTAAAAACATCAAGCTGTCTCAGTCGTACCAACACAACGCTTTCTTGAACTCCCACCATGGGACCCTTTTTAGCAGCTTTATAGCAGCTCCAGCAGTCCAGACAGAAGTGCAACTTGGGCCTCAAGCCATGTCAAACTCTCCAGTTCGAACTGCGAACCAGGCAGAATCGAGGCGTTCTGTTTTGGGTCTCGACCGGTTTTTGATTCTAATTGGCGATGGCAGCTCCGGGCCTCAGCTCATGACATGCATATCTGTGTGTCATATCCATTGTGAGCCGCTGTGTGTTCAGTGTAATGTATGTGTAGCAGTATAAAGGAACCCGCTGGATGATAAAGGGATAGGTCATCATGACGCTGGGAGCTCCAATCATGCCAGCAGACATCCACACCCTCACTGGATATCTGATCTGTGTGAGATGAGGGCATCCATCACTGTTGTATACCAGCCTCCATTGGCCTGTGTGTCTGTGTGTGTGTGTGTGTCTGTGTGTGCGTGCATGCGTGTGCGTGCGCGTGCGTGCACGTGCATGTGTGCGTGTGTGTGCGTGTGCGTGTGTGTGTGTGTGTGTGTGTGTGTGTGTGTGTGCGTGCGTGCCTGTGTCTGTACATATGCCTTCACATCTTGAGATGAATGATAGAGTAGGAGTGGGATCACTGCTTGTCTGATCTTGGCAAAAAAAAAATCACATGTCCTTGTGAAACAGAATTTGACCTTCTGCCTGATAAAAGTAATATCAACAAGTGGGGTTCTCTTGTGTTAAGGTTAATACATAGATCTTTCATGTCCTGAGGCATATCTGTGTTTATTTTATTAAGGGGGGAGTGTGCCGTGTGCTCTCTCTACTGAGACAGTGGGGAGGTTGAGAGGGAGACACAGAGAAGGTTCTGGTGGGATCTGATCCCAGGCCAGCAAGGGGTACATATCGTGGGTGGAGACACACTGAGACGGTTCTGGTGGGATCTGATTCCAGGCCAGCAAGGGGTACATGTAGTGGGTGGAGACACACTGAGACGGTTCTGGTGGGATCTGATTCCAGGCCAGCAAGGGGTACATGTAGTGGGTAGAGACACACAGACGGTTCTGGTGGGATCTGATTCCAGGCCAGCAGAGTGTACAGTACATGCGATAGGCCTAGGTGAAGACACAGAGAGAAGGTTCTATTGGGATGTGAAAGGTATTTACCGGTAGTTCACGAGGCATCTTAACCCACGACACCATCCCTGAACACCTGGACATGTTTGACTTGAGTTTTTTTTACATTTGTTTTAATGGCTAAATAGGAGTCAAATAATAGCTAGCCTGTACAATCTTCATTAACAAGCCGGACCGCTACAGATTTTCTATTCAGAACCGCCAGTTCTGACTAGCCAGTGTGTATATGAAAACAAGCATGACAACCTCATAAATAAACAACCATGCTGACCACATCTGGACACATGTATGCCCTAACCCGACTCTAATTAACGACAATTACGGTTGTGAACATGCCAAATGATGTCAGGGGGGGGGTGTAATACGATTTGTGATCAGTGCCATCTAAGGGCTCGTCGTTATTACAGTTTATTGCATTTCATTTATCTGACATTGCTGTTGTTCTGTGCCACAGTCTTCTCCCTATTTAACTCACACGTGAATGCTGTTATTTAGCTTTTATTAGTTTGTCCCATATTTAGAACTGTCCTCACATGACCAGAACGGGGAAAGAGGCAGGGATGTCGACTCAGTCCCCTGCCATTGATTCTCTTATACAACGCTGAAAAACGGCATGCCGCGCTAATAGGCTGTTTGCCGAGGTGGTGACCAGACCGGCGGTGGTTTTTAGTCCGGCTAAAAGCAGGACACCGCCCGCTCACCTCTCTTTAAACTTTGTCCTTTCAGTGAAGCGTGTGATTTAAAAGTGTGTCTCCTCGTCAGAGTGCAGGCAGAGTTCAGCTTTTCAGCATATTATCCACAAACTGACTTAATGGCCCAGACTGCTGGACTCCATGATTTAATGGTGTCAGCAGGCAGCAGCTATTGTCCCGTTGAAGTGAATAGGGATAGGGGATAGGGGTTAGGGGTGGGATGGGTTAGTTCTACCGCAGGCAAAGCCCTACGGGGCCCATAAAGAGAGGACAGGACTGGGGCCAAAAGAGAGGCGAACCCATACCGTCTTCTCCCACAGCCTTCACCTGTCTCTCCTTGTTAAAACCATTCCCATGGCTTGTTAATGTCTCTTCAAAAGTTGATTGATGCGGTGTTGACAAATAATAGAACTGTTGTCGCAGTGTAAGGCCTCGCTTATGATCACATAGTAGGGCTGGGCGAGGGCTGAGTTACGATTTAGCCTTACAGCGATTATGAAGACAAGATAATCGACTTTTAGCCAGACAATTCTTTTTGAGCCAGGTCATGCCAGGGTTTTCAGTTGAATTCTATTTAAGGTTCAAGGAAATCCACTTTTTAAAAGACATGTTATTATATATATTTTTTTAAAGTTCAATAAATGCACAATGCCGCCATGCATCATGTCAGTAAGTAATCGTTTTAAATAATCATGATCTAGGGGCGGCTGGGTAGAGCAGTGGACTAAGCGCCTGCCTACCACCGCAGAGGGAGAAAAAATTTACAATAAAATAAAAAAAATCATGATCTCAATATTGACCAAAATAATCATGATTTTTTTTTTGATCCACTTTTTCTCCCATTTTTCCATATTTTCTCCCATCCCAATTTCGTATCATCCAATTTCAACCCTCCCCTGTCACGAACGCTGTTTCTTGCCTCCCACAAGCCGGCTGCAATGTGGACTAAGTCATACATAGCACAAGTCCCCTCCGGTACTTGAGGTAACAGCAGTCGCATCTTTTCACCTGCGCAGCTCGATCTCTCAGTGGCGAGGAGTAACGCGTGGGAGGCTCACGCTGCCCCCGACACTTCCTGATTCTACTGCGCAGGCGCACCAACCGACTTGTAGGAGTCGCTTGTTCACAACGTTCGATCCCCACCCTTCAGTTTTCCCTCCCCGTAATACGGCCAATGTGTATTACTGCGGACGACCAGCCAAACTGAAAAACAATGTGGAGAGCTGGATTCGAACACGCGAATCCTAGCGTCTCCACACTGGTGGCGAGTGCCTTGCCCACTACACCACCTAGCCGCCCAAAATAATCATGATTATGATTTTTGCCATAATCGAGCAGTCCTATTGCATAGCAGCATCATGTAGATACTAGACACAAAATATACTAGTACTACCAACATATATATATATTTTTTTTTATCAATTTGGAAAAGTTATATCTTGACAACAAAACAGCACATTTTGTTTCATTTCATTGTGATGAAAGTGGTTAAAACAGCTAACATATCTGAAATCATAATAGGAAAACAAACTTCAACTTCAAAGCATCTTACAGCTGTTATGCACATGGGAATGAGAGCCTGGTATTTATATAACTGTCCCAACTGACTGCAAAATCTATCTATCTATCTATCTATCTATCTATCTATCTATCTATCTATCTATCTATCTATCTATCTATCTATCTATCTATCTATCTATCTATCTATCTATCTATCTATCTATCTATCTATCTATCTATCTATCTATCTATCTATCTATCTATCTATCTATCTATCTATCTATCTATCTATCTATCTATCTATCTATCTATCTATCTATCTATCTATCTATCTATCTATCTATCTAACTATCTATCTATCTATCTATCTATCTATCTATCTATCTATCTATCTATCTATCTATCTATCTATCTATCTATCTATCTATCTATCTATCTATCTATCTATCTATCTATCTATCTATCTATCTATCTATCTATCTATCTATCTATCTATCTATCTATCTATCTATCTATCTATCTATCTATCTATCTATCTATCTATCTATCTATCTATCTATCTATCTATCTATCTATCTATCTATCTATCTATCTATCTATCTATCTATCTATCTATCTATCTATCTATTTGTTTGTTTGGCAATATCTATTGGTGATAAGCGACCAATGCTGTTGTGTTTTTTCACTGACTGTACTGACTTGCTTTTCATCTTTCATCTTCATCAATAGACCATCCCAAAATTAAAAGGTCACATATTGGATTGTTCACCAAAGCCTGTGCGTCCATGCCTGTCAAAGTGTTCTTGAACGAGACACTGAACCTTTTACCTGCTTTCCTCTGATCCCACCCTCTGGGATCCCACGCCTCACATGTTTGAAGGATATACGAAAAAAGAGCACACTCCCAAAAAATGTCAACAAGTGAGTGATGATATAGTCACACTGCACACTTCTCCCCATTTCATTTTACAAGGCCAAAATGTTTGGTTGGCCATGCCTTCATCAGGGTGCAGTGACAATAGTGATTTACCAGGATCATAAGCAGGTCGGGAGGGACACACCTGTCTGTTATTATTATCACTGCAAACCGAACTATAAAGGAAGGAATGTCTGTCTCTCTTTATAAGTGTCTGTGTGCGTGTCTGTCTCTGACCTATCCTTTGCATATTTCGAGAACCGTTCATCCGACCGCTTTCCCTCTCAGCGTGTGTATTGCTGAGGACCCATGGGAGTGCAGTATCGAGTGTGTCAGATCAGATCAAGTCGATCAGATGAGCAGTTATCGACAACGCTTTTATTTTTTTTTATCCACTTTTTCTCCTCCTGTTTCTCTCAGATTTTTCTCCCATCCCAATTTAGTCATTATGCCAATTCCCCCCTCCCCTTCCTGGTCGTTGCTCGCATGTGCCCCCCACTGGTCGGTCTAGGGAGTCCTGAAGTCTATCAGATGCTTCCTCCATTACATAGGAGACAGCCAGCAACCTCTTTTCACCTGCCAGCGTGGACTCTCATTGGTGAAGTGTAACGCGTGGGAGGTCACACTACCTTCACCACATCCCTTCTTTGCTGTGCAGGCGCCTTGACCGACCTGTAGGAGTCGCTGTTTACAACGACCAGAATACATTACCACCCCACCGGCTTCCCTCCCGCTGACTCTGCCAATTGAGCCAGTATGACGGCCGGCCAAGCCGGAGGCAACGCTGACAGCCGGATTCGATACCGGTGTCTCTTGCGTTGGTGACGAGCGCTTAGACCGCTGCGCCACCCAGCCGCCTTCGACTGCTTTCTGAATGGGTGCACACTCCGAACGACCATGCCCCGAATGGGTACTGCACTAGTAATCAATAATAACCAAATAAATCAGTAATTTCACCAATAAATCACAACATACCGGTACTGTATGATGACATCCAGCATTTAATTGTTACGGGCAATGTATAAATCCAGTTGTCATGGAACCACAAAGGGTATAGTATAGCATTTCTACACATATCATTTTTAAATGCCTACTTGCCTCAGAGTGATATGTCAATATTAAATACATTCTGAATTGTGCAAAAGGAGTACACTAAACCACCCACTCCACCAAAAAATATTCAAATTGTTTTCTCCAGTTGTTGATAGTTGTTGTTGTTGATAGAGTGGAATGCATGCTGAGTCTGTGTTCCCACAGTGTGCATGAAACACACCATGCTGAGTCTGTGTTCCCACAGTGTGCATGAAACACACCATGCTGAGTCTGTGTTCCCACAGTGTGCATGAAACACACCATGCTGAGTCTGTGTTCCCACAGTGTGCATGAAACACACCATGCTGAGTCTGTGTTCCCACAGTGTGCATGAAACACACCCTCCAGTGGACTCCCTGACCCCGGAAACCATAGGCTTCTTCTTTGGGAGATTTGCTCTCAGGGTCCCAGCTGTGTTGCATTCCAAGACCTGATGCGATAGTGTTATTTCTCAGTCTCCCGCTGATAGAACAGACCAGCAGTCTGTTCTGCACACACACACACACACACACACACACACACACACACACACACACACACACACACACACACACACACACACACACACACACACACACACACACACACACACACACACACACACACACACACACACACACACACACACACACACACACACACACACACACACACACACACACACACACACACACACACACACACACACACACACACACACACACACACACACACACACACACACACACACACACACACACACACACACACACACACACACACACACACACACACACACACACACACACACACACACACACACACACACACACACACACACACACACACACACACACACACACACACACAGAGTAGTGTTTCTTAAACTGTGGGTCGGGACCCGGGAAAATAGGGCCGCAGGCCTGATTCCGTTTGGGTCCCTGTATGATGAAGTGTTCTAGTCTGTTGTAATGAGCCAGTGTAACGTCTGGAGAGAAGGGAACGCACGCTGTGATAACAAACCTGGGAGAAGCTGACGATGGAAGAAATGATTTCTTAACCCATTCTTTCACAAAAGAACAGTAAAGATAAAACACCAAACATAAAAGATGAATCAAACAAAAACCAAAACAATGGATGTGTTGAGAAGGAGCAGGGAGAAGCAATGTGATAAAATTTAATAAATGAAAAAGAGAAATATTTACATCATTATTACATCATGTTTACATCATCACACAATGCAGCAGTACCGTTGCAAACTGTTTCATCATTAAATCACTATCAACAATTTAATTTACCCTCCTCATTTCTGTATTTCTCAAAAAAATTTATTTTATATTTGTATTTAAACTGCCCCGCAGACCGACTTTCAGGTGTGCAATCATATTGAGATGCATTTGAGAGTAGAATTTTGAGAACTGTACGTGCTAATGATGACCGGTTTGGCCAACGTTTCTCCCACAGCCTTCATCACGGTCTCATAATGAGCCTGTGTCCCACGATGAGACTGAAACGACTGGTGAAAAGGTTTGAACAGCCCCATAGCGTTCAGTGCTGTGTTTACACAGGGTTGTGGGAGTAACAGATTTCATCTTAACGGGGTTACAGCAATGGGCTTCGTGCACAGCCTATAAAAGAAACACTGATTAGGGGGCTGCCGCAATCATGAAACTGTGTGATGGCGATAATTGCCTCGCCAATAATTGCAATTAACGATTGTCTCATTTGGCTTAAATCCAAAGCGTGTGCTCAGATTGGTGAAGTTGTGCAAGTCAATGCAATCCAGGCCACTCACTGTATTGCAATGATCGTGTTGGAGGAAGCAATCAAGCATCTGTAGACTTCAAAGGGTTTGTGCAACACACTGGAAAAGCATCTGACTTCTACATCTATTTAGCAGTCAGCGTGATCTGAATATAATCACCTAGTGTACTGTGACAGTCAGACAACATTTGACCAATTTGCAAACATATTTGTTTGTATTTAAAAACGTAATATGGAAGAGGGAAATCCTAAAGGGTCAAATAAGATGACGAACGTGGATTGTCTCGTATAATCGCTATCGTTATTTGATTATCGCAGCAGTCCTACCACTGATGCTTTCAGTTGGGGATGGGCGTGAGTAATGCAGTATTGCATTTTTAATACCTCCTACTCGACTAGTGAAATACAAAATATTGCTTTTGTTTTGAGCAGGAAAATAGTTGTTCACCCAGCATTCAGATTGATCCATCCCCTGAATGCGGTGGCACTGTGACAGTGCTGTAGTATTATGTGCAGTATGTGTAACAAAATTAACATTAATTTCATTATCGTTTTTCATCCAAATATTTCCGAGTAGATCATTTTTGGATGCGTTTAGAGTACTCAATTTCTGCTAAATTACTCAAAACGCCCGCCCCTACTTTCACTCACAGCGGCGGTCGTTCGTTCAACAACTCGTGGAGCTTGGAGGAGCGGCTGCAGTGTTCAGTTCACTCAGGCAGCTCACTCTTCATTCCTGTAGTCGCTGCGCGGTTTTGCTGCCTCCCTCAATATGACTTTTGGATGCATTTTCAGTCGAAGGGATCCTTTTTCCCCCCTTTTTTTTTATTCCAATCCCTGTGCTTTTGCTTTGAACGGGGAGTAATCTGATTAATTCCTGCTTCCTTTGGTAGCGATTAAACGCGACGTCCTGCAGACTGTGTGACTTAGGAGACATTATTTCTCCAGGACATTTTATCTGAACTGCTATCTCAGCGGCTAATATTCCCTTCCGTCGGAAATGAATCTCGGCTTTTAGCCCACGGCCAAGAACAGCCAATAAGGCTTTGCAATTCCTGGTCGGAAATCGAAATTCTCCGGACGAATCCGGTTTCCCTTTTCATTTAGAAGCATAAGCGCCTCTGGGCTTGGTGAAAAAAGGTTCTCACAGCAATGACTAAATCTGGTGAAAGTAAGAAAACTGAAGAATGGAAGTATGAAACTCCCCATCCTTCCTGTCCTGTGAACCACTTGGCAATACTTGAATGAATTTAAAGGGGAAAGCCACCCAAATAAAGAATACAATATGTTATGTTCATGCCCTACGAAAGTCCAAATCAATATTTGTGAACATGAGCTACTCTCTCCCAAAGTCGGAAACAAGAGAAGTAATAAGACTCAAAGTCTGGAGCTGCTCCACTGACAATGAATCACATGTATGTTTGAATTAATTAATGTTTGCTTTTTTATACTAAAATAATGAGCTTTATTTTATAGTAGAGTCCTCAATCTACCTATTTACAGTACTAAGAACATTCCCCTGGGTGCTTTCAGTGTCATCTTTACCATCTTTACCAATTCATCGTCTATGGAGCAGTTTCAGTCTTTATACTTGATGACATCACAAATTTGAGATTTAGCACTCTAGTTTTTGGATTTTTGAGATAGTTGTTGTTTGTGTTCACTAATATTTTTTAACTGTCTTACCATGGGAATAACATGTATGGATTTTTAAATTGGGTGTAGTTCTCTTTTAAGTCCCCTTGCATGCCTGCACATTATACACACACACACATACCACACATACTTAAAATACAGTAAAATGCCGATTTCCTGTTTCACCTGGGAGAGCTGGCACCTGTTAGAGTCCAACCATGCTGACTAACTGGCTGAGAGACCAACTGACTGTAAAACTACCTGACCGATTGGCTAGCTTGAGTACCGACTAAATTTACTGGCCTATTGACTACATTTCAGACTGACTGACTGGAGAATGACTGTCTGACTTTCTCAAGTTTCTGACTGACTGACTAGCTGACTGACTGACTGCTTGCATACTGACTAAATGTACTGGCATCTTGACTACATTTCTGACTGACTGGCTGCTTGGCTAGCTGGCTGACTGACTGACTTGTCAGATTTGGTCTGGCAGATTTTCTAGTCTTTCTGACTAAATGAATAACTACCTTATTGACTGACTCCTTTATTTCCTGACTGACTGGTAGATGACTGCTGCCATGGGCTCTGTGAGCTCTGATTACTGTAACAGGTACCAGCTACCCTGCTTCCTCTCTAGGTCTGTCCAAGGGAATCTCTCAGAAGAATGGGAGGGGGTCTCTCCTCCGTTGCAGGTTTTCTGTTTCAACCTGGACAATGTTCTTGAATTCCTCTTGCCTCGTTTGTTTCCCCTGTAGGATTTGGGTTGGATGAGAACTTAATATTCCTTAATACCTTAATATTCTCTATGAACTACAAATAAGTTTCTCTGAAAAATAAAGTTTGTTTGACTATCCATACTAATCTGGGTTCAAACTCTCACAATTTAGCCTATTTGTTTGTAGAATATATGTTTGTGAAATACCTTACTTACATACAATAAAGAATTATAGTAGTATAAAATAGATTGAATAAGATAAACTACAATGTAGGGCTGGGAGGTATAGCGAATATGAAGGTATACTGGATCCATGCAAAGTTATACTTTATTTCCATGGTACAGAATATTAAAAAAGTCAAAGAAAATAAACCATTTTGAATGAAGTAGCACCATACTGAAAAATATTATAATATTTTGTCCATATATGAGGACACTCATCACAATATTAGACCAAGTAGACTGAGGGGACTAATCCCAATATTAGACCAAGTAGACTGAGGAGACTCATCAAAATATTAAACCAAGTAGTCCTTTTGTCAGCCTTGCTTGCGTACTACCCGCGTGATCTTTTCCGTACCCGTAGTTTGGGAAGAAGACGCTCTCTGATTGGCTAGCCCGCATACAGCGAAGACCCTCTCTGATTGGTTTAGCTCCGAAGGGCTCTTCCGCCTTGTATATCTCTGCTTCAAAGTGGTTATGCTTAGAGTTTATCTTTAGAGCAGGGCGATGGACCACCAGCCCTGATTCCAAACTCTAAGCATAACCCACTTCGAAAGAGGGCCAAAGCATAACCACTTCGAAGCAGAGAATATATATGTACAAGGCGGACATTTCTATCCCATAGCCCTTCGGAGCTAAACCAATCAGAGAGGGTCTTCGCTGTACGCGGGCTAGCCAATCAGAGAGCGTCTTCGCAAACTCCGGCTACGAAAATAAATCACGCGTACTACCCACCTAGCGTCCCACCATGTTATTGGTCGCCATCTTGGTAACGTTTTGATCTCAATCTTCACAGTGAAAAACAGTGCAGGTCCTTGGCCTCCATCAACCCATCCATCACATTTGATAAACGCGTGAGACGTGATGGTTACGGACAGATGCACAAAACGGACGCAGGTGATAATAACCCCTCATGCTTTGTGCACAGGGTCTAATGAAGGAATGAAATAAAGAAAACAAGAACGATGTCAAGTCCTCGACATTTTGGTTACTCGTAGATAGTGGATCTGTACTAGCTTGTGGCCACATTTTGACCTCACCCGCTTCCCTGTTGTCTAAAAATACCACACTACTTGTTGAGCTGATAATGTCTCCGACATACCTTGCTGCTGTCGTTCCTGTTTACCGACGTGAACCTGAGCCGCGCCTGCTGTCGGGAGATTAGATGCGTCCCGATAGGGGCAATGACAAGCCTCAATACTATCGCTGATCTCAACGAGCGCCCTCTCCTCAGGGTGCTGTTTATGGGGATGATCTGATCTGAAGTATGTTTCAGACAGGTTTGTGTTTGGTGGTGGTTGGCGTGTTTGCGTGTGTTGAGTGGGGCTTTGAACATCCAGAACAGACAGAACATCCATCAGGACATGCAACATTTGCCTGTCCAACTAAAGTGCTACGAACCTTACTGTACCTTGTTTTTGCTCGGTTTTAAAGGGGATATATTTTAGGTTTTTGCTGAAAAACAACAACATACGGATTATTCATTCTATAGCAGCCTCTGTTTCAGTCATGTTCTCAATGGGCTGTTTCTGTGCCTTTTAATGAGCCAGCCGCTCATGCACCATCCATCAATGGTGTGCGGGCCTGTAACGTCACTTCAGATCTAACTTTCAGACAAAACGTAAGCTTTTCTGTAAGTGTTATTTATGAATGTGTGAAGACTGTCTGTATTACACACAGAGGGAACTGTCAAACTCAGTACAGTAAATACTTCCAAATAAACTTTCATGATTATGAATATGTAGGCTACTTGTCAAAAGGGCAATACGTTTTGTTAATATAATCTACTTGCACAGATGTATGTTATATAGCCTAGTACTATTCTTACTGGATTAAACATACATTTAAACAATTCATCTTTTGTGGTGGATCAACATCAACCGAACTATGTGTTGGGGATAAGGGTTCCGCACGGACCATATTGTTTGTCACTAGTGTTGACGTTGAGTTGATGTTTAATACATGTTTAGCGTTGTCTTACGACACCCCGCCTCAGACTACTATCCTTCGGCACTACACTTTCATGATTATGAATATGTAACGGAAAATAGGCCAATCTCGCTAATGTTAGTTGACCGAAATCAATTGGCAACATATCGGGTTTGACTCCCGGACCTGGCAACCTTTGCCGCATGTCTTCCCCCCATGTCTTCTCCCATCCTTCATCTCTGGCGGGCCTGTCCGAAATAAAGCAGTAAAATGCCAAAAAATTTACGGTTTGGTATGGTCGTTACGTTATTTATATTTGACATTAGCTATTTATGGGTGAAATATTCTGATTCTAGCTCACTAGATCAGTCACATTGAACTTTATTTTTGAATAGCTTGCTAGATATGTAGCTAACGTTAGCTAGGCTAACGAAGCTGTAGCTAACGTTACTTTCCATGCAAACCACTCGGCGAAGGGCTAACGTTAGCTAATTACCCTGTGCATTGAGCATTATTTTCAGATAACAGCACACACACACGTCATGTATTATCCCTTACAGCTAACTAGCTAGCCATGGTAACTCCCAGCTATTCCAGCATTCCAATTGACATTTCTGACAGGCATGTTCCGAAGTTCATGATTCGAAACGTAACTTATACCGTCGGCGCCTACCGTCTAAACGTAATTTGAGTGGTTTTGACACTGCAACGTTTTCAAACCGCGGTAAACCGTGGAACCGGTAACCGGCCCATGCCTACTCAAGATACAGCAATAGCATAGCAATCTTACTGTTAAAAATCCTTTAGGTTCAACATTAGGTAGATAAAAGAAGATTTACGCGTGAGTCGCCATGGGGAGACAGGTAGGCGGGGGAGACAGGTAGGAGGGGGAGACAGGTAGGAGGGGGAGACAGGTAGGAGGAGGAGACAGGTAGGAGGAGGAGACAGGTAGGAGGAGGAGACAGGTAGGAGGAGGAGACAGACAGGTAGGAGGAGGAGACAGGTAGGAGGGGGAGACAGGTAGGAGGAGGAGACAGGTAGGAGGAGGAGACAGGTAGGAGGGGGAGTGGTTAGTCTCCTCTTACTTGTACTAATGGCTCCTGATGCTGCAGAGACCTCCACCATTCCCAAAGCTAAACTAGGTCACCATGACTCGCTCCTCTATCCCCACGCTTTGCTCCTTATCTCCTCCTAACAATGACACCCCTTGTTTAGTGTTTTTTTTCTTCTTATTTCTTTTTACGTACAGCTGTCTCTAATCGTGTCTTGCTTCAGTTACAGACTGAAAGAACAGCGTCAATGTGAGCTATTGAGGAGTGGACATTGTATTAAATATTTTGTTGAAGTCAAGAAATACTGTACTATCTGCCACATGAAAGAACGGGACACCTTCGCTGACCGTAGTGATTGAGTTACGAGTTACGACACACATTTCACCTTTATCAAATATTGCACCTTCCTGCGATTTGGATATTGCATTATCTCTCTCTCTCTCTCTATCTATCTCTCTCTCTCTCTCTCTCTCTCTCTCTCTCTCTCTCTCTCTCTCCCTATCTATTTACACATATTATGACATAAAACATCACTTCCTGTGCATGGATGATTTTCCCGGGAAAGACCTCAGCAAATATAAGTGTGTTGATGAACTGGGTGGCGAGAGAAAGAGAGAGAGAGAGAGAGAGAGAGAGAGAGAGAGAGAGAGAGAGAGAGAGAGAGAGAGAGAGAGAGAGAGAGAGAGAGAGAGAGAGAGAGAGAGAGAGAGAGAGAGAGAGAGAGAGAGAGAGAGCAGTTAAACGGACTTTGTAAACACTCTGAGCCGAGGACCAGCCGACACACTGCTGTTGCTGCTGGTGAGAATAACCTGATTATGTCCCACAATGTCTGCCTCTGCCTGCATACCGAGGTGTTTATGGAATTACACAATAATACTCGGGATGAAAACACATCCCTCCCAGCATGCACCGCTGCAACTTGTAAACAAACCTTCCCCGCACTGACCTTGCTTGACACGCGTTGGGACAATTTTTTCCTCAAACAATCACACAGGCGCTCAAATTAAACGCGCAGGCTCAGCCGAATTTCAAGTCACCTAGTTTAGTGGTGGGGGGCGGGACGGCAGGGTGTTTGTCTCACATTTCCTCCCCGACTCAAATAGACCCCCATTTTTGACTCTCTGTCACACGCTCGCACACACACGCACGCACGCACGCACGCACGCACACACACACACACACACACACACACACACACACACACACACACACACACACACACACACACACACACACACACACACACACACACACACACACACACACACACACACACACACACACACACACACACACACAACACACACACACGCACACGCACGGACGGAAACACACAGGCAGCCCATCCGCACTGTGATCTCATTAGCAATATCCATGTGCATGCCGCGCCACTGTAACAAATAACCCCGCTGGCCGTGTAAGTGCTTGTCGCTTCGGCGCGTGACATGAAGGTCTAAATGGCAAGAAAACAAACACCCGCGGTCCCTCGGACCCAAATGGGCCGCCATACCGCAGCTATATCAGGCTGGCGTGGGCCAGCGGGGGAGGTGAGGGGTGGGGGGTGATGAGATGATTGTGTGACCTGCCTGTCTGAGAATGGTGTGAACGTAGGACTTTGGAGCAAAAAGGAGCAGCGGCTATTTTAGGACCACAGGAGGTTCGTTTCTCCTTTTCCTTTTTATTTGAAAATATGTTTTTTTTATATCTGCGAGGAGTACATTATACATGCAGTGTGTGGGCTGGCGCTTGTGTGTGTGAAGCCTCACGTGTATAAATTATGTGATTGTGGCGGCCAAGCGGGGGAGGAGGGGTCCTGCCCAGATATTGGAACGTAGCCACTAGAAGTGGGCCGCGGAGAGGAGAAGGGGCCGGGCGGGTGGGCGGTGCAATTCAATTTGGGAGTTGCCGCCGGTGAGTGACGGGAACAGTGGTTGTGCCAGTCCCAGCCGGCGCGAGGCAAAGAGAGGGGGCTGACTGAACCAGCCCGCCGGATGAACAAGCGCTGGGTTCATTCTGCGCGGAGGGCATCACGGGGTGGGTGGGGGGGGTTGGTCAATCAATGGCACAGACGCATGCCATCACGACAACAATCTCTCTAGTTTCTTTCTCTCTCTCTAGTTTATTTCTCTCTCTAGTTTATTTCTCTCTATCCCTCTAGTTTCTGTGTCTCTCTTTCTCTCTCTCTATTTTCTTTGTTTCTCATTCTCTCTATTTTCTTTGTCTTTCTCTTCATTTTCTATGTCTCTTTCTCTCTATTTTCTTTCTCTCTCTCTATTTTCTTTCTTTCTCTCTCTCTCTCTCTCTCCCACACACACACACACACACACACACACACACACACACACACACACACACACACACACACACACACACACACACTACACACACACACACACACACACACACACACACACACACACACACACACACACACACACACACACACACACACACACCTACACACACACACACACACACACACACATAAAGCTTTGTACATACGCTACGTGGAGGACGTATGTGATGGTAATTAAAGGAATCACTGGAGTTCATCAACACAAGAAGTGAATGTTTCAAATTAACTTTGAATTATTACAATAAGCAAATTAACTTCCTTGATACTCACCCCCTGTGTTAACACTGACTTGTACAGGAAAAATTCACGTAAAAAAGAAAGCCTCCACATCAGTCCATTTAGCCATGTCTGTAAACTTCGTAACAGTCGGATTTTGAAAAGCAAGCAAGTCTACTTAAGACACGGTTCAGTCAGAGAGGCGACCCTAAGGAATGGCTTGATGACACATGAGCGTTTTGCTAACATACCACAGGATGAGTGTCTCCAGAGCAGACGATGCATAACGCAGATTCCAACAATCAACATGTTTTCTACGACACTCACCGACCTTTTGGGCAAATAATTAATTAAGAAACATTTTGAAAAGTGATCCCAGGTTAAGTTGAGTTTTCAGATATCCGCCCTGATTTGAGTTGTGTGTCAGATGACCCAGAGCCAAAGCGACTTACACGTTTTGTACGACAAGTCAGCAGCAAGTGCACAACTCTATCAGCTGAGTAACAATGTTCAATGTTCAGCGATGTGAGCGGAGGAGTTCAGCCGGTTGCCAAGGACAACGCCAAGGTTCTTGGCGGTCGGGGACGAGGCCACAGCTACATTCTCCACTGTGATGGAAAGGTCAGTCAGGGGGGAGGATTTGGCCGGCAAGTGAAGCAATTCTGTTTAGCTTAGGTTCAGTTTAAAGGTGGTTGGTCGTCATCCAGGCGGAGATGTCGGACAGACAGGCCGAGATCCGCTCAGAGACATGGATATCTGAAGGAGGAAAGGAGAGGAAGAGTTGAGTATCATCGGCATAGCAATGATTGGCGTAGAGGGAAAAGAGGAGGGGTCCAAGGACTGAGCCCTGGGGGACACCCGTCTGAAGGGGGTGGGGGGCCGACAGGGTCGCGTGAACACTTAAGGCAACTAACTTGTGCTTCCGCGTTTCTCTGATTGGCCAACTGACCCCACGTGACGCTACGGCCTACGCCGGTAACGCGCGCATGCGCATTTTCGTTTTGACGGCA
>NC_140170.1:34459664-34474664 GCF_963971535.1 Notolepis coatsorum | reverse complement strand
TTGGATGGGGTTGGAGGTGTTGGAGGGGGTTGAAGAATGGAGAGGTAGAAAATGCAAAAAAAAGTTAAAGTCATTAAAGGTGCCAGAGAGTCAATCAAGTAAGCGCTTCAAATAATTGTAAACAACTGCAGACTGTGGTGAAGTTTGCTATTAGCAATTTAAACTGACCAATAGATCTACTAATGAATTGAGTTTTAAAGTGCATTGTTTCTGGGGCACGGAAGCTAAAAGCCGATTTTCCTAATTCAGTGCAAACTCTAGGAACCTTAAGTGTAAGCCAATCACCAGAGCGAGTGTGATAATAAGGTGCAGCGCTCCAATCCAGCAATGAAGTGATGTAGGGTGGGAGATCACCAATACCTACAGAAACGGATCCCAATGCAAGTCACGTCTCTCTGCCAGAGAGGACCAGCCGATATGATTAGGGATGAGTACCGAATTCGGTACTTTTAAAGGTACTTACCGAAACACGTCGGTACTACCGACTCGAGTATCGATTCACGTGAGATACCGTAAAAATATATATATATATATTTGTACATTTTTTTTTTTTTTTTTTACACTTTTTCTTTTCATGTCAACGTTCACACGCACAATATACGCTTACCTAGGATTTGACTTGATTCAACAACAAAGCAGTTTTTCACAACTGAGGTAGGTATAGATTACATTTTTAGAGACTAAAGTACAGAAAAAAGGTACCATTGGGTACCGGTATCGATTCACAGGTACCGGTACCGTATCGGTTCAATTAATGTGAACGGTACCCATCCCTAGATATGATATGATATGATACAATGATGGGTACCATAACAGTGTATTGTTCAGCCTTACAGTGAGGTGAGGAGACATCAGAACGGGGCTGTTGCAGAAGCAGGTTTAAATATAGTGGCTGATGCCATCTGCATGTGATGCAAGCAAGCCCTGGGCTCTCTTGGATTAGCATGTGCTCTTTTCCCCCACTCTGGCTCCAAGAGGAACAATTATG
This sequence comes from Notolepis coatsorum, assembly GCF_963971535.1. Taxonomy (NCBI): domain Eukaryota; kingdom Metazoa; phylum Chordata; class Actinopteri; order Aulopiformes; family Paralepididae; genus Notolepis; species Notolepis coatsorum. The sequence goes on along the minus strand of NC_140170.1, from coordinate 34,473,676 downwards.
ACATCATGGCTAATGGACTCGAGCTTAGCTGTCTATTCCATTTCTGTAGCTTCCGCATGAAGGATGATTCCACGTCTTTTTTTTAGCTAGAACAGAATTTTCTCCATCAAGGTCATGTGATAGATTCTGACTTATCTCAGTTGGACCACTTTTTAGTTAGGTTGTGTTTTGAGGCGCTTGAGTTGACTGCAGCTCAACAGACAAATACGATTTACTAAACCTATTCATTAACACACAAATAGCTTTTGTTTTGTATAATGTAATAAGTTGTTCTGGACAATATGGCCAAAATATGGTATTTGACTGTATTTAGTTGTTGTCATGGTGCTGTTTCATTCAAAATTGTCTATTGTCTTTTACTTTATTTAATACTGCTGCTAGGATTTAACTTTTTACAATATGTCTATTTTGTGGATGATGGCCTAGTAAAAATCCATTGCATTGATCCATGACAGTATACCTTCATATTCGGTATAGCCTACCTCCCAGCCCTATTTATAAGCTAGGCTAGTGGATTATATGTGTATTCCATCCACCCCACTCACAATAACTGAAGAGGTGTTTGGGTAACACTAGGGACTCGTAACAGATCTTCTCCTCCTCAAGTCCCTTGTGACTTGTTATTAGCCTATAATTCATTATGCAAAATGTAGGTTGCTGCATGATGTGAGTTGGGGACGAAAACGCCATTTTTCCTACACCTGGACGATACATTTGGACTTTCCTTGACTCTCCTCGGAATGACATTCTCAGACGGCTCCGCTCACGTGCAGCTCCGAAGTCTTCTCTCCCAAAACGTGGAATTTTCATGTAGAAGTGGCCAAGTTTCCAGGCTCCTGAAGAAGGTCATGATGAACTCCGAGCCGCTGTTGGGAACGGGGCTCGGCCCAACGACACGCTCCACAAACCACTGCAAACAGTCTCCAGCACCCCTCCCCTCCCCCCCCCGGGCCTCCTGTCGCACTTAGGCTACGTACACAAACAGTCTGGGCGTTACGTCTGGCCGCAACGTTGTGCAGACTCTCATGCATGGCGTGAAATTACAAAACATGGACTCCCTGACCCCCCAACATGCTTTCAATTCAGAAAGGTATTTTCAACGAACGGCCCCCATAATGTCACGTCATTTACTTGACCACTTTTAACTTTCGTAACTCTTCATCGCTCAAAATATAAATACATTTTTGGCCAATGTTTGTGTGCAAAATATTACAAATATAAACAAAACGCGCATGGCATCAAAATGTTTAGTCAGCACATAGCTCACTCAAGGATTTTTGATAATAATGGGAAATATCCCAATCGTATGGTTTGGGTTTCAGTGGTGCGATGGCCTGATTGCTTGAGTTACAGATTGCACCTTTTAGGTTACAATAAACCCCCCTTTATCCCCATCATGTGCCACGACAGTAGAATAGCAAAAAGCAGATCACAGAAATACAGCATTGTTTACATTTAGTCATTCAGCTGACTCTTTTATCCAGAGCGACTTACTTGTGTACACAATAAAGCTGGCAAAAGAACACACCCTCGGCAGTCAACAGTAGGAGGTATTGTTCGTCTAACGGTGACAAACTCAAGTGCTGCACATGGCATGCATAAACAAGTATAGACAATAAGAAGAATTAGACATATATTTTGTATTATTACACGAGATACAATGTAATATAATAAATTAATTATATATAAAGACGACTGTTGTTTTAGATGGATTTTGATTCCAGTCATACAGACTGATGTGATTGGACAATTCATCCAGTATTTTACACACCTCTATCACATCACATCGTCTTTCAGATAATTTTCTCTTCTTTCAAATTTCCTTTTTTCTCTTGGCCTATCCCTCATGATGGAGATCATGATCAGCTAGAATGGCAATGTCCTTAGAACCTTCCTTCTGTTCTGCGTGTCTCCGGCCACATACAATAGATAATGTCTAATGTGCTTTGAGGCTAATATTAGCATGCAAAGACTTTGATTTAGGTTCTGTTGAGCTGGGCATATTTTCCTCCCATGGGCTAGAGCTTAGGATCAAAGCCCCAATAATACATATGCACCTTGTCTAGGGCTGTACTTCATGTTAAAGCCACCAATACATACTGTATGCACCTTGTCTAAAGGGCTGTACTTCATGTTAAAGCCACCAATACATACTGTATGCACCTTGTCTAAAGGGCTGTACTTCATGTTAAAGCCACCAATATATAGCTACTGTATGCACCTTGTCTAAAGGGCTGTACTTCATGTTAAAGCCACCAATACATACTGTATGCACCTTGTCTAAAGGGCTGTACTTCATGTTAAAGCCACCAATACATACTGTATGCACCTTGTCTAAAGGGCTGTACTTCATGTTAAAGCCACCAATATATAGCTACTGTGTGCACCTTGTCTAAAGAGCTGTACTAAATAGGGGTGTAACGATGCGACCTCACAACGATTCGATTTGATTACGATTATTCAGGCAACGATTCAATGCATCATGAAATCTCTTCATTTGACCACGATTCGATTCGATACATTTTCGATTAATTTCCGATCCATTTTCTATCAGTTAATTCCCCAAAAAAATTTGAATACACAAATGTGGCTGGTGGAACGGATTCACTCAGCATGAATGGACTATAGGTCAATAAAAACAATACACAAAACACATTAGAATCGATGCATTTAGATTAATCGATGCATCGTTCGTTAGACAAGTAGTACTAAATGTTAAAGCCCTAATACATTATGCACCTTGTCTAAAGAGCTGTACTAAATGTTAAAGCCCCAATACATTATGCACCTTGTCTAAAGAGCTGTACTAAATGTTAAAGCCCCAATACATTATGCACCTTGTCTAAAGAGCTGTACTAAATGTTAAAGCCCCAATTCATTATGCACCTTGTCTAAAGGGCTGTACTAAATGTTAAAGCCCCAATACATTATGCACCTTGTCTAAAGAGCTGTACTACATTTTAAAGCCCCAATACATTATGCACCTTGTCCTAAGAGCTGTACTACATTTTAAAGCCACCAATACATAATGGGCCACCTCTTTGCCATATGAATCAAATGCATTACATACAGTAGGCTCAGGATATGAGCTATATAATTTTATAGAACCTATTGTCAAAAACATGACAAAATGCCTTCATGGTTTACAGCCAGAGACACCAACAGACGCACTTATGAGTTGTGTAAAGCAATCAATAACTTATAAGCAACAGGCACACTTACAGGGTTACCACTTTATATTTACACTAAGCACTACAAGCTAGTATAAGGCTGTTATATAACACGCAAATTAAATATATTATAACTACTTTCTGCTGTGGATTGTATAGACTAATACATCCATTAATTTAGACTGCTTGACATTTTAATTATAGTTAAATAAATACCATCTCGCATGCTCTGGCTGGATTACATTTGTCAACGTTGAGCAGAGAGGGAGAGAGACCACAACTGTATGGTAGACCACAACTGTATGGTAGACCACAACTGTATGGTAGACCACAACTGTATGGTTGACCACAAGTAGACCTCAACTGTATGGTAGACCACAACTGTATGGTAGACCACAACTGTATGGTAGACCACAACTGTATGGTAGACCTCAACTGTATGGTAGACCACAACTGTATGGTTGACCACAACTGTATGGTTTGCCACAGCTCTGGATAGACGTATAACGAAAGAGAGAGCGAGAGAGAGATTCCGTGGGTGAACTTCAACGTTACTCTCAGCTCTTGTCAATTCCGAAAAACTCTGGGAAAGTGCTAAGCACCATCTAATCCACGACAATTTGCTGCAGAACAGATGACAAACACAATAGTTGTATGTGTATGCCAGGCAAATAAAACACAGACAACACAGGCAGTATGTTGGCTAGGTAGTAAGTAGGCAATGGTTGCTATTAGGGGTGTAACGGTACACGTATCCATACAGAACCATTTCAGTACTGGACCTTCCGTTCAGTATGCCCTGTGTACTGAACGAATGCAACGCTACGTTAACCACTAACGGAACGCACATGCAGAACTTTTTTTTGCATGCAGAATTTCATTAAATACTCCAAGTTCACCCCTTCCAAAAATATAACTTGCGCAAAGGGCCGGATGTTGTTCGGTCAGCCCATAAACAACACAGAGATTACCTGTAATTTAGCATAGCCTCATAGTGTGGCAAATACACATAAAACACACACACACACCCTCTCTCACTGCTTGAGGAAGATTGGTGCTAGATTGAGAAGGGGCTGTCTCTCGGAGATCAAATTAATGATAGTTTACGTCATATAGAACGGACATTCAGCAACGCGCCTCCGAACAAGCTGTGATAAACATGAAGCGATATATTTCCCTTGAAACGGGAAATAGTAATGAAACCATTAGTGACCTGCATGACACTTCTTTCTCTCGTTTTACCCTGAGGGATGATTTACAATATAGTGCTAAAACAGAAAAGTAGGCTACTTACATTCTTGACGCTAGTACTCCCAAAATAGCATTAGCATAAAAAGAAGGTAGGCCAGCTGTAGTTTACATAGCTTGCATAAAACTGTCTAGAGGTTCCACAAGTTCATCAAAATCCTAAATATTTCCAACCGGGGCTTGAGATTGCTCAGAGTGTAAATCACTGTCTTTGCGACCAATGGTCACGGTTGTTGTTGTTGTTGTTCTTCATTTGTTACTACTGGCACGTTGTTCAGCTCAATGACGTTGCGTGTCTCCTATCCGTCATGCAGCGCATTCAGGCCTACGCCCAGCGGGGGCTGTTTTTTGTCTCACAATTATGATTATTATAAAAAAAAATGTACAAGTCGATTAATAATTTGAATATAGGATATTCGTTTACAGCCCTACTTAACAGTTACTGCATCACCCAGGACAGCCAAACTTTCCCCCACTCTACCGAAAACCCATACCGAATCCGACAACAAACGTCAGCAGGTGGGGAGTAAATGTGGGGGGAAATGCAAAGGCATCCGGGGGCGTTGCCTTCAATAATGCTGGGTTGAGCTAGAGCAGTGGTTCTCAACTGGGCTAGCCTCGGGACCCAACATTTTCCTTAGTCATTAAGTCACAACCCAAATTCTTTAACCACTATGATTTATTTCAAAAAAAAAAAATGCAGTAATACACAATCTTTCATGCACTGTTAACCCTTTCACTGCCGCACTACAGCAGGTTAACCCTTTACTATCACACTAGTGACCCACCAGTTGAGAAACACTGCGCTAGAGGACAGGTGATGACTCACCAAAACCATGACACATATTTCCTCATAGTTTATCATAATTGTATCTGATAGTGGGCCGGTACCAGGCTAAGACAGGGCATCTCTGAAAAAAATCCCATGCCAAGAGCGATTTGTGTAACATGTTAGAAACCGACACGTCAAAGCGGTTTATAGAATCATATCCGATCTCTCTTAAGGCAAAAAAACTGGTTATAAATACATCAATCATTGTTGTCCAGTGATCCCATACTATCAAGTGATGGCTGGGATCATCTCAGGACTCAGGAATCTTTGCAGGCAGTAAAACAGTGGATTGCTCTAATGCGTCCTCTCCTTCCCTGTATTTAAACATGGCTGCCAGAGGCTGTAGAGGCAAAGTCTGTGATGAAAAACACTTGTGTGTAAAAATCACAAAGTTTATCACCAATACAGAGCTCTTAGCCGCCGGACTAGTAATAATAAGGTGAGCTGGTATTCTCCAAAATGATTTACACTACATTGCAGTACCATTAGCCCCATAGCCTGTTCAATCCTCCATCTGGCCCAGGCCACAAGTGGTAACTTGCCATAACAGAACACATGGAGCCATTTAGGCATTCGCCCACGGAAGACAGTTAGTGCAGCGTCAATTAGGACCAGGAGGAAGGAAGTGGTCTCAGCTAAACACCAGAGACAGTGAGCGGCCACGCCAACAGCTCTATATTAGCTATTCTTTTTTTTGCCTTTTGGCTCATTATGCTAAACCAAATGTTGAAAGGGATACTGTATGGGGAAGACAGAAAAAGGAGATAAAATGTCCCTGGTTGGAGTCAAACCCAGGACGCTGTGATCACATTGTATGAACCTTAACCCTAACCCTAACCTTGACGCTGACCCTGACCCTGACCCTAGCTCACCAAACCACCAGGAACACCCTCTTGATCCCACACACAGCCACATGTTGTCAAATAAATGACATATAACTCCTCACACCGCCTGCTGAGTGGGACGTCCCGGGCCAGGAAGGAGGGAGGCGTGGAGACATGACCTCTGGTGTGTGGGTGGAGACATGACCTCTGGTGTGTGGGTGGAGACATGCCCTCTGGTGTGTGGGTGGAGACATGCCCTCTGGTGTGTGGGTGGAGACATGACCTCTGGTGTGTGGGTGGAGACATGACCTCTGGTGTGTGGGTGGAGACATGCCCTCTGGTGTGTGGGTGGAGAGGAGACATGACCCTCTGGTGTGTGGGTGGAGACATGCCCTCTGGTGTGTGGGTGGAGACATGCCCTCTGGTGTGTGGGTGGAGAGGAGACATGACCCTCTGGTGTGTGGGTGGAGACATGCCCTCTGGTGTGTGGGTGGAGAGATGACCCTCTGGTGTGTGGGTGGAGAGGAGACATGACCTCTGGTGTGTGGGTGGAGACATGCCCTCTGGTGTGTGGGTGGAGACATGACCCTCTGGTGTGTGGGTGGAGAGATGACCCTCTGGTGTGTGGGTGGAGAGGAGACATGACCTCTGGTGTGTGGGTGGAGACATGCCCTCTGGTGTGTGGGTGGAGACATGACCTCTGGTGTGTGGGTGGAGAGATGACCCTCTGGTGTGTGGGTGGAGACATGACCCTCTGGTGTGTGGGTGGAGAGGAGACATGACCTCTGGTGTGTGGGTGGAGACATGACCCTCTGGTGTGTGGGTGGAGAGGAGACATGACCTCTGGTGTGTGGGTGGAGACATGCCCTCTGGTGTGTGGGTGGAGACATGACCCTCTGGTGTGTGGGTGGAGACATGACCCTCTGGTGTGTGGGTGGAGAGGAGACATGACCCTCTGGTGTGTGGGTGGAGAGGAGACATGACCCTCTGGTGTGTGGGTGGAGAGGAGACATGCCCTCTGGTGTGTGGGTGGAGACATGACCTCTGGTGTGTGGGTGGAGACATGACCCTCTGGTGTGTGGGTGGAGACATGCCCCTCTGGTGTGTGGGTGGAGACATGACCTCTGGTGTGTGGGTGGAGACATGACCCTCTGGTGTGTGGGTGGAGACATGCCCTCTGGTGTGTGGGTGGAGACATGACCTCTGGTGTGTGGGTGGAGACATGCCCTCTGGTGTGTGGGTGGAGAGATGACCCTCTGGTGTGTGGGTGGAGACATGACCCTCTGGTGTGTGGGTGGAGACATGACCTCTGGTGTGTGGGTGGAGACATGACCCTCTGGTGTGTGGGTGGAGACATGCCCTCTGGTGTGTGGGTGGAGACATGACCTCTGGTGTGTGGGTGGAGACATGACCCTCTGGTGTGTGGGTGGAGAGGATACCTGACCTCTGGTGTGTGGGTGGAGACACGACCTCTGGTGTGTGGGTGGAGACATGCCCTCTGGTGTGTGGGTGGAGAGAAGCCGAGATATATATGCCATCTCAGCACACACACATGCACACACACACGCACGCACACACACGCACACACGCACATTCCCTGCCCCCTTTACACTGGCAGCCAATAAATATTAGTGTTGGAGTGTGCATTAAGGGTCTGAGTCATGATGAGCTCTTAAAGGGAAAATAAAAGAGTGTGAGTGTTAACGCCCCCCCCCCCCAACACACACACACACACACACACACACACACACACACACACTACTGATATCTCCAAGCCGCTATAGTTGCATTCAACGCTAATGCTGACAAGTCCTTATATAGCTGTGTTTCTCGTACGGAACTGTAAAGAAAGAGGGTGAGGATACCGTGCCGACAGATGAGGATGGATTGAGGGGGGGGGGGGGGGGGAAAGGGGGGTCCGCCTCCCTCTTGCTGTGGTGAGTCATGGCTTTTAATCGGGATCGGGACTCAATAATGTGTTGACGGTGGGGGGGTTCTCAAAGTTTGTATTATTAATGGGTAATTAATTAATAATAATAACGCCTTACTGCTCAGTAAGGTCTGATTGTTGTTATCCTTATGTTTAGATGCTTCTTCTGATCCCTTTTTCCTGTTTGAATAAAGGCAGACTTCTGGTGCACTGGCGGCTATTCACATGTCATACCATGGACTAATGTGTCTTATCTACACCCCCACACACCCCCCTACTCCGTTTCTTCATCTTAACATGTCTTCCCCTGCTTGACCAAGTTCAGCACCAAACACATCAGGCCCACTGGTCTGCAAGACCGCACAGGTTATTTTTTCTGTTTATTTAATATGTTTGAGCAGCTCTCTCTCTCTCTCTCTCTCTAGAGACCCCCCCCCCGCATCACCACCTCCCCCCTTTCTCTTGTGGAGCTGTGCCTGGGCATGAGATCTGCCAACCAGTGCCAGCCCCTGCATAAACACCACAGCGTGCCTCTCTCTCTCTCTCTCTCTCTCTCTCTCTCTCTCTCTCTCTCTCTCTCTCTCTCTCTCTCTCTCTCTCTCTCTCTCTCTCTCTCTCTCTCTCTCTCTCTCTCTCTCTCTCTCATTTTGTCCAGGGAACAAGCCAGACGTTTGGCAGTGTCCCAGGACTTAGTCTCACACCTATCCTCTTGTCTCCCCTCTGTCTCTCTTGTCTATAGGAGACCTGGCTCACAGCCCTGTTGGGACAGCCTGCGGCCCGGCTCTTATCTGATGCTTCTTCTGGTGTTTGCTGCTGCTCTGGTACTGAGGAAAGCTACAGGCTGATAGGTGAGTTTACCTAACCTAGTGTTACGCACTGACCCCTGATGGGGTGTAACCATCTCAATACAGAATTGAAAATGAGAAATAAATGTACTTAGTTTCAATACAGTGTATGCTAACTGTATAGCTGTATGGATCCGTCTACAGTCTGCATCCGCATCAGTTGTTTGTCATGCTGTCCCTGTGTGTGCATCATGTGGGAGGTCGGGTTGTCATTGTAGAATGTGTGTCTTGTTGTCATTGTAGAATGTGTGTCTTGTTGTCATTGTAGAATGTGTGTCTTGTTGTCATTGTAGAATGTGTGTTTTGTTGTCATTGTAGAATGTGTGTCTTGTTATCATTGTAGAATGTGTGTCTTGTTGTCATTGTAGAATGTGTGTTTTGTTGTCATTGTAGAATGTGTGTCTTGTTGTCATTGTAGAATGTGTGTTTTGTTGTCATTGTAGAATGTGTGTCTTGTTGTCATTGTAGAATGTGTGTCTTGTTGTCATTGTAGAATGTGTGTCTTGTTGTCATTGTAGAATGTGTGTTTTGTTGTCATTGTAGAATGTGTGTCTTGTTGTCATTGTAGAATGTGTGTTTTGTTGTCATTGTAGAATGTGTGTCTTGTTGTCATTGTAGAATGTGTGTCTTGTTGTCATTGTAGAATGTGTGTCTTGTTGTCATTGTAGAATGTGTGTCTTGTTGTCATTGTAGAATGTGTGTCTTGTTGTCATTGTAGAATGTGTGTCTTGTTGTCATTGTAGAATGTGTGTCTTGTTGTCATTGTAGAATGTGTGTCTTGTTGTCATTGTAGAATGTGTGTCTTGTTGTCATTGTAGAATGTGTGTCTTGTTGTCATTGTAGAATGTGTGTCTTGTTGTCATTGTAGAATGTGTGTCTTGTTGTCATTGTAGAATGTGTGTCTTGTTGTAGGTGGATCTTAACAAATTGTTCCTGGTCTTTACCATCAATACATAGTCCTGTACATTCATTGTCCTGTCGGGTGGATAAACCACACCTGCCTCTCTGTAGTGTCTTCTGGTGGTGGACTTAGGAATGTTTAGCAACTTGACCTGAAAGAATGGCAGTAATCAGAAAGAAAGTGTTGATCTGAGTGACCGGGCAGGAGGGGCGGCAAGGTCGTTGTACAAGTTGTATAACCGAAGAAGGATTACGTGAGTGGATTGGGTTGCTTTGGCTCTACTAATATTATGCACTGAAAAAGTAAATATACATTGAATATCATACCTTGTACCTAAATCTCTTGGCCAATTCTTCCTTATTCAATCTGAATGCCTTGGCCATGCATGCTATGTGGAGCAGAGCTGGCCCGTTATAAAAAGGTTCAGTCATTCAGGTTTCGGGAGACTGCTAGCCCCCTGTGAGCAGGTTCCCTGACCCTAAGGACCATGAAACTCATTTAAAACCCAAACATATGACCTCAGAAATACATGGGCGTCAATCTGAAAATGTGGTTGTTTTTCATGATTCCTCAAATGTTGACCCTTTTTGGAGGTATGAGAGGTTTTCGCCCCCGACAGCGGCGATGCATGCATTGCCTCTGAACTTGGCACATGATGCACATTGAATGAACCGGAGCCAGCTTCTCAATCTCAGCCGCCAGGAGCTAAAGCAGAAACATGCAAGCTGATACATTCCCGCTCTGGCTTCTGGCATTAAGACCAGGAAGCCGACTTCAGTTCATTCAGTGCACATGGGTGAAGCTCAGAGACCATGCATATATCACTGCTGTCGTCCAAGCTTTAACACTCAGTGGCCACTCCTACTCTTCCTCCCCCCTCATCGGCCTCCGGCATCCCTCCGTAGAGCTGAGACACACTGGGGAAGGACGCTGAGCGGCAGCATCCCTCCGTAGAGCTGAGACACACTGGGGAAGGACGCTGAGCGGCAGCATCCCTCCGTAGAGCTGAGACACACTGGGGAAGGACGCTGAGCGGCAGCATCCCTCCGTGGAGCTGAGGCACACTGGGGAAGGACGCTGAGCGGCAGCACTGTCCGTAGAGCTGAGACACACTGGGGAAGGACGCTGAGCGGCAGCATCCCTCCGTGGAGCTGAGACACACTGGGGAAGGACGCTGAGCGGCAGCACTGTCCGTAGAGCTGAGACACACTGGGGAAGGACGCTGAGCGGCAGCACTGTCCGTAGAGCTGAGACACACTGGGGAAGGACGCTGAGCGGCAGCATCCCTCCGTAGAGCTGAGACACACTGGGGAAGGACGCTGAGCGGCAGCACTGTCCGTAGAGCTGAGACACACTGGGGAAGGACGCTGAGCGGCAGCACTGTCCGCGCTGGACGCATGCAGCGTGGAACTTCACAGGCAGCCTGCAGAGAGGTCGGGCAAAAATCCACTCCATGGCTATCTTCTCTGCACACGGAATTTAGACTCCATAGAATAGGGACATATAGGACGAATAGGCCCAGAATACATTCCGAAACCTCCGTGCTTGGGACCTCACCCCATTGTCTTGGCTCACTACAAGACCAGTGTATATGAGTGTGTGTGTGCATGTGCGGTGTGTGTGCATGTGCGGTGTGTGTGCGTGTGCGTGTGTGTGTGTGTGTGTGTGTGTGTGTGTGTGTGTGTGTGTGTGTGTGTGTGTGTGTGTGTGTGTGTGTGTGTGCGTGCGTGCGTGACTTTGGGTGTGTCCGTGCATTTCTATTTTACAAGAGTGTCCTGGGCCAGACAGGCAGCAGCACAATTAACAGGGTTGCAGACATAAAAACTATTTACAATAAAAATTATTATAAATGACATAATCACAAAATATAAGATATTGAAGATATGCATCGATATTTGTCATCAAAAGTCATCAGTGGTCATACAGGGGCAATATAAATCAGTCAAGACGTCTGCAGCCGGATGTGCCTCCAAGTCATTAAGAATGCATCCAGAAATGCATCCAATGAGACCAGCTCAGGTCATTTTGCCACTGATTCCAACCAGAGGGAGCAGCGGACTTAAAGACCCTTTCCCCCCACAATTCAGTACAGGATTTAGGGACAGATAGTAGGAATAAGTCTCGTGAGCGAAGACAATAACTTCCTGTACTTTTCTGAAGGATGTTGATCCATAGGTAAGATGGAGGCAAACCAAGAAAAGCAAATCATGTAATAAAGGGCCCAGGGCTCCATGGTAGACAGTCTCCTGCACATGTAGGCATTGCGAAGATGCATGCATGCATATTACATCACCATAGTCCAGCAGAGACACATGGCAGCAACACATCTCCTTTTGGCCTCGAAGGAAAAGCAATACTTGTTTCTTGTTTCAGTTCTTTCACCAGTTGTTGAATGTGAGGCTAACAAGAGAGAATCATCAATTGCGATTCCACACATCCACACGTGTGTTACATGTTTGTGTATGTCCCTGCTATGAGTCGGTCATAATAACCCATGATGACCGAGGTCTCATGACGTGGCCCATGAGGAAGTTAACTTTAGTAGAACCTATATATTTTTTTCATACACACTATAATTTCACCCCAGTGATTCACCATCATATTTCTGTTGTGGGCTATCATCGAAATGTAAGGTGAATCACTGTAGTACTGTAGTGTGGTTAGGAAATACTACGGTATTACTTTAGTATTTTGTAGGGGTGGGAATCGCCAGAGACCTCACGATACGATACTATTGCGATACTTGCGTCACGATATGATAGTATCGCGATACTAAATATATCGCGATACGCTGAGTATTGCGATTTTTTTAATTTTTTTTTATCACATTTCATTTATTACCTTTTTTCAACTGCAAAGTAAAACCTTGTCAACATGTTTTATCTAATAAAATAAAGTTCAGTCTGTTCATCTCACGTCAATAATTTTTATTGCAGAAAATGGTATTTTCTCAAGCAGACGGATGTCAACACTGTAATCTGTGTTGCATGTACCTGACACACTGAACTGTCAAGTATTACAGTCATATTCCAACTTAACTGAATGCACATGTGTGTGTGTGTGGACTACTGTACTATTACAGGTATTGAAATGAACAATGCAACTTCATTATACAAAAAAAATTATGAATAATTAAATATCGATACTTGGCGTCCCTGTATCGATACAGTATCGCCACGCAAAGTATCGCGATACTACTACTACGTATCGATTCCCCCCCCCCACCCCTAGTATTTTGGTGTGTACAAAATGAAAACTAGGAACACTATAGCTTTGCTATAGAAAACAACAAACTATACTACTGTAGTTATTTTTCTCTTCCCCTCCTCTCAACATCGAAAGGCAAGGAGAATTGAGGAAGATGACAACGGGGACTTGGTTCTGTGAGCGAGACGGATGTAGGAATCCCACTTGTCCCTGGGAACTCGCACTGAAAACAAACAAGGCTGCGGCCTCCCAGCCAGCGCCTCTAGTCTCCAGCATGGGAAGAAGAGCCCGGGTCAAGAGACCATGTCCAGGCATGCCTCGCTCAGCGTTTTTAAATCGGAACGTACAATAGGCCCTTTTCACAGCAGACAATTTGACTTGTCATAAATTTGGTAAACAAAGGTGTAACCATGTAGAGTAATGAACGTTCTCTATATCTGGTTACGCCTTTGTTTACCCAGGAACCCCCTGCCCCCCTCAGAATGTCATGTTGTGTGGCTCTGGTTAATGGCGTATTCGAGACCTCATTGTACTGTATATATACCGTTTATTTTCTTAAAAGGAGAAAAGGATGGTGGAACAGGAATCCGGCACCTCCCACAGATTGGAATCGGCACCTATTCACCTCCTCTCTGTCGCTGTCATAACCTGTCGATACATTTTTTTGTGTAAAACTTGTTTTGATTTGATCATTCTTTTATTTCCCTGTAAAGTTGCTCATAAATTGCTTCTTTAAGTAGGCATAGCATAGTGGACTATTTTGGCTCAATGCTGCTATCTAAATAAAAACGTCCTTGAGAAACGTCAATCGGGTAACGCAGTGACGCCTGCCCCTGAATGCAGTGTTTGAGTCTAGCGTGCCTGAACTAGCCTGCACACTGCGTGAAGTAGGCAAACACTGTGGAATCCTGGTGAAAGGACAAAAAGACAGGTGTTGTCTGTGCACCAGGCACTGTGTGTTTGGATGTTGATGTTTTTACGGTCCATATGTTCTCCCTCCGACCCGCCACAGTGCCCTCTGTGTTCCGGCGCCTCCTGATTTACACGCTGAGCGC
>NC_140170.1:34439664-34454664 GCF_963971535.1 Notolepis coatsorum | reverse complement strand
AAGTGCACTGCATCTAACAACAAATATCTTCTCAAATGAGGGTCCCTGGGCTGAGTTAGAGAACATCCTTTCCACTCCCTCAGCCCTGCTAAGCAATAATAACCACTTATTCTTTTAACCTTACCAAGGTAGGTTTGCTGAGCAGCACGGATGCCCCTTTTCAGCAACAGCCTGTTTCACACATTCCACACATTCACACCTGGGAGCTGCCGAGTACAACCACAGCCTGACACTGTTGGCCACTAAGCATCAGTTAGTGGCCAGCAGTGGGGGGGGGGGGGGGGTTACGTGCCTTGCTCAAGGGCACTTCAATAGGGGGAGGGAGGGGAGAGCATTATTCATTCACTTCGCCAGAGGGTTCGAACCGGCGACACTTCCGGTTACAAGCCCCCCACTTCTGTAACCTTTAGGCCACCGCTGCCCCCCACCCCCCCAAATCAAATATCATATCAAATAGGATCAAAAAAAAAAAAAAAAAAAAGTATAGTAAATGTAGAGGAGTGAGGAGTGTGTGTTGGTAAAAGGGAGGCAGGGTTTCCCAGTGCAGGCAGCCACCACATGGTAGCCTACAAGAACAACGTCAGTCAGCAGCACACAGTGACACACATGTTCACACCATTATCGGCCTATGGCAGAAATTAATGGTGTTTTCCTTTCCAAGGACATCCTAGCGTCCTTGATGCTGCATGTGGGGTTAATCGGAAAATAGCGTTTCACCAAAGGATCTTCTGTTTTTTTAATCGCTACTTCAAATTCAAAATCCCCTGCTTTATCAGAGAGAGAATTAGAAGGCTTTGTTCACGAGACCACAGCTGCTTGAACCACAGACTAAGCTAGGAGTGATCTATTAATAATCCATTAATTTTCCTATAGCTGCAGCAAAGACTGAAGACTCAGGAGAAGCCAGAAAACACATCACCCGGTGAGAGGTCTATTAGCTAAAATAATAGGGAGACATACCTGCATGTGGGAAAAAGAAAATTCTCTAATTAGATAATTACATATGGTAGAGGTATATACAGCTACCTACACAAACGGTGTTGCATGGAACTAGTTCACCCACCCCGATATTTTGAACAGATAACCCAATTTGCGGTCATCTCTGTATGACTGGAGTCGTCGACAGCTCTGTGGCGGACCACCAGGCAGCCAGGCTGGTCACTTTAAACCAGTGCATACCGGGGGAGGTACAGCAGCACCGTGGTGGTCTGCCAGAGCTGTATCACCTTTCCTTGCATACTGCCAGAGGTTAGAGGAGGTATACATTCCCACAGGGGTTAATAGAGAGCTCACTGCCAGAGCACTGGAGGCTGGAGGCTGGACTTCTGAAATGTCATTATAAAGCTTCTTAAACTTAAAAAACTCAACAAATCATAAAAGGCTAGGGCGGCTAAGTGGCGCAGTGGGCAAGGCGCTCGCCACTAACGCAGGAGATGGGTTCGAGCCCAGCTCTCGGTGTTGCTTCCGGCTTGGCTGGTCGTTCATACTAATACAATTGCAGTATTAGAGGGTGGGAAAGCTGGTGGGTGGGGATCGGACGTTGTGGACAGCGACTCCTACAGGTCGGTTGGTGCGCCTGTACAGCAGAATCAGGAAGCAACGGGGGGCAGCGTGAGCCTCCCACGCGTTACTCCTCGCCACTGAGAGATCGCGCTGTGCAGGTGAAAAGATGCGACGGCTGCCTCCTCGTGTACCGGAGGGGACACGTGATGCAAGGCTTGGTCCTCACTGCAGCCGACCAGTGGGAGGCATAGTCTAGCAATGTTCGAGACAGGGGAGGGAAGAATTGGATAATACGAAATTGGGATGGGAGAAAAATAGAAAAATGGGGAGAAAAAGTAGATAAAAAAAAAATCATAAAAGGCTATTCCCGGTGATAAGTAGGGTAATCGGAGAGAGTTTCAGTGACCACCATATAGCCCCAGTACTAAGCAATTGGCTTCCAGACAATCAGGAAAGCTCTCAGGAAAAGGCCTGTACCTCATTGGTCTGCCGTGGTTTAAAAAAAAAAAAATTATAATAATCCAGGTTTGAGGAGAAGACAAACACAGAAGATCAAAACAATGCATATAACTCTATGAGAAAATATAATTCTGCAACAATGTTTTAACGTAATTTATACAACAGGTAGGTCCGATCACACATTGTTATTGGTCAAGACAAGCGTTCTAAACAGTGAGTATATTCATGATACACTCACGGTTAAATCACCATGAATATACCACTGCGCTGGCTTTACAACGTTACGTTTGATTTAACGTACCCGTTAACCATAAACCAGTGGATAGATAAAGAGGACGGGCCGCATTTCTATTCAGAAAAACAGCATTATAAGGGCGGCTGGGTGGTGCAGCGGACATTGCGCTCGTCACCAACGCAAGAGACACCGGGTTCGAATCCGGCTTTCGGCGTTGCCTCCGGCTTGGGCCGGCCGTCACACTAACTCAATTGGCAGAGTTAGCGGGTGGAAGTCGATGGCTGGTAATCTGGACGTTGTGGACAGCGACTCCTACAGGTCGGTTGGGGGACGCCTGCACAGCAGAGACAGGAAATGGCGGGGGTAGTGTGAGCCTCCCACACGTTACACCTCGCCAATGAGAGTCCGCGCTGGCAGGTGAAAAGATGTGACAGGCTGCCTCCTCGTGTATCAGAGGGGACATGTGATGCAAGGTTTCTATCCTCCCTACAACCGGCCAGTGGGGGGCATATGTGAGCAACGTTCAAGACAGGAGAGGGAAGAATTGGCACAGCGAAATTGGGATGGGAGAAAAATAGAAAAAGAGGAGAAAAAGTGGATAAAAATAAATAAAAAAACTGGCCCACCTCCCGGTACTGTCCAAGGTGCTGATGGCTTTCTCCGACTTTCGCTTGCATTAGACTAATACAGGGGTTCTCAAACTTTTTTATACCACAACCCCATTTTATTTAGGATTTTTTTTGGCGACCCCACACTTAATGTATCACGTAATTTCAACGTGGAATTAAGGAATATCAAAATAAAAGCACACATTGTTGAACTTGATCATGCATATTTATTCGAACATTTTATTACAGCACTATCTTATCAATACACATTTATATAAAACGAGGCATATTTAGCTTAAATATGTTGCCAGAACATAAAATTCTTTTTTTTTCAAACACTGTCACCTACACAAAAGCTGCAAGAAAACGGTAAATGTCTGGCATCAATGGTTGCCAAATACTTACTGTCAAATACAGTAAAATAAAATACATTTACAGATTACAACCTTTATTTAATGGTTAATATTTTGATAAAAGGTAATTTACTGTATTTTTATGGCATTTACACTTAAAGTAGAAAAACAAAAATAATACAGTGAATTTCCCGTAAAAAAAACATTAATTTTTTTACAGTGTACCCACGACCACACTTTGGGTTGCGACCCGTAGTTTGAGAACCGCTGGACTAATATGTCATTAGTTTGCGTTGCCAAGCTTGTTGATAGCCTACTCCATTTGAAATTCCATAGCAACGAGACATCTTTAGGAAAAAAAATTCTATGCCAAGTTCACTGAAATCGATATAAAAGACCCTATAATTGTCTGTATTCATCCTATATTTTCCTGACAGTGCAACCTGCTGTATAAAAGCAATAATACACTCGGAAGCCTGTGGTATGTCATGAATATTGCCACGGCTGTGATGTGACTCGAGCTTCGCTCTCATGCCTGCGGGTGTATCACAGCCGTGGCAATATTCATGACATACCACGGCTTCTTGTGTATTATTGCTTGAATATTCTCAGAGATGGACCACATCGTTTCTATGTTCTTCTGTACATTTAATTGTGATTGTAGATTCCCTGCCCTCTTGTTACTCTGGCTTCTCTGTGTGAAAAGGGCTTAACATCCGGTTGAAAGGATAATTCTGGTTATTCTTGTCATCTGTCATCTGGCATCATACCGATTAATTCAGACCGAAATCTCAAATTAACAAGTTTTGTTTTTCTGGCTGCTGGAGTTGGCTGCAGTTCTCCTGGCTGCAAAGGGCTGCTCTGATTATATGATACATTACAGCAGGGCTATTCAACTGGCGGCCCGCGGGTCAGATTTTATTTTTATTTTTTTTATATATATATATATATATATATTTTTTTTTTAACTTTTTTCTTTTCATGTCAACGTTAACACGCACAATTGAGCCAAAAGTCACTCAATTAATGACAGATTTCATTGATAAATTGAGGGAAAACTTTGCAAGTCGATTTGATGAATTTGACATGTCCAGAGAATTGATGCATTTTGTGAGCAACCCATTTGCCAATGTAGCTGCTATTTCCACAAAAGGACAAGAGTTCCTTGCATCACTTCACATTGATGAAGGTCTCCTGCAACTTGAAATAATTGACATGCAAGCATCATCTGCTCTGCAGCAGGCACTTGAGAATGAATCCACCACAACATTTTGGATAAAGTGTATTCATGTCAAGACATTCCCCAACATAAAAACGCTGGCAATATCTGTGCTAACAATGTTTGGCTCAACATACACCTGTGAATCCAGTTTCTCTCACATGAATGCCATTAAAACAAGCAACCATGCCTCCTTGACAAATGAGCATTTGCATCACTGTTTGCGGGTAGCCCTCACTTCCTATGAACCCTCTTTCTCTGCCATTGCCCAGTCAAAGAAGTGCAATCGCTCTCATTAGATGTGTGTATGTAGGCTAGGCCTGTCTGCCCCCCACCCCCCTGATGTTTGAGAGTTAAGAGTCGACAATAAGTGCTAATAAGATGCTGTGATTTGCTGTTGTTGCACAGACATGAAGCACTTTTTCATAAGCTCAGCTGCACTATAAATGTGTTTTTTTGTTCAAGTGTTGATGTTAGAATGTTCAGATGCACATCATGCACTTGTTTGTTTTTTATTTTATTTTTATGTTGAAGAGGAGATGTTGCAGTTGTTGCACAGTCATAAATGAAGCACTTTTTGCAGGAGATGTTGCAGATGTGGCACATAAATGAAGCACTTTTTTTGAAAAGTATACTACTTTTGCAATGTAGTTAAAGGGGAACTATCTTATAAATGGCCTTTTTCAGTGTTTAGCATTGTTTCCTAGCTATGTGGACTTATATTAATATGATCTATGTCTCTAATTCTCATATTGGCGCATTCTTCCAATTCTCCTCTCACAATATTCACCCTCACTGAACTGAGTCATCTGAAAATGTGCTGATTTGTGATGTCAGAGAGACACCGCTGCATGATAATCAGCTGAGTTTCCACACAGTTCCCACTGTGGTTGGAGCCCAGGCTCAAAACGCTTAAGATCTTGAGGTAGAAAAATGCTGTTTTTGAGTACTTGATTAGAAATACAAAACAATGAATTAAAAAAAAATAAAATTACAGAGGTGTTCCATAAACCAACAGGAATTGTGTAAAAGTGCCCAAATAGTGAAAGAAATAGTAAAATAGTTCCCCTTTAAATAAAAGTTGTGAAAATGTGGTTGCGTGTTGTGTCAAGTGTACATATATTCATAGCACGGGGAGGCGCCGTGGCAGTCCGGCCCCTGGCCCCTTGGGTTTCTGACAATGTGGCCCCCTGAACAATTTAGTTGAATAGCCCTGCATTACAGTGACTGGCCTTATCTCTGCCTGGGCTGACACATCATGACATTTCAATTAATTATAATCAAGATAAATAGAGATGTCCGATATTATCGGCCTACCAATATTGGCATTAAAATGTAATATAGGAAATGATCGGTATCGGGTAAAAAAGTTAATTTTTTAACCTGTATTTACCCAGGCAAGCTAGTAAGAACACATTCTTATATACAAAAGCAGCCTGAACAAAAAGAAAAATCATTTTGAGGGAAGGGGGGGGGATATATATATTGGTATCGGTTGATATTGGTATCGGTTGATATCGGTATCGGAAATTAAGAGTTGGACAATATCGGTATATCGGATATCGGTAAAAAAGCCAATATCGAACTTCCCTAAAGATAAACCATAACATACATTTATGTCAATATGCATTCATTCATTTATTCCATAACAAAATGTATCAAATCCAACGAAAATACAGATAAAACATTTATGGACAATCTTATCATGCGTGGAATCTTTCCCTAAAGAATCAAGTTATTATTATTATTGGGTTAATTGGTACACTTCTATAACCTAGTCAGTGTCTGAGGAAAAGTGCAGAGGTTTGGTCCCTGTGGAGTTAGAGAGCACTCTGAAAGTCAGGATGTATTGACCGGCTCCATGTACATCATGGATCCATCAAGATTACGGTCTGTTGACTCATGGACGCTCCCCAAGATACTCCGCTTTATTGATCCCTGTGTTTCCCCCCCGGTGATTGGATGGTGAATGGATTAGCAGCACCTGTGCCTTTTCTCCCCCAAGTTCTCACCCCGAGAGTGCTCTCTAAAAGTGCCCTCACTATCTGGCTGCAATGGGAAATGATGTCAAGTTTCCCTTCCGGTGGGACCTCGTTGATAACGGTCCAATCAATGAAGCCATACAAAGCGTCTCGCTCTCAGGAATCGCTGCATGTGGGTAACCCGGAAAAGACAGACCTCGGATAGTAGAGCGTCCTTGAAGCCAGCACTGTCAATGGAAGCAAGGTCAAAGGAGATCAATAAAAGAAGGATATACCAATGTGTACCCCCTGCACGTGCACACACACACCCACACACACACCCCAACACCCACCCATCCACCCATCTCCCATCCTCCCTGAACCCCCAACCCTCCCCTAAAGCCCCCACTGAGCACGGCTATGGAAACCAGCAGCTGTCGGGTTTCCCATCAAAGCACATCGGAGAGTGAAAGTGCATGACGCAAGGGGAGGCCCCAGAGGTCTGCAATATCAATATCAAATGGACTGCGGGCCCGCTCCAAGCTCCGCTTTCCGCAAACATTATTCAGGGGGAGCCTCGAGGGGGTCGGCCCACTGCACCTGCTCAGGTTCATCGGGCCGACTTTATTGTTTTTAGGCCGCAACCTACAAGTGGTTCGTCCCAAGATGTTCCGTTCCGAAGATGAGATAGCCACTTTGTGAAAATATGACACTCGGTGGTGTTGAATATTATTCAAGTGATTTGCTATCGTAAGACATTTGAGTAAGAAATGATAGCGCTGTTTAAGATCTGATAAGATTTATTTAGAAAATATTCTGCCGCGGTGTCCGCGTGGTGGTTGAGACCTACATCCCAGAATGCACTCTGCCTCTCGGACTCCCTACTGTGAAGAGCAATTACTAAGAGGAACAGAGTGCCCACTCTCTTTCAAATATTATGAAACAGTCCCAAACTTCTCCCAAATGGTTAACCCTCAAATATATGCAAAATATTGGTTTGGCCTCAGCACAGTATAAACTGAAAGTGATATCTAACTATAAAAGAAGGAATCTTTGTCTGCGTGCATGTCTGCCTGTCCTGTCCTGTCCTGTCCTTGAGAACCGTTCATCCCATCGACTTCACACTCCGTCGGGGGTTAAATTATGCAACATCTGATAGTCGTTTAAGAGTTACAGAGGAAAATTCACAAACAATCTTGACTGCATTGAACATGAAGATGGTAACTGAAAGGATGAGAGGAACCAAGGCACTTGACTTTTAGTGGAAAAGGTCAAATGCCTTTAATGCGATGGCAAGTTATGTACTATACAGAACATGGTTCAAATAGCGACTCTCTTAAGAAGGCAAGACGCCAAAAGCAAGACGGAAATATGTCAATGATTGATCCATGTTCTGTTTGATAATATAATATCATAAAATGATATAGAACATGCAGTAAAGGCATTTTATCTTCTTCACCAAAAAGGTTAACTGGTTCCTCTCATCCTTTCAAGTGGAATCTTCCAACAGCTGTTAGTTTCCAAAAGCTGCCATCCTGTACAGTGGGCCTTTGTCTTTTAAAGTTGAAACTACCAAATACATTTGTGTTGTGAGTGTGACGCCCGCTCGTGTCAAATCCGCTTCATTTGACCCACGTAAGGCAATGAGCCGATAAACGTGAAACCAATCCTTCATGTTCTCTCTGCCTGCTGCTGGAGACTTAATATCTGTCCCAGTGGATTGACACGTGGAGAGAATGGTCTTAGCGGAGAGTGTGGGTGGTGTTCCCCTCTGAATTCCACCAAGGCGTGCCCCCTGCGCCCTCCTCCGCGCCAGGCTGCTATAGTTATCCCATGGCCCGTTTGGACGTAGTTATGGCAGGAATGCTTCATAGCATGAGAAGAGGTCATTGGTCCTCGCGGCCTGCCGCTGGCTCGGCCTTGAACCCGCGGGCTGGGGAGAGATAAGGCATGCTTTCCCACACATTCACTCAACCGCCCACGCATTCCGAGTAGAATAGGATTTTGCACACATTGCGTATTGTGAGACCAGTATTAAAGGGGCACTTCACCAAATAAACAATGCTTTATTTTGCACATAAGCTCACATCCAAAGACTCTAAACAGTTGTGCTCAGTTTTAAATGTTTGTTTATTCACAAATTTTTCTTTTTTTGCACAAAATCACAAATTAACTATGTACATTCATGTAGTCTGACAGTTGACAGTAGGCTACATTTGTTTGAATATGGCCACCAGTGATGTCATCAGGGACATTGAATTCCTGTGTTGTGTAAATGACAGCACCATGAAAAAAAATAAGATAGTAATACCTCTACCTATGTATTATAGGGACTGCTGCCTTATCCTTTCATTGAGCTATAATTAACACAACACAGGAATTCAATGTCCAAGATGATTGGTGGCCATAATCAAACTCATTTAACCACCAATAGCGGTCAAACTAAATGAATGTGTGCAAAACTGTTTAGAGTTTTTGGATGTGTGTGAGAGTATGTGCAAGAAGACTTTGCGATCTTCTTTGAGGAAAAAGTGGAGAACATCCGCAGCTCCTTCTCCCAACCCCCACCCATTCCAAATGCTGAATCGAGAACCTCATCCTTCACTCTGTCATCTTTCTCTCCCATTACAGAAGCCGAGACCCTGACACTGGTAACGTCGAACCGTCCGACTACATGCCAGCTGGACCGGCTACCTTCCCCACTCCTCCAGACCATAGCAGCAGACATCCTCCCATTCCTAACTGCAACCATCAACTCCTCACTCAACTCTGGGGTGGTCCCCACCTCCCTAAAACAAGCCAGAGTCACGCCCCTCATAAAAAAACCATCCCTGAACCCTACCGTCATAGGCAACTACCGTCCTAACTCTCTTCTCTCCTTCCTTTCTAAAACACTTGAACGTGCTGTATCCAACCAACTTACTGCTTATCTCTTACAGAATGACCTCCTAGACCCTAATCAGTCAGGCTTCAGAACTGGTCACTCCACAGAGACAGCCCTCATTGCGGTCACAGAGGCACTTCACTTAGCAAAAGCGAAAGGCCTCTCCTCTGTCCTGATTCTCCTAGATCTATCTGCAGCCTTCGACACAGTCAACCACCAGATCCTCCTCGCGGCCCTCGCAGGAATGGGAGTGGCTGGCTCTGCGCTGACATGGTTGTCATCATACCTCAATGACCGCTCCTACCAAGTGTCATGGAGAGGGACCCTGTCGGCCACCCGCCCCCTGCGGACGGGTGTCCCCCAGGGCTCGGTTTTAGGACCCCTTCTCTTCTCCCTCTACACTAAATCACTGGGTAACATTATCACGTCTCATGGCTTCTCCTACCACTGTTATGCCGACGATACTCAACTCTTCCTCTCCTTCCCTCCCTCAGATATCCACGTCTCTGAGCGGATCTCGGCCTGTCTGTCCGACATCTCCGCCTGGATGACGACCAACCACCTCAAACTGAACCTAAGCAAAACAGAATTGCTCCACCTGCCGGCCAAATCCTCCCCCCTGACCGACCTTTCCATCACAGTCGAGAATGCAGCTGTGACCGCGTCCCCGACCGCCAAGAACCTTGGTGTTGTCCTCGACGACCAGTTGAACTTCTCTGCTCACATCGCAGCGACAACCAGAACCTGCCGATTCCTCCTGAGCAACGTCAGAAGGATCCGCCCCTTCCTGACAAAAGAATCCACCCAACTCCTCGTCCAATCAACAGTCATCTCCCGCCTCGACTACTGCAACGCACTGCTCGCTGGCCTCCCGGCCACTGCCACTAAGCCTCTTCAGCCTAAGCCTGATCTCAAACCTACCGAAGTCGGCCCATGTCACCCCACTTCTTAGGGACCTGCACTGGCTCCCCATTGCTGCACGAATCCGCTTCAAGGCCATCGACCTAGCATACCGTGCGGCAAACGGAACTGCTCCCGCCTACCTCCGGTCAATGGTCTCTAACTACACACCCTCAAGACCCCTACGCTCTGCTTCTTCTGGCCGCCTCAGACCTACTCCTATCCAAGCTCCGGGAGGGTCATCAAAGAGAAGTCGCCTATTCTCAGTCCTTGCCCCACAATGGTGGAATGAACTACCCACCCCAGTTAGGACAGCCGAAACACGTCCAATCTTTCGCCGTCTACTAAAGACGCACTTCTTCAACCATTATCTGAATTAAAAATAAAAATTTATTATCTAACCCTAACTAACCGTACTGTCATGCACTTGTCCTAATAAACTAACCTACACTGTAGCACTCAACACTTTGACGAACATTGTTACTCAGCTGATAGAGTTGTGCCCTTCCTGATGGCTTGTCGTACAGAACTTGTAAGTCGCTTTGGATAAAAGCGTCAGCTAAATGACTAAATGTAAATGTAAAATGTAAATAAATCGGCATTGTTTTTGGGTGAAGTGCCCCTTTAAGGGAGTGCAAAGATTCTCTTTTCCGTTGAAGCTCCACTCTGCAACACACGTCTGCTTGAATGTATGGATGAAGGACAATATTAACTTTCCCCCAGAAGTTTTAAAGCTTGAAAAGAGCCTTAGGCTTTGCTGCAGTCTTGCTGTTTTATTTAATATATTTTTGTTCACATTGAATAGCCTCTGTGTTGCTTGTGGAGAAACCATCCTGACATTCCAGATGCGTTGCGTTGTAATCACCCGGCAACAACTCCCATTGGAAGTGTTGCTGCGCACCCCGTCAAATCAGTCATGACTTGTTATAAGGTCAAAGTTCTCCTCCAAGCATTTTCTTAGAATACGAGGAGATGTCATTCCTAGGTGTGGACCGTGGGAACATGTTGTGTCTTCGGTCTCTGAAGGTGAAGGTTGGAAGTGTTTAAAGGGGCACTTAACCCACAATACATCACAATGTGTTATTTAGTCCCAGCCTTGGAGGTAATGGATTCTCCAAGAAAGTATTATAAACATAATCAATCAGCTGTCTTTTTCAGCGAAGTGGCCCTGTGAAGGATAGGCCTCCTTTAAAAGTAGTTTAAATACTTATTATTATTATTATTATTATTATTATTATTATTATTATTATTATTATTATTATTATTATTATTATTATTATTATTATTATTATTATTATTATTATTATTATTATTATTATTATTATTATTATTATTATTATTATTATTATTATTATTATTATTATTATTATTATTATTATTATTACTTGTTACTCAAAGCATTGCACTACTTGTTGCACTACTTTCATGTTCCTTAACATTGAAGGCAACATAACAGGGAAATATTTACTGGAGCAAACAGATGGTTTAGACCAGGGGTGCCCAACCTTTTTTGAACCAAGATCTACTTTTTAATTTACCACCTAGCCGAGAGCTACCAGCCAAAATTGTATATTGTAAGCCGTCATATGAGGCTTTATAAAAGCAGCATAATGAACACAAATCTGTCAGTGCCGAGTCCGACCTCATCTTAAATAACAAACAGCATTTTTTTTTTTTTATAGTCGAATTTTATTAATCGAGATCTACTTGAAATCAGCCCGCGATCTACCTGTCGATCGCGATCGACTGGTTGGGCACCACTGGTTTAGACCTTTATTTCTGGCGCAAGATATGGAATTGCTTGACTCTGAGAGGCAACAGTCTGTTTTGCTACTACACTCTGCTCCTGAGAGGCAACAGTCTGTTTTGCTACTACACTCTGCTCCTGAGAGGCAACAGTCTGTTTTGCTACTACACTCTGCTCCTGAGAGGCAACAGTCTGTTTTGCTACTACACTCTGCTCCTGAGAGGCAACAGTCTGTTTTGCTACTACACTCTGCTCCTGAGAGGCAACAGTCTGTTTTGCTACTACACTCTGCTCCTGAGAGGCAACAGTCTACATGTTGTGTTCCCAGCAGATAAAGTAAAAGGGAGCCTTATGTTTAGGAAAAACGGTCTGCAGTCGGTTACGGCAGCTTTTATTCTTGTCAAGGAGAACATGTCTCTACTCATGCTTCATTGCACCTGCACACCTTAATCCCTGATTTACCCCCAAGATGCTGTGAACCAATCAGCAGTCTCCAATGTAGGCAGTGGCCAATAAAACACCCCACATGCATATGGCATGCACAACACAAAATACCTTTTTTTGGACTTGGACTTGGATTGTGGACTTTAGGAGGTGGGGCCAGGGGACTACAGCCCCCTCAGCATCGACGGGGCACCGGTCGAGAGAGTGAACAGTTTCAAGTACCTCGGAGTCCACATTTCCGAGGAATTGACATGGACCACACACATTGACAGTGTGTAGTGAAGAAGGCACGGCAGCGCCTCTACTTCCTTAGGCGCCTAGGGTTCAAGTTCAAAATGAGTCAGAAGATCCTCAATAACTTCTACTCGTGCACAATATGGTTTGGGAATAGCACCCCACAAGACCGCAGCAGACTACAGAGTGTGGCCCGTTCAGCTGAGCGCACAATTGGAGGTGGGCTTCCCACTCTCCAGGACGTTTATAACAAGCGTTGCAGGCAGTTAGGTGGTCGAGCGGAGATTGCGTTCGTCACCAGCCCCGGAGCTGTGAGCTTGGTTCGCCTGTTCGAATCCAGCTCACAGCTCCGGGGTTGTCACCAGCTTGGCTGGCCGTCTGCACTGATACAATTGGCTGTATCAGAGGGTGGGAGAAGCTGGCGGGGTGGGTCCGGGTCGTTGTAAACAGCGACTCCTACAGTTCGGTCGGGGCGCCTGCTAAGCGCGGATTGGACGTGAGGGGGATAGTGTGGTCCTCCCACACGCTACGCCCTCTCAATGAGAATCCGCGCTGCCAGGTGAAAAGAAGCGGTGATTGGCTGGACGTGTGTCGGAGGAAGCACGTGGTAGCCTCCACTCTCCCAGATGATCTGACTGTGGGGGGTAAAGCGCAGCGACCAGGAAGGGACTGGGAATTGGCATACGACTAACATTGGGATGGGAGAAAAATCGGAGGAAAAATGGAGGGGGAAAAAGACCAATAAAAAAAATAAAAATAACAAGCGTTGCAGGGCCAAGGCTAAGAGAATAATCAAAGACTCACCCAAACAACTGCCTCTTTGAACTGCTGCGGTCAGGCAAGCACTACTGGAGTCTGGTTAGTACAGAGAGACTGAGAAGGAGCTTCTATCCCCAGGCCATCAGGATGCTCAACGACAATGACACTAAACAACCCATCATCTACACTCACTGCACACACATCCACATGTACACACTCACTTTAAACAAACACTCACATTACCACTCACTTTATTCACTTTAGACACTTTAACACACTTTATATGTATATCTATTATTAAAGAGATGTGCACCACATTCATACCTCATTTGCACCCTACCCCAAGTTTTGTACCTAGACTGCATTCTACCTCACTGTTACTCATTTTACTCTGTATTGTATATTGACTTTACCTACTTTTTACTTCTTAATTTGTTTTACTTACTTTCTTTTTACTGTATGTAGCACACTCTCAGGGGCTCATACAGAAACAAGCATTTCATTATAAAGTATTCTGTATTTTGTTCTGACAAATAATAAATAAACTTGAACTTGAAACTACCTTCCACCATGGTTTGAAACACCACACTGTCTATTTCAAAGTGGCTGCTGCCTGTTACTCAATAAATGCAACATGTTTGTAGGAGTATAGCTCAGATCAACAGGCCTATAGTACCATCAGCCATAATCTGGTTCTTATAAACAATATGCTATTAACTAGCTTGAAAGTATGCGTAAAATGTAAGTGGACAAAGCAATGTGATAGCAAACGGAATCAGCCAGGAATGTGTGAGCTGTATTTTGATTTAAAAAAAAGAAAAACTAAAAAGATAATAGTTTTTTTGGGATCAAAATCTATATTTTCACAGAGGTAATGACTGATATTTGTAAATGAAATATAATTTCTCAAATTAGAATAGTATCAAGTTACGATATTGAAGTTATTTTATTACTGGCCAAAGGTTTGTCATGACTGAAAGCATCTGGGCCAAGCTGTCATATTTGTCCAAGAGTATTTGTTTCAAGCCACAGTTTTAATCCTGTGCACCTGGTGAATTTATACAGAGAATGTTTTTGAAGACTATAGATTTGACTCTTGTAGGAACTGCGCCAGTTCGTCCCACCAGCTGTTATTATTACAGTATCCGTTGCCTCGGCCAATACGAAAGTTAAACTCGTAATTTGATGAACCGCATAATTGCGCGACTCGCCTGGGAGATTTAATAGGATTAGTTAAGTCATTTTGTCCTTGCACAGCACATAAGGTAGTCATTTGTCATTTTCTGCCGAAACAGTCACATACATTTAACACACCGTGGCTGTGTTTTGTCTGAAAGCAACGCGGGTGAATGCCAACCGTCTGACGTGTTATTGTCCTACCTTCCATAGCCCCTTTCGTGACTGTGATGCACGCCAACAAGGTTTGGCCAAACCTTGTTGGCGTGCATCACAGTCACGAAAGGGGCTATACCTTCCTATTCTCTAGTGTGTGAAACAGGTGTGCAAACATAGTGCCTCCATGAATTGCTATCTTATTGTTCAATTCAATATTATCAAGAATCCATTGAACATTGTCTTACTTTGATTCATACAGTCACCATGCCCTCCTTTCAGACGGTCTGTGAAGTGTGTGTGTGTGTGTGTGTGTGTGTGTGTGTGTGTGTGTGTGTGTGTGTGTGTGTGTGTGTGTGTGT